>NC_143024.1:44315000-44623750 GCF_057628025.1 Oncorhynchus mykiss
TTGCCAGCAGGCATGCCGTTTAAAATTGTTAGACACACTAGCTACTCTAACTTCATTTATAGCCTGAAATGGCTCTTGGCAGCTAGTTATGAGATTGGGAATATATCTGGGCTAGCGAAAGCCAACTTCATAAATTGCTATTGTGGCTAGTAGTATGACAGAGAAAAACAACATTTTAAACAAAATAATTGTTTTATTATAAAAAAAAAAACTGTGTAACCATCATGCCACTCATCAAGGAACTGTTTGCAGATGTCATCAAAGAAAAGGGCTTGGAGCATGTGACTGTCGAGGACCTTGTGGTAGAAATCACCCCTAAAGGAAGAGGTATTTAGGCCTTTTTGTTGTTGTGTATACAGTACCTTTTTTCTCATCCCTCTGCTCATCCCTACTGTATCTTTATTTCCTCCTCAGTTCTGGTGCCTGATAGTGTGAAGAAGGAGCTGCTGCAGAGGATAAGAGCCTTCCTGGCTCAGCATGCCACATAATGGAACCAACGGGACCTTTTTTTTTTAAACCCCTTTTGCTATCAGTTTTTCGAGCTTGTTTTATTTTTGCCATCGTGTTATTACTAGCTATTTGATGCAATCATCCATCATGATTTAGACTTATTCAATTACTTTGTTCAATGTCCGATTTTAAGAATGAAAGATGTCTGTTTTTCACCGCCGGCAGTTCTTTACATGATGCAACGAGTCAACATGTGTCAATAACTGTACGTTGTATTGGAATACATAACATTCTATGCTGTTTTTAATCTGTGGATTGTCTTCTCATTTTGAGTTGGTTTGTCATTAGAGAAATGCTTTTGAGCGGAGTTGGTAATAAAGCTGGTTCTGGGTTTTGTACGAAGTTGACACTCAATCTTTTAGACTGTGTTACAGTCGGTCTGTGTAGATTAACTTTGTAGATTTAACTCATTTAATACTCAGATACTCAATTGAGTATCTGGCCAATAGTTAATCTCATACTAGAGGTACTGTAAAATAATATGCACAATAAAGAATCAAATGATGTACTTAAACTCAAGATATGGAGCTGTATGGGCAATTTACCTTGGTAATCTGAAACACACTACAGTGGTGCATTGAAACTTAAGGTGTCCTTTGACTAAATTACATCCCCTGTGCTTATAAACAAACATACATGTTCCCATAATGACGACCCTACTGCTGCTTTACTTCCTAGAGTAACAGAGTGGTCCTGACGGGGGAGCTATTGGGATGGAGAGGGGGAGATTACGAAAAGATAAACACAAGTGTTCACAGGGAGAGATATAACTCATGTGGATGCACCAAGGGACAAATAGCTTTTTTCAGATAGGGTTTTCAGATTATTCCAAGGTCCTGTGAGTGTAGTGTGTGAAATGAGCAAGTGTTCATGTGAGAGACTCCTTGGGTTGACAAGTTCAGAAACAAAAGTTATACCATGGTGTGATGGATAAAGGAAATCTGTAAAAAGTTGGCCACGGCCCCTCTCTACAATGTCCCGGCTGTTACTTTAAATACAATAGACAATCCCATGTAAGCCTTTCTCATTCTGGACACAACTGTATAAACTTCATATCACATCTGTAAAATACATTTTCACAGATTAGCTTGTAAGGCTCTGATCTGTTTTATAGTTTAGTCAATTCCACAAGATGACTCAGATCACTTTGTTTTGTTTAAACCACTCTTGTTACAGACCAGGAATAGCAAATAGGCTATAGATTACATTTTGAATGGCTGTGAACCCGTGCAGGGCACCGCTCGGCATGAGTAGCACATTGCCAGGTAGTGAGTGAGCCTTTGCACTGGTCACCTACTGAAGAGTGTTTTCTTAGCCGAAGGACCTGCCGTGACATCAGCCCATGTGACAACATGCTGATATACAGTGCTGCTGGCCCAGGGAGGGAGGCTGCCTGCCTGTAACCCCCCCCCCCCCCCCCCCCCCCCCCAGGCCCGAGCTCAGAACTCTAGCTGGCTCTTTTAATGGCCAACATCAATCCCCATGTTATCGTCAGGACAATCTCGCTGGGCCCCCAATATATAAAGGGTTCAACACGCTAGCTGGCCCTGCGCTGCCTATAGAATTACTGGTGAGTGACACATTTACTATCATACAGATTCTATTTACTTTCTCACTCCATTCTCGACTCTGGACCCACACAGTGCTGTTGAAGAGGCCGAGATACTGAACAGTAACCAGATGAAAAGATCTCAATGGCTTCTCAAATGAAAGAAGGACATAGGCTAGATCATAAAGCTTGAACTGTAAAAGACAAAGGTAAACAACACCAGATGGAGCCTATTCGTCCACTCAGAGGTCCTGAATACTAATTGGTGGAATCCTGTGTGGCGTGTCAGCGGCCTCTGAGAGACCAATCATAAAGCAAAGAGCACCACAAGGCTGAGATGACATCATCTGCACTGATGGAGATATCAAGCAGTGGCTGTGCAGAGAAAGAAAAAAAGAGAGTGTGTGTGTGTGTGTGTGTGTGTGTGTGTGTGTGTGTGTGTGTGTGTGTGTGTGTGTGTGTGTGTGTGTGTGTATTTTTCTTCAGTAATTGAAATCATATCATTTCAGCATGAAAGCAGCTGAGTCAATAGTTAACTGAGCCAAAAGTGTGGTCCTGTATATTGAGTCCCTTATGGGCAATGTAGTCTTTTGTCTAACTTGGCAACAAGTAATTGCCATAAACACATTTCTTACAGTACAAACAAAACTGAGGTACAGTAACATTATAAAAAAAATCCACACATGACAGCAAGGCAAAGCACATAAGAGAACTGTGAAATGAAATAATAATTGTAACATGGATGACGAAATAGGAAGGTATGCTGGTCAATCCAAAATATGTATTATAATCATTTTAACAACGCATGCACTTCATTGTTTTAGCATTTATGTGATCCGAGTTAACAATTGTAATGTCAATACTCCATCATAGAAGTTATATAGATTTAGAATGCATAGCTTTCCACACTGGAGTTTTGTAATTACATTTGTTGAATCAGATTACATAAATGGTAAACCAATTCAGTGTATGTGTGTTAAAATGATTATAATATAGATTTAAAATGTATTATCTACTCTGAGTACACCAAACATTAGGAACACCTTCCTAATATTGAATATGGGGATGCTGGCCCATGTTGACTCCAATGATTCCCACAGTTGTGTCAAGTTGGCTGGATGCCCTTTGGGTGGTGAACATGTTCTTTTTTTCAATGGAAGGTAGGCTTACTAGTATTGCATAAGCATCGTAAGCACAGAAAATAAATAGTCTAATGTAGACATCCCCCCTAATCAAAAGGTCACGAACAGTCACAAATTCCCATGATCCTATACGGTGTTGACTTTCTATAGTATCAGCATGTGTGAATGCTATGCTCAATGAAATTCTCTTTGAATTCCTTCTCTTAAATTTATGAGACCTTGCAACATGGGTTACAACTCTTTTCGAGCCCAACGCTCGTGCTCAATGCCATTTTCATTCTGGCTCTAAGGAAAGAGGGAGAACTTGGCATGGGGTTAACTGCAGTCTGAAGGGCTTTTTAACTGTATTTACACCCTGTTGTGTCTTCTGGGACCCGTTTTCCACACGCTAATGAGGCTAAGGAGCGAGGTCCGCTCTGTTATTCCTGGCACGGCCAAGTCCAGTCACAGGCATACCTCCTCTCGCTTTCTCTTCCCACTCAGTAGCCCAGTGCAAATACTAAATAAGAGGAAAGACATCATCCCTTTCAATGGTAAAAGCCAAAGCCAGGTCTGCCAAAGTTAACACAAAGCAATCTTAGGTAATGATCAGCAAATGTGTATTAAGTTCCATAGAGCATGACCACATCATTCTTGTTTAGCTCATGTTGGCTTCGTCTCAGCTCTTTCGGTAGGTGTCCTCATGCGCTTGTACACATGTGGGCACACGCATGCAGGCACACACGCACGCACGCACCCATGAATGCAAACTTACAACAACACGCATGCACATGTACGCACACACACACACACACACACACACACACACACACACACACACACACACACACACACACACACACACACACACACGCACACACACGCACACACACACACACGCGTGTCCGGGTGTGCACTCATAAACATAAACACGGACACACACAAATAAATGAGTAGGCAGCGTAGGCATCACTTCCCCTTTTTTTTTATAAGCAATTCTAATGGACTAGGCCTAAATTGGTCATTCATTGTTAAAACCTGTGTGAGGTTGCTTTACTTGCTACACCTAATGGATTGGGAGAACTTGTATTGCAGCCTATAACTGTACATTACAGAGACATGCACCGTCCTCAAATGATTACTTTCAAGAGTCAGATTTTCCATCGCTTTAGTACAATACACACGGGTGGCAAATTGCAATGTTTAGCTGCAGTATATTCCATTACCACTCAATTGACGCAATTGTCAATGATTTGCTCAGTCTAAAACATTTCATTCACCCATTTTAGTACACTACCTACAGCATAGAAGTGTGCAGGCGGAAAAGCTGGGGGGTCTCCATGCAACAAAACAGAGCTAGGGAGAGAAACATAAACCAGACATTGTTTACCCTGTTTCTGATGTAAAGGGCACTTACTGTCATGTCCAATGCTCCAGCTTAATTTGCTGCTGCTCTGCCCTTTGAAGTGTGTGCGTTTTCTATTTCCTGACACTACCTCTCTGACTCGCTGATATTGCAACTGGATACCTCATGTTTCCATGTTGGGGCTCTCGCTCTGTGCTGATAAAAACCACCAGAGAGAGGCTGCAGCCGGTCGGCCCGGTCGCAGGGATCCTTGGAGGCCCTCATGCATCCCAGACAACGCCACGGGGGATTACAGCATGCCCTGGCAGCAGAATGGCTTCACTTAAGAATTTCAGTAATCACTTTTAGGAGTGTAATATATTGCTGACCTTTGGCAGCGACACACGACCCCCCCCCCCCCCCCCCGCTCCCCACAGCGACGTGATCAAAGGAAGTGGCAGTGGCTATGCAAACAGCCGCTATCAGTGGAACCCTATTTCTCTGTCTTTCTCTCTCTCGCTTTTTCTGTCTCCCCCCGGATCGTGACTTGAGGAGGTGAAAGGGAATGGAGGAGGGGTGGGAGCAGTAGTTTAGGCCCTGATCCACTGCCTCCACTGCCCGCAACAGTCTAGTTATCATCATGGGAAAACCCCAGTGGGTTATCTCCTCTCAGCTGGAGCAGGCAAACACCATGGCCTGCCATGTGCTCCCAGACAACAGCGGCAGCCAAAGCATGTGAGTGTGAGTGCAGCGGTGTAATCTGGGTCATAACAGTAGCCAGGAGGCTTTATGTGGTTCCTTAAATCACAGGAGGGTCTGACAGAGCAGAGGGAGCGAGAGAGAGGGACAGAGAGAGAGGGACAGAGAGAGAGAGAGAGAGAGAGAGAGAGAGAGAGAGAGGGGGGGGGGGGGGTATGGGTATCTATAGCAACAATTAAAGTAATTACTGGTATGGAACCAGAAGAGATGCAGCACCATATACATCATAGTCAATGTTAATCACATAGGATACAGTATATCAATTCAAAGATTAATAGAGTGGTATTTACTTTACTACTCAGTAATACAGTGTAGGATTTGGATCTTTCTGACTGTATTGTTCTCATGCACGAAGTCGCATTGTTGAAGTCCATGTTTTAACAGCTTATATTACCCAGCTGAAACTATGGCATTTTTATGGACTATTTTATTGCCATATCCTCAAGAAAGCAACATAACATTTAAATCAATTATGAATGGGACCATTTCTGTAAACAATGCTTAATGAAAAACAGACGTTATAATTATCAGAGAACAATGTCAACATGTTGACCTTTTCAGGGAAATGTTTTTCAGGCACATTATTAAGATTTGTGAGACATCTGTTTATGCTAATTTGAGCTCTACTGTGGAACTCACACGGCTTTTAAGCCAATTTGGTGTTTTGCTGTATTTGGTGTACAACTATTTGTTTGATTCCAAGAAACACACATTTAACGTCTTCGTACATTATGTCTCAATACCAATTATAAGCCACTGAAAAACAAATGCTTAGAATTGACACCAAAGTAGCAACTACCCATTTCAACCAGACGATGGCGATGCATAACAGATAACCCACGGAGACTCTCCTGGTTAAACACAGCTACTAACTAGCTTTCCCTTTCTGCCGCGCTCGTTGAGAATACATAGAATAAATGAGTGCCCCTAAATCAGATATGGACGTTTTAAGAATAAACCAAAATGCTTTACTGTCTACTTTAGATATTTTTAAATATCATGACTAGTGTCAAAATAGCTCTTTTATCCAATATATGTCGCATATTGGTTTTGCTGCGAATGTGTGTGTGTGTGTGTCCTTCAACCCGGAGCAGCATCCCTCCACATTCTACAATCATTCATCAGATCCAAAACAATGTGATTCTTAGGTAGACACAGTTTATTGGATGGCATGACTAGGAGTGTTTATTTGACTCATTTGATTACAATGTGTGCCGTGTCATTAAACGACCGCAGGATGTCCTGTGCTTTTTATGAGGTTCTTAGACAAGCTTGGGAAAAAAGAAATGCTTCCTGGTTCCTACTACCACATGTTATGTCTGTCCTAGAAACAACAGGGGAAGATCCAAACAAAAACACTCGGTTGGACTGCAGTTATGGCCTTGTTTACTCTCGCTTTCAAACCCCAGGTCGACATAGGTCAACGTGGTTTGAAGGATTTCTAACAACAACTCTGTGATGTTGTATTAATTTAGCATCTTGACTGGAATTCACGCCAACACTGTGGTTATGTCACTCCTGTCTTTAATCATTAGCATATATTCCTGAGCACCGCTAATCAGCTGATAAGATTCCAGTGTTTAGTGTCTAAACTGGAGGAAAAGCACCTGCAATAAAAAAAGTCTCTGGCCTCTAGGAGGTGTGTGTGTTTTATGGCCCGGCTGTGACGCCATTGACGGGGCACGGTGCAATAAGCCAGATATCTCGACACGTGCCGTAGCATTACCGTAACACAGCCTGGAGGCGGCTGATTTTGTTGACAGTGACGGTGTTGAGTCGGAGATACGGTAAGAAATACTCATCATCTCTTCGAGAGAGAGAGTAAGAGAGAGAGAGAGAGAGAGAGAGTAAGAGAGAGAGAGAGAGAGAGAGAGTAAGAGTGAGAGAGAGAGTAAGAGAGATGAGTGGTGATAATGGTTATGCACAACAGGCCTTACCCACGATTAGGTATACTGATTTACACTATCTACTATCATGATCATCTCTAGAATCCTTGTCATCCGTCAGCATCATTGTCATCCGTCAGCGTCATTGTCATCCATCAGCATCATTGTCATCCGGCAGCATCATTGTCATCCGGCAGCATCATTGTCATCCGGCAGCATCATTGTCAGGTAGTGGATGAGTTTAATTTGCACTGTGTAAAAACCCTCTGATCACCTTGAAGATCCCTACTGGCCACAGACGTCAATTAAACGTCTATTTCACGTTGGTTCAATGTAATTTCATTGAATTGACGTGGAAACAGTGTTTATATGACGCCCAGTGTGGAGTCGTGTAAACGCAATCCGTTATCATCATGTTTATTGTTGTGATGGTCCTCCTCCAAGCCCTCTACCTGTCACATCCCAGGAGTCCTGGGTGAGCGTTTGTCCCCATGTGTGTGCGGAGTTGAGTGGCTGGCTGAATCAGCTGAGCCTCATGTGGCTGGCCTGGCCGTGCTCCCCATGACCCAGCAGGGCTAAGCCACTAGCTGCCTAGCACCTACCACACATTCCTGATGCTTTATTCCCAGGCCCAGACAGATTGCATCTCAGCAATACAAATCAGGGGCAAAATGTATTACTGTACTGAGCTGTCCTGTAACAGCCTAACCCGAGATACAATACACGTCCTGCATAAGAAGAAACATGCTCACACAAAGCCACAGAAACAGAGACGAAGAGATCAGAGACACGCAGACACGCATTTGCATACCCAGTTATTGTAGACCGAAGAAGCCTTCACATCCATAATAAAGCCTCAAAGTCACTCACACATGCAGGTTGCCATTTATTGGGATGAGTCTTGTCCTGGAGGCAGAACTAAGTGATTTCCGCTAGATGGGCCAGCTGCAAAGTCAACATTGGCCATATTGTAAAAATGCATGAAAACAAAAGTTCGTTTTTTGGTCTTACAGTTTTTCTCAATTGCTAAAACACTAAAACCCATTGGCTGAGCAAAGTTCTCAGTTGCCTGGACTCATTTAGCTAATTATGCAGTCTGTTGTTAATACCTTGAACCATTTCACATGGTAAAACACAATTTGCAGATCTCACTTAGACTTTTCAGCAAAACTCTAAATACATTCTCATTCTCAAAACACATTCTGCACTCTAATTCACATGTCATCCATACTGGTAAACACAAGTGGCAACAATCAAATACAAATAGAGAATGCATGTCATTGATTGAACACAACCACTCAAAATTGATTTAACCTGTTTCAAATGATGCGACACAACCAATATAAGCCAGTTCAGAGAGCAAACAGGTTGTTGAAGATGGGAAGGAGAAAGTCTGAGAATGGATAGAAGAAACCATGTGAAAGGACGAGGACGTGTGCGTATGCGAGGTGGGCGACGAGTAGGAAGAGGAGGAGGAGGGCAAGAAAGAGGAAGAGGAGGACGAAGAGGAAGAGGAAGACAAAGAGTAGAAATATCTGATGAAATTCGAGCAACGGTTAAAGACCATGTTCTTGTCCATGGACTGACAATGAGGGAAGCAGGACTTAGAGTGCAACACAATTTGAGACGATTTTCTGTGTCCACCATAGTAAGGACATTCAGAGAAGAGAACAGGTACAGTATACTACTGTATTTTTGTAATCGCAAATTTACTGTACTACACTATATGCAGCTGTTTCAATATACATTTGTAAAGTTAATCACTGTATGTATTGTACTGCATGAATATGTTTTGTAACTGCACAACTACTTTTTGTAGAATTGCAAGGCTGCAACATGCAGGTGGAAGGACAGCTATGTTCACTCGGGAGCAAGAGGCCGTTATAGTTGGCATGGTCCTTCAAGATAATGTAATACGACTCAGAGAAATCCAGGAACGAGTGATACAAGACAACACACACTTCCAGGGAATCGACAGTGTGAGCATTTCCACAATTGACCGTGTCCTCCATCGTAACAGGATGCGAATGAAACAAGTATACAGAGTACCTTTTGAGCGCAACTCACCAAGGGTGGATGTGCAAGTAAGCGTACATTCAGAAACATTTACTCTAATCCAGATTGTCTACAGTACTAACACATACTATGTGAATGACATTACTCTTCAGTACATACAATGTATGTGAATCAGAAGCTTAATTGTACTCTACAGTATAGCACTGTCTCTGTACGACTTACAAAATCCTACATACAGTATATTGTATTTCTACACAGACAACATTTGACTCAGAATCCTTGGACAGACACCATGAGTTCATCTTTGTCGGTGAAGCAGGCTTCAATCTAACAAAGAGGAGAAGGAGAGGCCGAAACACGATTGGACAGCGGGCCATTGTTGAAGTCCCTGGTCAACGAGGTGGCAATGTCACAATCTGTGCTGCTCTCAGCAACCATGTGTTCTACATCACCATGTTACACTCGGGCCGTATAACACCCAGCACCTTCTAAGATGTATTGCCAGTCTAAGAGATACTTTATTTGAGCAGCAGGTTCAAGAGCAGCAGGGTCAAGAGCTAAATGAGAATCCCATTCCCACCTGTGGGACAATGTCAGATTACACTGAGCTGCTCAGGTAAGGGAATGGTTTCACATCAATGGGCAGTTCAAAATGTATTTGTCACATGTGCTGAATACAACAGATTACTGTGAAATGCTTACTAACAAGCCCTTAAACAGCAATGCAGTTCAATAAATAGAGTTAAGAAAATATTGACTAAATAAAGTCAAACATGTAATAAAAAGCTACACAATAAAATAACAATAATGAGGCTATATTGTAACTTGTACACGTAGGTAGGGGTAAAGTGACTATGCATAGATGATAAACAGCGAGTAGCAGCAGTGTACAAAATAAAGTGGGGGTGTCAGTGTAAATAGTCTGGGTGGCCATTTAAGGTTAGCAGTGTGGTTAAGGTTAGGGTTAAAATTAGGGTTTGGTTTAAAATCTGATTTTATGACTTTGTGGCTGTGCCAGCTAGTGACCCAGTCAGGTCATCTGTGATACAAGTCAGTATTCAACGTCGATCCATGTCTGAGGACGTTGGGATAGGATTTGGAAACTGACCACTAGGGGCAACAGTGAGTGCTGTTACCTTCAAGCAGGTTTTGGTTTTGCTATGGGGTTGCGGACGGGGATGGCAGATTGGTGTGAGCAACTACCTCTGATTCCAAAGGTTGCAAGTTTGAATCCAGCAATAGAAAGTTGTTTTAAATATTTTATTCAAGCCTTAACCCTTACCTTAACCATTCGGACTTAATGCCTAACCTTAAAAATTCAGAGTTGACACTTTGAAATGTGACGTTTGGAACAACTCGGTAGAGTGACCACTCTTCAGAGCTGCCTCCAGAACAAGATTAACGAGGAAAAAACGCTAACCTGCCTCACACACACTCACTCAGGCAGACATACACACCCTTCCCTCCAGACTGCCGTCACAGCGATCCAAGCACAGCTGTCAAAACGCTGGTACTTCCAACACAACAATGGTGAGCCGGGGAGCAGGGAGGGAGGGCTGGGAGAAGGAAAGTCAGAGAAAGAGAGAGAGACAGAGAGAGAAACAGAGAGAGAGAGACAGAGACAGAGAGAAAGAAAGAGAGAGAGAAAGACATACAATCAGAGAGAGAGAGAGAGAGACAGAGAGCGAGAGAAAGAGAAAGAGAAAGAGAAAGAGAGAGAAAGAGAAAGAGAAAGAGAAAGAGAAAGAGAAAGAGAAAGAGAAAGAGAAAGAGAAAGAGAAAGAGAAAGAGAAAGAGAGAGAGAGAGAGAGAGAGAGAGAGAGAGAGAGAGAGAGAGAGAGAGAGAGAGAGAGAGAGAGAGAGAGAGAGAGAGTGGGTGATAGATGAGTTGGGACCTGCCTGGGGGGAATTACTAGAGAAACAGAAGAGAGACAGAAAAATGCAGAGCGAAAGAGAGAGAGAGAGAGAGAGCGAGAGAGAGACATACAAGCACACAGAGCGAAAGATAGAGAGAAATACAGAGAAAGGGAAAGAGAGGGAAATAGAGGGGGAAATAGCCCAGCCTCACATCAGCAGAGTGGAGTTTCTATGTGACGTGAACTGACAACTCAAGAGCTCTCAGACACTCTGGAGTAGAATAGGCCTAACTGGGATGGGGCGCTCCACTCTTCCTACTCTCCTCTCTGCTCTCTCTCTTTCTCCTTTTTGAGTCACGATTGTCCAGCGTTCTCACAACAGCTCCGGGAGTAGACCTCCGCTCACACATACATTATCTGAATCTAGCCTACAGTATGCCTGCACTCTGCGCAGACATAATAAGTGATTTCTCAGAATCAGGTCACATCAAATTAGGGAGGCATTTTATGGCGCCCACCCTGTTCCATCCTTCAGAAATTGTAGGAGAGTCAGTCTGCAAAAATGATATCCTTGTATTAAATAAAACCATGATCAAACGCTAGGTATAATAGGTTACAGTGTAACACAAAAACAATAAGCTTGTAATGAATGCCAATGTAAATGGATCTATTGTGCTGATCTTTGTGTGCTATTGTTAAAATGGCATTGTAGAATCTACAATAGGGGTAAAGAGATCAGTTTTATCTTAAAGTTAATCTGGGTCTGAGCTATGGGAGATAAGTCTGACACTGATAAGGTTTGGACCTTGCTTGGACTTGCAGTTTATCAGTGGGCAACCATACAAGCGTTCCATGGGCGTTCATCGTGAGACTAAATTATTTATTGACATGAGGTGGCTACACTACTACATACTGTATATGCTAGGGCTGGGGTCAATTCATTTTCAATTCAGGAAGTAAACAACATTTTCCTCATTGGAAAGCAAGGAGGAAATTGGAATTGGAATTTCAGTTTACTTTCTGAGTTGACTGATTTGGAATGGATTGACCCCAACTTTGATAAAGAAATAGGGCTGCATAGCTTGCGGTAATTTACCAAAGTTACCGGAATCCTTAGTAATTTGGGTAATTAACAGAAGATCTATGGCAATCTATCATAACTTTAATGCTTGAATAACTTTTTTTAAATGTACCCATATATAGAATAAAAAACATTGATCTGTGTCTATTAGTTTCTAGTAGATAGATCATATGGTTCAAGACAAACTAGCCTAATTAATGAAACAAGTATCTAATCAACAATGGCATTATCTTCAAGCAAATATATAAAGGATATTTCATTTTTTTAACCTTTATTTATTTAACAAGGCAAGTCAGTTAAGAACAAATTCTTATTTTTAATGACGGCCTAGGAACAGTGGGTTAACTGCCTGTTCAGGGGCAGAACAACAGATTTGTACCTTGTCAGCTCGGGGGTTTGAACTTGCAACCTTCCAGTTACTAGTCCAACGCTCTAACCACTAGGCTACCCATGCCGAAACCCTCATACTAAACACCAACTGTATTCAATAAGTTGATGGTTTATATTAAGGATAATGTTTTACAGCTTTTGTCATTTCATTTTCTATTTAAAAAAAATTGTATTGAATTATTTCATATATTTTACATGTCATACGGCCAGAGAGAGAGCCAGAGATAGTTATAGACACCTGTGATAATCGGTAGTACCCAAAAGGGCCACTAGATGTTTCGTGATAGATTGCATACAATCCTTGAAAGATGCCTAGCATTTGGGTAGTTTACCAGTAAATGTAGAATGTTCACAGTAACATACCCTACGTTTGCAACCTTATACATAAATACAGTAGGTCCTACGTCCTTAACGGTCCTATGTCCTCAGTAAAAGGTCACCAATCAGGGAGGCAATCCGGAAGCTGTTGAGGGGTTAATTGAGTGGAAAGGGGTCCCGAGGGAGCTTCTCTCTATTGTTGTTGTTGTGTAACAACTTGTCTAAAAATGCCCAGTAATCTCAGTCTACACAGGGGTTATTATAACGAGGTGCGAGGAGGAATGCGCCCAGGGCTGGGTTCCTACTAAGCTAAAATGTGGAATTGTTTTTAGATGATCATACCAAGGGTTATTTCTCTTATTTTATTTTGCATTTTAGGACCCCTGTAGGTCGGTAAAAATTTAGCCTTATTACTACTAGTCCATAAAAAGCATTGACTACCAGATTCATACATGGAAAAACAGTCAAAAAATAAATGAAAAGGAACGAGTGCCTCTCCTATATCTGAGAGATATAAGAAAGCTCAGAAAATCTGTATACCTTTGACAGAGACATGCCCCATTCTCTTCTGTTCATTTTTCGGCCTGCCACCGGGTTACCTTCGGACCCTACAGATGTTTTCTTGAGAAGACCAATTCTCGGGATGCCTCCTGGTCTGACAAATAGAGCTGCCATAGCTCAGCCACCTTCCACCGCAGATTCGGAAAGCCGACATCGGCGGACACGATAATTGAGTCGCAGCCCATGCAACAACAAAAAAAACATATCTCTAGCTTAAACAGGCATATTGGAATATGCGAATTGGGTTTCTGCGGGGGCTCGGACATCTACTCTAAAGCTCTCTTTCTAACGGTCTCTGTCTATCTGTGAGTGAAATGTATGCTGGAGATCAGGCCTGTTATGCATGTTCACACACACACACACAGGCACGCACACACACAAACACAAACACTCACAAATACACACACAAGGTCAACCCGGAATGGTGTAGTGGGATAATGCAGAACAACTTTAAATGCTATGGAGGCTCTCTTTATGTTTTCAATCCCTTTGGTGCAAATTTAGACAAGTACGTGGTACATTCTCACAACTCACAAGCATAAAAAATCAAAACAGATCATCAAAATGGCTCGTTTAAAAACTCTAAGCACCTTTACAATTGACTGAGTTTACTGCACCAAATCAGTTTTTTCAGTTGACTGAGTTCACTGCACCAAATCACTCTTTCATTTGACTGAGTTCACTGCACCAAATCACTCTTTCAATTGACTGAGTTCACTGCACCAAATCACTCTTTCAGTTGACTGAGTTCACTGCACCAAATCACTCTTTCAATTGACTGAGTTCACTGCACCAAATCACTCTTTCAGTTGACTGAGTTCACTGCACCAAATCACTCTTTCAATTGACTGAGTTCACTGCACCAAAACAATATTTCAGTTGGGAGAAGCATCTCCTTTTCTAAATGCAATATTCACTTTAATTGTGCTATGACTTTCTTGAAATTTGTTAACAATCCGAATGAACTATCACTTAATCAAACTGCTCAAAACTGCTCAAAACTACTGAACCAAAATGATGTACTGCCTAGTTAACATGTATAGTTCGAAAACTTTATACACTATACAGTATTGGAAACCCCATTAGTGTGTGAATGTGGACACCCCATTAGTGGATTTGGCAATTTCAGCCACATCCATTGCTGACAGCCATGCAATCTCCATAGACAAATATTGTGTGTGTGTAAAAATTGTCTGTCCTCGGTTGCAACACTCACTACCGAGTTCCAAACTACCTCTGGAAGCAACGTCAGCACAGGAACTGTTCGTCGGGAGCTTCATGAAATGGGTTTCCATGGCCGAGCAGCTGCACACAAGCCTAAGATCACCATGCGCAATGCCAAGTGTTGGCTGGAGTAGTGTAAAGTTCACCACCATTGGAGTCTGGACCAGTGGAAACACGTTCTCTGGAGTGATGAATCACGCTTCACCATCTGGTAGTCCGATGGACGCATCTGGGTTTGGCGGATGCCACCTGCCCCAATGCATAGTGCCAACTGTAAAGATAGTTGGAGGAGGAATAATGATCTGGGGCTGTTTTTCATGGTCCGGGCTAGACCCCTTAGTTCCAGTGAAGGGAAAGCTTAACGCTACAGCATACAATGACATTATATGATTCTGTGCATCCAACTTTGTGGCAACAGTTTGGGGAAGGCCCTTTCCTGTTTCAGCATGACAATGCCCCCGTGCACAAAGCGAGATCCATACAGCAATGGTTTGTCAAGATCGGCGTGGAAGAATTTGACTGGCCTGCACAGAGCCCTGACCTCAACCCCATCAAACACCTTTGGGATGAATTGGAATGGCGACTGCGAGCCAGGCCTCATCGCCCAACATCAGTGCCCGACCTCATTAATGCTCTTGTGGCTGAATGGAAGGAAGTACCCGCAGCAATGTTCCAACATCTAGTGGAAAGCCTTCCCAGAAGAGTGGTGGCTGTTATAGCAGCAAAAGGGGTGAAAGATTTGTGAAACCCCAGTGAATGCACAATCAAAGGTTCTTCACATAAGATAGTGGGCATTAAAAGTGTTATCGAGGTGTCTCTTTAAACTACTGGCACACAACTCGGACACCCATGCATACCCCACAAGCATGCCACCAGAGGTCTCTTCACAGTCCTCAAGTCCAGAACAGACTATGGTAGGCACACAGTACTACATTGAGCCATGACTACATGGAACTCTATAATCCACATCAAGTAACTCACGCAAGCAGTAAAATCTGATTTTAAAAAACGTATAAACCTTAATGAACAGCGAGGACTGTGAAGAGTCTCACACACAGGTACAAACACACGCATACAAATACACATAATATACACGCTATACACACACTTACACCTGGATTGTGTGTTGTAGTAGAATAGAGGCCTGAGGGCACACACTTAATGTATTTTTAAATATTTTGTAAAATGTATTTTAATGTTTAAACATTTCATTATATTGTACTGTATATTACTACCTTAATTTTAGCTGGACCCCAGGATAATGGGGATCCATAATAGATACAAATACAAATGATCAGTCCAGAAATTTGTACTTGAAAATATACTACTTATATCTGAAAAATGGTCAAAGTGATTAAAAAATGATATATTTTCCACTGGTTATATCATTGTAAAGGTAAACCATGGCAAAAAATATATAGTTACACCGTAGAAAATGTTTGGACTTCTCCCGTGTTGAGGTCTTTAACAGCAGAATGATATGCCAAGCACACAGACGAACTGTGATATTTGGAGCGCAAGGAAATAGTGCGGTTTCACAATTTCAAGATTAGGATTGAAATCTGCCGTCCCCCCGCCACATTAAGTGGTTGTGGTGCACACACAAACCCACAGAGACCCTAGAAATATACACAGTGGTTTAGTGTTGGGCTTTGGCCAAGATAAATGGCTGCTTCAGGTGAAAACAAACCTTGGCCTGAGCACATTTCTTTCCATTCGCGAGTTTTGGGGAAAACTTTTCTTCGTTTTTTTCCACCCTACATAATGCTGCTCAGTCTCAGCTCCTCCGCCCTCCCGGTATAGTTAAGTTCGCTGTGCTTGTGAATGAATTAATATGAAGATTTAATGTTTAATGTTGAAGTGCCACTCTGCAGATAGAGCTGTTCAAAGGTGTTTCAGGCTTTACGAGGAATGACCTCTTTAAAGCTGTTATGGCAGATATTTGTGACATGAAGTGATGAATTTGTCGATTCTTGGGTGGGTGGGGTGGAGGTGGGGGGGATAGATGAAAATGTCCCCCTCCCCCCTAAACACACACTCACACACACCCTCAAGCGCACTCGCTGGCTCTCCTGGCGTTTGTGTACAATTGACAATAACTGGTGTAATAGCACAATAAAAGTATTGGCCATGCCCAGGGTAGTCATAAATCCAGGAGAGGGAATTTTACCTCTGCTATTTCACAGGGTCATTTCCCTGAATGCGGTTTCAAATTCAGATATTTATGTTTACGAGCGACCAATACATATTATGAGCTATTATAACTACAGCACATCAGCCAAGGCCCCATATAATGTCCTACTGCGTCCTCTGATACTCTGAAGGGGGTAGGAGTAAACGGCACAACGCTGAGAGATGCCTGTTTGTCAGGTAGAAGCAGTTGTTATACAGTAGCAATGAATATACTGCTAACGGTGGAAGATGCAACATGCCGGTAGTCTTTACACGTCTAATTTCTCCACCATCAGACATTTCATCAGGGACATTAGATGTGCGAGAGGGTCAGAGTCCCATACACATCTTTCAATCATCATCTGAGTCACACTTGAGGGTGGTGGGGTGGGGGAGGGGAGGTGAACAGGGGGATGGGGGATGCAACGGCTTCAATTAAAAGAACAACTGGTTTAGTCACACAATTATGAGCTCATGATGACTGAATGCAAAAAGGCCTGGAGGTGCATGGCTAAGGATCTCTGACATCCAGTCAATCTAGCTTCCCCTTCCTGCCCCTGACAGATTACTGGGACACCAGACTGGGAACAGTGGGGACCATGCTGCTATCTGTCCCAGTCCCAAGTGAGAAATAACTCATCTGAAGTGGGATTGGGGGAGAGACATGCTAGTGGGACTGGCATAAGTGATACAGCTCTTTTAGGATTTATATGATTTCAATTGAAGTAAAAAATGCTGAATTATGGGAAATGCACAGCTACAAAATGTATGGTGCTTGATAGTACTATTACAGAAGCATGGTTGTCTATCAGAGCTGTATCCGTATCAGATACATCACCTTTCCCTGGCTGTATTTTTGGCCTGTATGTGGTCCCGTATGTCTCAGTTGGTAGAGCATTGTGCTTGTAACACCAGGAATGTGGGTTCGATACCTGGGGCCAACCACACGTAAAAATTAAGGCACGGATGACTAAGTCACTTTGGATAAAAGTGTCTGCTACATCAGTTTATACACTATGTCACTGTACCTTCCATGTTGATCGGAGTAATTCAAATGAAAGCAGTTAAGTATCACAGGCAGGTTCAGAGCTAATCATTGCCATTATTACATACTGTATATAATATACTCAACTCCTAGAAAAGTCGGAGACGAATTGTCCTCCAATCGTGTGAGATATTGTTGCGTATACAGTTAGGAGTGAGATGAAGCAATGAATAATCATTCCACCTGCATACATGTATGTAGCAAAATCTCCACCGCATGCTGAATGACCTCAAAGCACATATTCACCTTCCAGAAGATTCTTCTTTCCATTCCGTGCTTTCACACATAGACCCAATTGAAAAACGGATCCCTCTTCCCTCCCTTCCTTCGGTCATCACTGATCTGACATCTCAACACCTGCTCTCATCTATCATGCCTGTCCAATCATGCTCGATAGATCAGTGATTACTTTAAGGGGACTAGGAGGGAAGGAAGGATGCATTTGAACAGGGCCCTAGTCTGAAACACACTTACTTCCCCATTCGTTGGCGTTTGCTTTGGCAGCAGCCAGGCGTTATCCTGAACGAGACTGAATGTGCAAATGTGTTACAGGTGGGATTCATTAAGCTTTGACTTGGCACATTTGTACTTGCTCTGCATAATTACGTTGTTACCAAAGGAGGGAGATGACGAACTCGAACATTAACACTCACACACACACACACACACACACACACACACCCACAAACACACATTCATGCATGCACACAACACACCCCCACCCACCCACACACACAGACACACAAATGAGCACATAGAACAGTTTAAAGGCAGATTTCATTGCTCTCC
The DNA here is from genome assembly GCF_057628025.1 of Oncorhynchus mykiss. Classification (NCBI taxonomy): domain Eukaryota; kingdom Metazoa; phylum Chordata; class Actinopteri; order Salmoniformes; family Salmonidae; genus Oncorhynchus; species Oncorhynchus mykiss. The sequence goes on from NC_143024.1 coordinate 44,333,623, forward strand.
AATGAGCTGTTCAAAAGAAAATGCCCTATTAATCCTGCAGTTTGTGCCCAAGTTATTTCACAGAGGATAAATCTAGAAAAAGTTTATATTTCATAGGATTTAGTATCCACTTCCTTCAGCTTCTCAAAGTGGGCGAGATCTCTTTTAGTTGTTAACAGTACATTAGCAAATGTATTCAACCCTCAAAATGTCACTAACCTGAATTAACTGTAGGCCTATCATTCATTGCAAGCCCCTTCTTACGCAAGAAAGCCCCCAAAAATGTATCTTCTCTGTAATTAGTCTAGCTAGCATTTAGGTCAATCCTTGGTTCGGTTATGTCTAACCCCGTCCCCAGGCTTAAGAGAGACGGCTGGTGGACAAGACCATTATACTATATTTAAGAAGTAAAACACAAGTTCATAACCTTGTCTGTCTCATATTATTTTACTCTGCAAACCCACCATAAGAAAGCTAAGGCTCTGTAGAGTAATAGGCATCATGTATCATGATCCCAATCACCATCTACTACAATGCATAGAATTCCCCAAAGCCGGTCACAGTAGATGTGTGTATTCTCCAGAAGAAGCGTGTGCCTAATCTCTCACCCGGCATACTTCCATAGAAGCTCCCTGATTGACAGTAGGCCTATCACGCGCACGCACGCACGCACACACACACACATGCACACAATCACACAATCACAGATGAAGCATCTAAAGGGGAATGTGGGCTTGTCTCCCATCGGACATCACGTCAGTCACACATCCAACCTCAACACCTGGTGATCAGAGCAGGGTGCGTCCAAATGACCCGCTTCCCAGTGTATTCGGCGGATAATTATTTCCAGTTGCAATTAGAACAACTGCGAGATTTTTCTCTCTGAGTAGAGGGGGATCAGCAAATATCGCTCCCCTCATTTCTGTTCTTTTTTTGACACGCTTATATAAATACTCTCCACCTGGTTGAGGGAGTGCCTTTAGGGGAGCTATCAAAGCATTCATAAAAATCAAGATGTATGTGACATCCAGTGGGTCTGCCCCCAGCACGAGGCAGCACTCAGGACTCAGGGCTGGTGTAGGGTTTCTTCCCTCTCTCCCCTCCCTGACTAGCCTCCGCTGCCTGATTGACTGTGATGGGCTTTTTTTTTTACGCAGCGCACGTGTTGTTGCGCAGCTCGGCATCATCAGTCTTTTCAACACTTCGTTTGACTCGTTTCCCTGGCCCTGCTCCTGACCCTCTCCTATGGGGTGCGTTCGACAACACAAATAAGAAGAACCTTACGCAAAAGACGTTTGGCTTGTTTTGTATAGCACTTTGTGACATCTGCTGATGTAAAAAGTGCTTCGTAAATACATTCGATTGATTGTGTTGGCCTCTTTTCTTGTGTGTGTGCTTTGTGCTACTAAACAACGTTCTTCCCACAAAGCCTTCTTTCTCTCATGCTTCATTGACAGATTAGGGACTTGGATGGGAGCAGAAAACATAAGGAGAAGATATTAGACGCGTGCTTGTGAATGAACATGTGGACAAATGTATTTGAATATGCGGATTTGTCAGCTTGACTCAGTTCCTGAATTGCATGTAAACCATTTAGAAAGCTGGAGTCGATGACATGCACGCTCATATCTGGTGATCAGAAACTCTGGGAAGGGGGCCATTTAAGATGAACCGACTCCTGTGTTAGAGCCGCAGTCCTAGAGGGACGCTGGGAAAGTAGATTCCTTCGTCTGTAAAACACGAGGACAGCTGAATTGCCAGAAATTGAAAGAGGACAGATAATGATCGCTTATTTTCACATAGGCTAACTTAATATTATGACAAAACGTTGTGCGCTGGTAGTGAATTACAAGATGAGGGGAAGTGTTGACAGCAGGAATAGAGAGAGAGAGAGAGAGAGAGAGAGAGAGAGAGAGAGAGTGGGAGTGATAGATGAGTTGGGACCTGCCTGGGGGGAATTACTAGAGAAACAGAAGGGCCTGTGGTCATTCTTAACGTGGATTAACCCCAGTTAGCTGGCATGCGAGATAAGCGTGTAGGGAGAGGAGTGGACAGGGATTCTTCAGACTATCGGACAGGACGGGAATGGCAGGAAGTCTGGGAGTGTGTATGAGACAACCAAAGCACTGTTCATTGCAGTCGGAATGTGCAGAATCTACTAACAACATTACTAATAACTTTACTAATAACTTTGCATCCCAAATAACTACTCTATTATGTGATCAATATTGGAGATTCTGCACCTTGCCGTGCTCAAACTGATCCCCTCAAACAGGCTTATTCACCTCAGTGATGGGTGCAGTGGCAGCATCCAACCTGTTAGTGGAAGTGTTTGTTCTTTCCAATAGAGAGACTCAGAATCCAACCCTGTAATGGCAATGGGCATATATGGTATGATACAGGTGAGAGAGAGAGAGAAAGAGAAAGAGAGAGAGAGAGAGAGACAGAGAGGAAGAGAGAGAGAGAGAGAGAATGGTGTGGTCGATGGAAGAAGCAACCTGGCCATTCCTGCCTGCAGCAATGGCCACATACTTTCCATTCTTTAACGTAGCACTTCACTGAGTCCTACACTACTTAACACCCCCCTCCCCTCCATTGGTCCAAGGTTCCTGATAATAGATACTACCTAGGAGGGCTGTGAACTATTTAGAAATGCCAAACTTGAACTTCAGGGTGTAGACCTTTGAAGGACACTAATGTAGGAGGCTGAGGCCTTAATATAAGCAGCATTACTCAACATGAAAGTTCAGCATGGACCATTAGCAGCTCTTGGAGAGGTGGCACTTCTGAAGCAGCTCCCTAATGGCAATTGTTGTTTAAACAGGAATATTTCTGTTATTAAACGTTATCTTATCCCGACAGATCTACATCTGCACAGTAAGATGTTTGGCTGAACATAAAGCATCCACTGTTAAACTTTTGATGGCTTTTGGATGTACACGGACATACCACAAATCTATCAACAGATCATAACAATCTACACGGAAACATTTGGAACTGTTAATTCAACGGTGAGTGTATCCGGGAGCCATATATGGAGACTGTATCTAACCGGGCATTCAAACTTACATTAAACTTACATTACATTCAACTTCCCCATTATCCTGACATAACAATCAATATTCCAGCCCAGAACCCTCTAAAGCAGCTGTTAAAATATATTCTCAGTTCCATTGTGAAATACTGAATTCTGCCTTTTTTTTTCAATTCATACTTGAGCATGTAATTTACAACCGCCTGGAGAATAACGCTGGCACTCACTCTGTCTCTGACAAAATTATTAATCCTGGAGAAACTCTGGCCCACCACATGATCTAACTAGAAGAAGCTGTTGCTCCGCTCGAACATCTTGTGAGGCCAACGCGGCCAGCTCTGACCACTGTCAACAGGACTGTCTAACATTGCCATCCCAACGGCTTCTTACTGTAATTCGAGGCAGAACAAAATGCCCTTTTAACCTTTGAGGACGATCCAATCGGAAGAAACTGCAGAACATGAAAGGCAAGGGGATATTGTTGAATTAGTCATTTCTGTTTCTGGCTTCTGGTACACCAGCCCTTCTTTATCGAGACATAAAACAAAGAAAAATGTTTTAGTAGTCAGGGAATGCAAGAATAAATTAGGTTTGAATTGGTTTCAGCAAGTTGAAATATAATCTTGCCTTGTAGTGTATGGTTTTGATCAGTTTAGTGGTGAAATGGTCAAGTTGGTATTGCTCCATAGGCTGCTTTTTAATTACCACCCATCTTTCAGTGACCAACCAACCAGCCTCAGTTTGGACCGACCAACTGTTGAGTCAGACAGATTAGGAGTTGCCACGGCAACCCTCAGGCCAGTGTTGATCATACATTTCAGGAGGAAACATGAGATAATGAGGCCTTTGGCTACTTTTTTAATTGGCTCTTTTTTCTATTGTAGTAGAAAATCTTTTCCACATCAGAGGAATTGTGGTCCTCAGGAACAAGAGCAGGGGGGGGGGGGTGAGGCCACTTTAGAATTCCCCTGTTGCCCCCTTATACACCTCCCCGCCCCCTCCATCTAGTTCACAGGTCACACCTTAACGTTGACCTTAAACGCAACTGCCACCAACACTTTGACATACTACCAAGTACAACTGCCTTATGTATCACAACCACCACAACTACAATAGCTATCATGACCACAGTGTAGCATCTGAATGTCATGATCACCCACCCATTATTTAATTGTTTATTCAATCTTTATTATTATTTTTATACAATTATATTGGGATTGGGATATTTTGCTGTTATTTCACGTTTGAACTAGAGATTGCTCTAAACAGAATGTCAACACTGATTCTTTCTCTTCCTCTCTTATCTTTCAAAAACCTAAAGGTACTTGGAACAGGAGGAAACTCCTCATATGCATTTGCGATTGAGTAACACAACTTCCTATGACATTTAAACCAACCATTGAGTAGTTTGGGTTAAATCCTGCAGTACCACCCTGTGACCCTTTCACTGGTCAGTTATATCAGAGATTAAAGGTGAACATGGGTGCAAATCAGTTATCAAGTCAGAAGCACTAATCGTCAACTTTCCACTGTTCTGTTTCTCCCACGCGCACAAACACGCATACACACATATACGCACACACACAGAAGCCCCCCTCCCTCATCCTGAACATGGGGTCATGACCCCACCACCGGGAAAGGAATGAAAAGAAGATGCATACACTCTAAAAGCTATTACTGATCACTTTGAACTCTAAATGCACGCAACGCAATGGACTGATCTCCACCTCACTCTCTCTGAGTTCACCTTAGATGAAATGGCCCTGATAGAAAGGGCAGCTGAGCTTCTAGCCCCTAGGCGATTCTGCAGTATTTTTTTTTTCTTTTTCGGTGTTATTTCTTACATTATTAGGACAGATTTTTCACCCGGGAAGAACTTTTGGATATCAGAGCGGCAGGAACTCAACAGCATTACCAGCATTGCAACTTTCCCGAATCGGATCCTTTGGTCGTACCCCCCAGGGCAATTGAACTGATTCCAGAGGCTGATCCAAAACATCACCGGTAGAGAAGAGATACTCGGAGTGGACTTCTAGTCCGACTCAGGAGGCGCGCACACCACCCACCGCTTTCAAGCATATTACTTGCTAATGTTCAGTCTCTGGATAATAAAGTTGACGAGCTGAGGGCTAGGATTTCCTTCCAGAGATACATCAAGGATTGTAACATACTCTGTTTCATGGAAACATGGCTCTCTTGGGATATACAGTCTGAGTCCGTACAGCCAGTTGGGTTCTCAGTTCATTGCGCAGACAGAAATAAATATCTCTCTGGGAAGAAGAAGGGTGATAACATTAAAACCTACCCTAACCAGAAACCGTGGATTTGCGCAACACTGAAAGTGTGAACCACGTTAACCATGGCAAGGTGAATGGGAATATGGCAGAATGCAAACAATGTAGTTATTCCATCCGTAAAGCAATCAAACAGGCAAAACGTCAGTAAAGAGACAAAGTGGGGTCACAATTCAACAGCTCAGACACGAGATGTATGAGGCATGATCTACAGACAATCACGGACTACAAAAGGAAAACTAGCCACGTCGCGGACACCGTCGTCTTGCTTCAGGACAAGCTAAACACCTTCTTCACCTGCTTTGAGGATATTGCAGTGCCACAAGTACTGTGGGTTCTCTGTAGCCGATGTAGGTAACACATTTAAGCGTGTTTACCCTTGCAAGGCTTCCGGCCCAGATGACATCCCTAGCTGCGTCCTCAGAGCATGCGCAGACCAGCTGGCTGGTGTGTTTATGGACATATTCAATCTCTCCCTATCCCAGTCTGCTGTCCCCTATCCCAGTCTGCTGTCCCCATTAGTCCCTCAAGATGGCCACCATTGTTCCTGTACCCAAGAAAGCAAAGGTAACTGAACTTAATGACTATTGCCCCATAGCACTCACTTTTGACGTCAGGAAGTGCTTTGAGAGACTAGTCAAGGATCATATCACCTCTACCTTACCTGACACCCTAGACCCACTTCAATATGCTTACTGCCCCAATAGATCCACAGACAATGCAATCGCCATGGCACTGCACACTGCCCTATCCCATCCGGACAAGAGGAATACATATGCAAGAATGCTGTTCATTGACTATAGCTCAGCATTTAACACCATAGTACCCTCCAAGCTCATCATTAAGCTTGAGGCCCTGGGTCTGAACCCCTCCCTGTGCTGGACTTCCTGACTCGTCTCCCCCAGGGGGTGAAGGTAGGAAACAACACCTCCACTTCGCTGATCCTCAACTCTGGGGCCCCACAAGGGTGCGTGCTCTGCCCCTTCTTGTACTCCATGTTCACCCATGACTGCGTGGCCACACATGCCTCCAACTCAATCATCAAGTTTGCAAACGACACAACAGTAGTAGGCTTGATTACCAACAATGACGAGACAGTCTACAGGGAGGAGGTGAGGGCTCCGGGAGTGTGGTGCCAGGAAAATAACCTCTCACTCAAGGTCAATAAAACAAAGGAGATGCTTGTAGACTTCAGGAAACAGTAGAGGGAGCACCCCCCTATCCACATCGACGGGACCGCAGTGGAGAAGGTGGAAAGCTTCAAGTTCCTCAGCGTACACATCACTGAAAAACTTAAATGGTCCACCCACACAGAGTGTGGTGAAGAAGGCGCAGCCAATTTGGCTTGGCACCTAAAAACCTCACAAACTTGTACAGATGCACAATAGAGTGCATCCTGTCGGGTTGTATCACAGCCTGGTATGACAGCTGCACCGCCTGCAACCGCAGGGCTCACTAGAGGGTAGTGCGGTCTGCCCAACAGATCAGCGAGGGCAAACTACCTGCCCTCCAGGACACCTATAGCATCCTATGTCACAGGAAGGCCAAAAACATAATCAAGGACAACAACCACCCGGGCCACTGCCTGTTCACCCCGCTGTCACCCAGAAGGCGAGGTCAGTACAGGTGCATCAAAGCTGGGACCGAGAGACTGAAAAACAGCTTCTATCTCAAGGCCATCAGACTGTTAAATAGCCATCACTAGCACATTAGAGGCTACTGTCTATATACATAGACTTGAAACTACTGGCCACTTTAATAAATGGAGCACTAGTCTACTTTAATAATGTTTACATATTTTGCATTACTCATCTCATATGTATATACTGTATTCTATTATATTCTACTGTATCTTAGTCTATGCCCCTCTAACATTGCTCGTCCATATATTTATATATTCTTAATTTCATTCCTTTACTTAGACTTGTGTGTATTGTGTGTATTGTTGTGAAATTGTTAGATATTACTTGTTAGATACTACTGCTCTGTTGGAGCTAGAAACACAAGCAATTGGTGACACCCGCAATAACATGCTTATTTTATTTGTAGACATCACTAATCAGTTTTGTAAAAGTTGGTTGTCGTCTAAAGTTAAAACATTTCCAAGGAGTTTTTGCATTGACAAAGAAAGACTCAGATTCCCATGCAAACTGAAAAAACTTTGTCCAGCTAATGTTGCCAATGTATCAGGTCTAATGTTTTGCCAGCAATTGTTATGAAAACGTGATGACAACATTGATTGATATAATGTAATGAATTGATGGCTTAAAGTCCCTCAATGATGTCACTCAACAAATCATTTTCATGAATGAATTAAAACGTTTTGTTGAGTGACATCATTATCAGCAAGACTGCTGCGGTAAGATCTACATTGGGCTATTAAAGCTGTGTTTGTGTGCATGAGAGAGGCATTTCTTTAAGGCCATCTGTGTTTTCTTTGATGTGGAAAGAAAGACCAGAGTGTGTCAGACTCAAATCATCACGCTGCAAACTTCAGACAAACAACTAGAGGAACGCGTAATCACCCGTCTGCCGTAAGCAAAGAGGGTTAATTCTCATCACTGATTCTGTCTCGTCGCACTGTAGAGAGGACCGCGAAACACAGCCATTTCTGGACTTGCTCCAAAAAGGCCAAAAAACAGAAGAGTAGGAGAGAAGGGAACGCCTTTTCCCCTTGATAAGTTCAACTCCGCCATTGAACTCCTTTCAAGTTCTGTGGTGAATGAAGGACCAGGAATGCAGGACATTTCTACAATTTCCCATTTTTTGCATTCTGCCTATTGACCTACTCTCCAAATGAAGCTTACTGCTCCTTTGACCTAAACTCACGACTCTGAATAATACAGTATATTATATTAATCCAAATGAACACATTCATCTGTTAATAATGTTATGGTTGATTCATGAGGGCGTAATGGATCATGTTATTCATTTGTAGTACAGACACATTTACTGTTTTTACATACCATTAACATTTCTCATTTGACCATGTGTGGGAGAAGGCCAGGTGTGTGTACATCAGAGTAAAAAGTCACAACTAAAGAGTAAAATGTCTCATCCATCCGTCTTCCACGCACAGAGAGTGAAGAGGATGAGAAAGAGCAGAGGGACAAAGTACAAACGAAAGAGAGTGGATGAACAACAAAGGAGGTGGCTAGGTCAGAGAGGAGAGGAGAGAGGTGGAGAGAGAGAGCGAGAGAGAGTGTGTTGTGTGGCCAGGTGATGACCAGGTGACAGAGGTCATGTGTGACAAGGCCGAGTGTCCTGTCTCGAGCAGCAGGCCAGGTGAGGGGTGAGGTGGTGTGCGTGAGGGGCAGTGGGGGGTTACAGAGGCTGACCTGAAAAGGAATCTCTCTAAACAAAAGGGCAAGCTGGGGTGCAATCAGATCCGGTGTGCTGCACTGGAAAGAGGGGGAGGCTTTCGCACCTCTGCAAACAGACAGTCCAGATCATGTGTGACAGTCCAGCTCCCATGGGACCCATGGTGGCCGGTGGAGAGGTGGAGAGAGAGGATGGGTGAGGGGGGTGCTCTACTTCTGCTAGACAGAGAGGTCACACACAGGAGATGGAGACATGACCAGGCTTACCGGGTCACAGCAGACTTGCTAGAGACTTTAGACTTGGCCTACAGTGCTGTTTCTTTACTGCAGCATTCGCCATTCGATACTAGTGGACTAGACTGACTATTTATCGGCGCTGCGCTTTGCAGTACCGCAGGTTTTTGAACTTTGCTTTAAAATCCACCTTAGAACTGTAGTTCACTCCCGAAGTCATGACTGGCTTAGTAGATTGTAGAGAAAGTGCGTCCCGAACTGGGATAACAGTAGCTTAGTTATAATGACCTAATCAAGCCTTAGGTCACACACTGCTTAGTACTTCTACTCCATTACTCTCCCTCTAAAGCACCCTGGATGGAGGGAGAAGAGAAAGAGAAAGAGAGGAGGAGAGAAGGAGATGAGGACAGAAGGGGAGGAGGTGAGAAGGCGAGAAGGAGAGGAGGATAGGGATAGAGTACTGATATCACTTGGGCTAATCATTTACCTGAACAGTAAACTCACGCTCCTCCTCACAACTGCTGTCTCTCTCAGCCTGGCTGCCCCCACAGCTCCCTCCCTATGATCCACTGCTTCCCTCATAACTCTGTTTGACAGGTATCTGCTCCAACGATTGTTCGTAAACACCAATGAAATGCTTAGTCCAACAAAAGGCTTCCCTTCTCACTCCCACCCCATCTCCCTTAATCAAGGCTACCATGCATACCCCCCCCCCCCCCCCTCCACACACACGCACACACACCACTCAGTCTAGATGGGGTGGGGAGATAAGCTTGGGTGGAATTCCTGTCTGGGTGTTCTTATGGAGTGACCTGGGTGGCAAAAGAGAGTCAATGAAAATCACTCAACACTCGACTCAATAAGGCCAGGCGCACTCGCTCTCCGACTTTCCTTTCCTCCATTTTGTTTCTTTTTCTTTCACTCTGTCCCTTTCTTTTTGGTCTTAGCCTGAATGATACAGACGCAAGGAAAGAAAAAGAAAAAGAAAAATAGAGAAAATCAATGGGGTAAAACATGGTCTTTTAAACAGCCTTAACAGTCTTATTCCGCATAAATCAAGGAATAAGCTTAGCATTGAACGTAAAAAATGGAGCAAAGAATGTAACCTCAGACATGTCCGATTTCACGGAAAACATGAAAAGTATATATATTCCATTAAAGTTCCAATGCAATAAAAAAAATGCTGCATCGTTGATTGTTGGAACTGAACAATGTATTTTCATACAGGCACACGCAGGCACACACGCAGGCACACACACACACACACACACACACACACAAGCCCAAATTTGTTTTGGCTGAGATCATTAATCCTTCTCTGTGTTTTCCAAGGATTGTGGATTTCAGAGCTCAGCATAAACAAACAAACCTTATCAGATCTGCCTGGTTTAACCATGCCTTAACCAAGCCTCCTCAGGAACGTCCTCAGGGACGCTCCATGTTCCAGGCCCCTATGGTTAGGAGAGAAATGCCTAAGGGGTATAGAGTGGCCCACGTTAGACCACGGCCTGGCCATTGTGCCCAAGCTAGCCAGGACAAGTTAATTAGGAAGTGAAACCTTGACCAGTTGACAGCAGGCTTTGTTCAGGACCGAGTGGGCCAAGAGAAATGGTTTTGAAAGCTAGTTCACTTTCTTTGCCGAGGTGACCTCAACCCCCCTCCAAAGACGTATTTGGAGAGATCAGAAGTGTTCAATGAAACAAGAATGGAGATGGAGGGGGTGAAAACATTAAGGGCTCTATTCAATCAAATCTGCTTATCTGACATCAGCATAGAGGTTGTTTTGATGGTGTTTGAGGTGGAATTGCGTTAGAGCTGTCAAATCCACAGGCGGCTCCTGGCATTATACTGTACCTAAAGCGGACAATGCCATTGGCTACAAAGAGTCACATTAAGAGAAATCCCATGTAGCCTTGTTTACAAGTCTGAACACTGGAATGTAAGATGTAACCTACACCTCGATTAGTACGATGAAACTCCTCATTCTTAAAAAAAAAATATTTTTCAATTTGTGCTTAATTACTTCTATATAGCCTATACCTTCTCTTTCTGAACTTCTAACGCAAGTGAGGAGGGTGTGGTCTTCTTGACAATGATCGCAAGAGCAGCTGCTCACCGATTTGAGGCCTCCAACACAGTTCCACATCCAACACAGGCAAAAACATCCGCTATGCGGCTGTCTGCAATTGCCGGCTAACGCTTGATCTGATCGAATTCTAAGTCTTTACATTGTATTTAGGATCATTTAGGATGATTCAATTTCAACCAAAATCATGACAGATGTTTTACAGAAAAATCTATATGATGTCTTATGAGATTATTGTAAAACAAATGAAAATGCATGTAAACATTATGCTGTGTTCTCACTATTCTGCATTACGATACTCTTGCATATATAAACTACTTCACTGTAATTGGCTCTTCCCTCTCTGACCAAGCAAATCAAGAATGTCAATCATGCTGAACAAAGATGTAAAACCGCAGCCTCTGTCATCCCAGGGTGGCAGGTAGCCTAGTGGTTAGAGCGTTGGACTAGTAACCGAAAGGTTGCAAAATCGAATCCTTGAGCTGACAAGGTAAAAAGCTGTTGTTCTGCTCCTGAAAAAGGCAGTTAACCCACTGTTCCTAGGCTGTCATTGAAAATAAGAATTTGTTCTTAACTGGCTTGCCTAGTTAAATAAAGGTTATCAAAATGTGGTCAATGTTGTGAGGGAGTTAATGAACTCCTACTTGCTGCAGCTGTGTCAGCCCCATAATCAACTGTGCTGTGTACTTTTCCCGAGGTTTGGATTTCAGGCAGCATCATCATCAGGGCTTGTGAATGAGCCAATAAGCATGATTCTTGTGAGGGCATGCAGCCCCATGGCCCAGCCCTGAGGACCTCTATTCTGCTCAACTCTGCTCCTAATGTGACGGCACAAGTGTGAAAGCAGCACTGGATGGCAAATGAATGGCACTGTGGCCAACAGCTCCACCCTAGTTGTGTGGTGACTGACCACAAGCCATATGATTATGGCCTCATTAACAAGCCTGGTGTGTTCACAAGTAGTCAGACACAATTGACTCCTCACGGTCCCAAAAAGTACCCTTTTTACACCACTGAGCCGAGCCAAGCCAAGCTGAGTTGTACTGCACTGGCCTGGTTACGCATTCAGCATAGTTGATTTAACCATGCTGGAAATGACAATGTGACATGAAAATATCAGAGCCAGCACAGTACAGTTTGGGTCGGCACGACAGAGCGAAAAGGGTTCAGTTGGATTAGTAAAGAAGGCAAGTGTGACTGTGAAATAGTCAAATGTTTCCCAAATTATCACCATCTTCATTGCTCAGAAGATAAGTTATATTCAGTTATTGTAGCTGCATTTCCTTCTCTCGTTAGCCTATAGGGGAGACCGGCGTTGGTTGTCACACTTTTACTTTAATGTGTATTTCTCAGCATCAGTATTTCTTACAGGACTCTTGAAATGGAGACCCTTTAATGCCAACGCAGAGTTATAATCCATCAAACACACTCTGTCCACTTGTATTTGGGTGTCACACAGTATGGGCAGTGCTTGACTTGTACTAAAAATAGGTGCCAGTACTAAAATAGGTGCCAGTTGCGTGCTGATGCTATTTACATTTAGGTGCAGGAGCTCCACAGTACTTGTGATCTAATGTTCTATAAGAGGAACAGGAGCTCAGGCAATAGAACATTTGAAGTGCTTGTACTCAGCTCCGGTGAGCTCCTGCCCAAGTCAACCGCTGAGTATGGGATTGGTTGTTTGCTAGTTGCTTATTCATTATGTAACAGGAAGTGAAGCAATATCGTACACAGAGACGAAGAAATCGCAAAGCCTTTCTTTGATCGAACAATATTCCTAATAAAATTCAGCATTTTTATGCCGTGACAATTTTCATACGACATTTTGAGTACAATTGTGTTTGTATGCGTGTGTTTGCAGACGCATGTGTGCGTGTGTGGTTGTGCGACAGAAAGAATATGTGTGTGAGGGAGAGGCAGCGAAGGGAGCTCTTTATAGCACAAGCACAAGAGCTTGGGATTTATTGTAATGTAGTTGATAGTGACAGCCAACCCCACATTCCATGTAACAACCATCCACAACCATCCCCCATTGGTAATTAAGAAACTATTTAACACACAGCTTGACCTAGGACCACAGAAAAAAAAAAAATGTAACATATAGCTCGTCCTTTTCTTTTTTTCAACAAACATAATTGTTCACGGATACTCTAGTATTTCAAACATTTGGAAAGAAAAGATGTTCCATGAAAATCACTCAGCACTCGACTCAATAAGGCCAGGCGCACTCGCTCTCCGACTTTCCTTTCCTCCATTTTGTTTCTTTTTCTTTCACTCTGTCCCTTTCTTTTTGGTCTTAGCCTGAATGATACAGACGCAAGGAAAGAAAAAGAAAGACAATCAGTGGGGTTAAACATGAACTTTTCACAACCCCCAAATTAACCAACATAATAAAAACAGCCTTAACAGTCTTTTTCAGCACAAATCTTATCAAATGTTATTTGTCTCATGCGCCGAATACAATAGATGTAGACCTTACAGTGAAATGCTTACTTACAAGCCCTTAACCAACAATGCAGTTTTACGAAAAATACCTAAAAACACAAGAAATAAAAGTAACAAATAATTAAAGAGCAGCAGTAAAATAACAAAAGCGAGGCTATATACAGGGGGTACCGGTACAGAGTCAATGTGCCTCAAGGAATAAGCTTAGCATTAAAACATAAAAATGGAGTGAATAATGGGATCTCAGACAAATCCAATTTCTCGGAAAACATGAAAATAAAATATATTCCATTGAAGTTCCATTGCAATAAAAAATGCTGCATTGTCATATGTTGGAATTGAACAATGTATTTCCATACAGGCAAACGCAAGCACACACACTCACACTCAAGCACACACACTCACACTCAAGCACACACACACAAATTTGTTTGGCTCAGATCATTAATCCTTGTCTGTGTTTTCGGTAAGGACCAACGCTGGAGTAGAGAAGTAAGTACGAGGAGTCAAACATTTTATCGGAACAAGACAGGAACAGCATCAGCACACGGGTATACAAGGACATATGACAATCAATGCTGAAGCTGGGAAAAGAGCGGAGGAACAGACAGATATAGGGGAGGTAATGACAGGGGTGACTGAGACCAGGTGAGTCCAATAATCACTGATGCGCGTGATGTGGAAAGGCAGGTGTAAGTAATGATGGTGCCAGGAGTGTGTAATGCTGGGGGGCCTGGCGCCCTTGAGCGCCAGGGAGGAAGAGCGGGAGCAGGCGTGACAGTACCCCCCGCTAGGGGCGCCACCTGGTGTCCCACCTGGGCAAGCCTGACGGGCCGGCCGAGGCAAAGGCGCTGAACAAGCTGGCTGGGCGTGAAATCCCGATGAACCGGCAGAGGCGTGAGAGCCTGGCGAGCCGGCGGAGGCATAGGAGCCTGACGATCCGGCTGAGGCATGAAGGCCTGTCAATCCTGCTGAGGCGTGGGAGCCCGATGATCTGGCAGAGGCGTAGCAGCCTGACGAACCGGCTTGGCGTAAAAACCTGACGATCCGGCTGAGGCCTGACGTGGGAGGGGCGCCTTCCGAGCCAACCGGGGAAAGAAACCTCTCAAGCCAGCTAGGGCGTGGCAGCCCGACGAGCTGGCTCAGGCACCCCCTGTTCCAACGGTGGTGGCACCCCGGACCTGACGTCATCATCAACCAGAACGCCAACAGTCCGCGATGCTTCGCTTGGTGGCTTCAGCATTCTGTACATTTAATCATAACAAGACAGGAACATCAGCACACAGGTAAAAAAAAAAAGAACATATGACAATCAATGCTGAAGCGGGGAACAGAGCGGGGGAACAGACAAATATATGGGAGGTAATGACAGGGGTGATTGAGACCAGGTGAGTCCAATAATCGCTGATGCGCGTGATGTGGAAAGGCAGGTGTACGTAATGATGGTGGCAGGAGTGTGTAATGCTGGGGAGCCTGGTGCCCTCGAGTGCCAGGGGAGAAGAGTGGGAACAGGCGTGACAGTTTTCCAAGGATTGTGGAGCTCAGCATAAACAAACAAACCTTATCAGATCTGCCTGAACACGGTTTAACCAAGCCTCCTCTGGAACGTCCTCAGGGATGCTCCATGTTCCAGGCCCCTATGGTTAGGAGAGAAATGCCTAAGGGGTATGGAGTGGCCCACGTTAGACCACGGCCTGGCCATTGTGCCCAAGCTAGCCAGGACAAGTTAATTAGGAAGTCAAACCTTGACCAGTTGACAGCAGGCTTTGTTCAGGACCGAGTGGGCCAAGAGAAATGGTTTTGAAAGCTAATTCATTTTCTTTGCCGAGGTGACCTCAACCCCCCTCCAAAGACGTATTTGGAGAGATCAGAAGTGTTCAATGAAACAAGAATGGAGATGGAGGGGGTGAAAACATTAAGGGCTCTATTCAATCAAATCTGTTTATCTGACATCAGCATAGAGGTTGTTTTGATGGTGTTTGAGGTGGAATTGCGTTAGAGCTGTCAAATCCACAGGCGGCTCCTGGCATTATACTGTACCTAAAGCGGACAATGCCATTGGCTACAAAGAGTCACATTAAGAGAAATCCCATGTAGTCTTGTTTACAAGTCTGAACACTGGAATGTAAGATGTAACCTACACCTCGATTAGTACGATGAAACTCCTCATTCTTAAAAAAAATATATTTTTCAATTTGTGCTTAATTACTTCTATATAGCCTATACCTTCTCTTTCTGAACTTCTAACGCAAGTGAGGAGGGTGTGGTCTTCTTGACAATGATCCCAAGAGCAGCTGCTCACCAATTTGACGCCTCCAACAGTTCCACATCCAACACCGGCAAAAACATCCACTATGCGGCTGTCTGCAATTGCCGGCTAACGCTTGATCTGATCTAATCTAAGTCTTTACATTGAATTGAGGATAATTTAGGATGATTCAATTTCAACCAAAATCATGACAGATTTTTTACAGAAAAATATATGATGTCTTATGAGATTATTGTAAAACAAATGAAAATGCATGTAAACATTATGCTGTGTTCTCACTATTCTGCATTACGATACTCTTGCATATATAAACTACTTCACTGTAATTGGCTCTTCCCTCTCTGACCAAGCAAATCAAGACTGTCAATCATGCTGAACAAAGATGCAAAACCACAGCCTCTGTCACCCCCTGGTCAATGTTGAGAGGGAGCAGACAGCTTTAATGAACTCCTACATGCTGCAGCTGTGTCAGCCCCATAATCAACTGTGCTGTGTACTTTTCCCGAGGTTTGGATTTCAGACAGCATCATCATCAGGCCTTGTGAATGAGCCAATAATCATGATTCTTGTGAAGGCATGCAGCCCCATGGCCCAGCACTGAGGACCTCTATTCTGCTCAACTCTGCTCCTAATGTGACGGCACAAGTGTGAAAGCAGAACTGGATGGCAAATGAATGGCACTGTGGCCAACAGCTCCACCCTAGTTGTGTGGTGACTGACCACAAGCCATATGATTATGGCCTCATTAACAAGCCTGGTGTGTTCACAAGTGGTCAGACACAATTAACTCCTCACAGTCCCAAAAAAGTACCCTTTTTACACCACTGAGCCAAGCCAAGCTGAGTTGTACTGCACTGGCCTGGTTACGCATTCAGCATAGTTGATTTAACCATGCTGGAAATGACAATGTGACATGAAAATATCAGAGCCAGCACAGTACAGTTTGGGTCGGCACGACAGAGCGAAAAGGGTTCAGTTGGATTAGTAAAGAAGGCAAGTGTGAATGTCAAATATGATCATCTTCACTTCTCAGAAGATAATTCTGTTTAGTTAGTGTAGCTACATTTCCTTCTCTAGTTAGCCTATAGGGGAGACCGGGGTTGGTTGTCACACTTTTTGATCACGTGTATTTCTCAGCACCAGTATGTCTTCAAGAATCTTGAAATGGGGACCCTTTTACTCCAACATGGAGTTATAAGCCATCAAACACACTCTGTCCAGGGGTTCATTACCTCAACCTCCAGCCAGTGAATATTAATTTATCTAACTGGGATTTACCCATTAAACCCACTCTGTTTTTTTCCCTTCTTCTCTCTCTCCATTCACTTGTGTATCAGGGCAGCAACACTAACCTCATCTGGAAAAACAGCTATAAACTCTCACAAATCGCAAGCTTCACAATCAGCCACATTGCGGGGTTGGGTGTCACACAGTATGGGCAGTGCTTGACATGTTGAGTGCTGATACTGTTCACATTTAGGTGCAGGAGCTCCACAAGACTTTTGAGCTAATATTCTACAAGAGGAACAGAACATTTGTACTGGAACTCAGCTCAGGTGAGCTCCTGGCCAAGTCAACCACTGAGTATGGGATTGGTTGTTTGAAAGTAGCTTATTCATTATGTAACAGGAACTGAAACAAATGTGTGCATGTGTAGGTGTGTGACAAAAATAATATGTGTGTGAGAGAGAGGCAACAAAGGGAGCTGATAGTGACAATCAACTCCACATTCCATGTAACAACCAACAACGAATTAAGTTGGTCTGTCCCTGGATGGGAGACCAGATGCTGCTGGAAGTGGTGTTGGAGGGCCAGTAGGAGGCACTCTTTCCTCTGGTCTAAAAAAAATATCCCAATGCCCCAGGGCAGTGATTGGGGACATTGCCCTGTGTAGGGTGCCGTCTTTCAGATGGGACGTTAAACGACTCTGAGGTCATTAAAGATCCCATGGCACTTATCGTAAGAGTAGGGGTGTTAACCCCGGTGTCCTGGCTAAATTCACAAGCTGTCCATCATACCATCACGGTCACCTAATCATCCCCAACTTACAATTGGCTCATTCATCCCCCTCCTCTCCCCGTAACTATTCCCCAGGTCGTTGCTGTAAATGAGAATGCGTTCTCAGTCAACTTACCTGCTAAAATAAGATACTAGCTACCACGTGGCTTGACCTAGGAACTCATAAATAAACTAAACAAAAAAAGAAACGTCCCTTTTTCAGGACCCTGTCTTTCAAAGATAATTCGTAAAAATCCAAATAACTTCACAGATCTTCATTGTAAAGGGTTTAAACACTGTTTCCCATGCTTGTTCAATGAACCATAAACAATTAATGAACACACACCTGTGGAACAGTCGTTAAGACACTAACAGCTTACATACGGTAGGCAATTAAGGTCACAGTTATGAAAACTTAGGACGCTAAAGAGGCCTTTCTACTGACTCTAAAAAACACCAAAAGAAAGATGCCCAGGGTCCCTGCTCATCTGCGTGAACATGCCTTAGGCATGCTGCAAGGAGGCATGAGGACTGCAGATGTGGCCAGGGCAATAAATTGCAATGTCCGTACTGTGAGACGCCTAAGACAGCGCTACAGGACGGACAGCTGATTGTCCTTGTAGTGGCAGACCACGTGTAACAACACCTGCACAGGATCGGTACATCCGAACATCACATCTGCTGGACAGGTACAGGATGGCAGCAACAACTGCCAGAGTTACACCAGGAATGCAAAATCCCTCCATCAGTGCTCAGACTGCTCGCAATAGGCTGAGAGAGGCTGGACTGAGGGCTTGTAGGCCTGTTGTAAGGCAGGTCCTCACCAGACATCACCGGCAACAGCGTCGCCTATGGGCAAAAACCCACTGTTTCTGGACCAGACAGGACTGGCAAAAAGTGCTCTTCTCTGACGAGTCACCGTGGAATGGAATGAAACCAGATTTTCATTCCACCGTACTGTTTATGTACCATAACGGCGTGTATTACTGGAAGTGCCCACAAGATGCGCTATTTCTTTTTTTTTTTAAATAACTATTTAGGCAACTTGGATCTTGATCCAGGAGAGGATTGATTGTCTTGATGTAATCAAAGAAGCTTGATCTTGCCATCTAGCCACTTAGCAAACCAAATGCACAGCTGGAGTCCTGAGCTGGATTTAATTTATTTTACACATAAATAGTTAACTTATAGTGACCCCCATCGGTAAGTTTAAATTCCCCGGTATACGGTAAATACTGTATAAATATTACACAGCACCATTTACACTGAGTGTACAAAACATTAAGAACATCTTCCTAATGTTGAGTTGCACCCCTCGTTTTGCCCTCAGAACAGCCTCAAGTCGTCGGGGCATGGAGTCTACAAGGTGTCGAAAGCATTCCACAGGGAAACTGGTCCATGTTGACTCCAATGCTTCCCACAGTTGTGTCAGTGTCACGATCGTCGTATGAAGCGGACCAAAAACACGACACAAACCGGTGCACCTGGCACCTACCACCATACCCTGCTCAAAGGCACTTCAATCTTTTGTCTTGCCCATTCACCCTCTGAACGGCACACACACAATCCATGTCTCAATTGTCTCAAGGCTTAAACATTCTTCTTTAACCTGCCTCCTCCCCTTCATCTACACTGATTGGAGTGGATTTAACAAGTGACATCAATAATGGATCATAGCTTTCACCTGTTCAGTTTATATCAATGAAAAGAGCAGGTGTTCTTAATGTTTTGTACACTCAGAGGTAATTAGCACTGTGACAACCAACTCATGACACAACCAGCCCCGGTCTCCCCTATCCATACAGCCGTATGTTTTTCTGTCAGAAAGTTGAATGTTTTTCTATTGGAAAGAAACAAATAGAGGGGTGTAAGAGAATTGAAAAGAGACAAGGGGCTCTTGTCTTGAAAAGTGTTGCACATTACCTGAATGCATGACCACAACAAACACATTCCCTCCTTGCTTTGGATTGTGCATTAGCCTTGCAGCGATTCTACTAAACACCGAGCAGGAGAGGAGAGGAGTCACTCTGTCCTTTGTTGCTTCCTTTGTTCTTCCTTATTAGGAAGAAACCGTGTAGCTTTGCTCCATGCTATGCAATGTTCTGAACTAACAATGCTTTGAGCATTTTCCCAGACACATTTTAAGGGTAAAAAGGATGTTCTGTGGAGATTCTCCATTGATAATGCTTCCAGGCTCAAAACCAGGCTTAATAATACTTTTTCCCCCTCTTGCCTGGCACTCATACCACACAGTGAATGAGTAGACGTTGACACATTGGTTGATGTGCACGTGAGTTACAGTACATTCATCAAGGTTGGTACCGTTTTAGCAAGACAGCTACAGTATGCAAGCCCCACAAAAACAATGGATTAGATTCAATCCCGGATCAAGCCACTGACATCAACAATGCTGTCTGTGGCAGTGTTTTTGTAGTCCACGGGGCCCAAATCATGCCCTGTCATGTCTGTAACTACACCAGAGTGCTTCCCAACCAAATCCATCTCAACCACTTGAAGCCATTCATTCCAACCTCTTTCCCAGAAAATAAGTCAACAACAGGATACAGATCCACGGAGGAGAGGGATAACTAAAGGGATAGAAGATCCACAATCGCAGGGCTCCCTATCCTCTGCTCAATATCAGGACATGACTGCAGGCCCTGGTGAATGACAAGCCCAGACATCATTGTATCACTGTACACTACACTCTCCCTCGTTCCATCCAACTACAACAGTGACACACAATGCTACAGGACAAGCCCCTGAGGGTACTCCCCTGAACCGTAGAAAATAAAAATCTGCCTCCCATCCAATGAAGCCCACAGCTGCACATACATACAGTGTGTTCAACATTAAGCAACGGTTGTGGATATTTACCTGTATTTCCCTTTGGAAAAACACCATCATTTCACAGTAATATTTGCGAGAAAAGAAAACTCATCCTAAAGCAATTACTCTTAACTTTGTTACTGTTGAAACTTTTTGGGGGAACCGAGTGTCAATGTGACTGCATGGGTGGCAATTGGTCTCTTACTCAGTCTCCTCATGCAGGTGTCAAGAGAGACGAGTTTCCAAGTAAATGAAGTCAAATTATTGCTCTTGACTTTCTCCAGGAGTGTGTGGGACTGGGACAGAGAACAGTCCTTTATGCCTGCAGTAATTACAGTTTTTATGTACAAGAGAGAGGAGTTAGAAAATGCCAAGGGACATTTAGATTAATGATGCTATCCTGTATTCCAGTATTATGACACACCAGCTGACAGACGAAAAACAACTTGTTTTCTTTCAGGACCATACTCTCACACTTTCACTGTACCAGTGTGGTGTACACCTGTGGTTCCCAACCTTTTTTGGTTACCAACTTAATTTCTGCTCTACCACTGAAGTACACCCTCATGTGCATTTTACCAGCTCTATGGACTCATGATTATTTTCAAGTACCCCCTGTGGATAGGCCAAGTACACCCAGGGGTCCTAGTACGCCTGGTTGGGAACCACTGGTCTGCACCATATGTATACACACACAGGCATACACATACTCAAACACACGTGCACACACACACCAAATCCCTTCCCAACAGTCCACTAGCCCTTGCGGCCTCTTTACCCATGGTACCATGTAGCAGGCCACACTGCCATGGCGTGTGCTGTGGAGAGTTGTGAGTGGTGCCGTAGTTGCCTGGTGGGCCAGTGTTTGATTATGAAGTCATCAGTTTAAGTAAACTCCAGATGGCCAAGTAGAAAGTAAAACACTGCCATCTGCTTAGATTCAAATGCTAAACTTCTCCTTTTTTTTCTCAGCTGGCAAGGCTGGAGGTAGAGTACTCTGAGCATTAATGCTATTAGTGAAATGTTTCAGGAGAGCCAGCCAAGCAAAATGTATTACACTGCAAATGCCTTAGCCTACCATCAGGATCGCTGCCGGTCAACTAAGCCAGAAGGCAATGGACACATTGCATTTCACAGTAAGGAGATTATTGTTTGTACAATGAACACGACACTTCTAGGAACTTACACATTTTTGCTGCTTTCATAACACCAGAAGTGCAACTGAGCGATAGCATGTGAAGCAATCTTCCCTCAACAGAATAAGACAAAATTGTACAGCATTATACATATCTATCCATTCAGGGATGTTAGAGTTGCCGAAGCTCTTTTGTGAGGTCCCTTACATAGAAACATGAGAATTAAACATCAGTTCAGCTGTGTGTCCGATAAGAAAAACTGTCCCAAAACTCTCCTCCACCACAAATTTTTTTTGATTGCTTCAGCATGATTTTCAAAACAGGGCCCGTGTTTTCAAAACACTACACACAATTAGCACAACCACACACCCAATTAGCAAAACACTACAAACACTACTTCCCTATGATTAGAGTCGGCTACTATCAACAAAGTACAAATATAATGTAAAATCACCAAACACTACACAAGTTCTGTGAACATAGGAGACCTTCCCCCTTGTCGTCCCTGACCCTCAAGCCTATGTAGAAAAAAACCTAGTATACAATAGTACAGTAATTTCACAGGAAAAGGTAACAGAAGTGCTGATAGTGCATAGAATACAGTACTGTAAGCAGTTACTGAAACCGTGCAGATGTTTTTGATATGATGATATTTTTACAATACCTATTTTCCAGTCGAAATGTTCTCATCACACTTGCCACTGTATATCGGCTGAGATTTGGCTGTACTCGCAGTCCAGCCTCCCTCAGCGTCAGGCCGTGGTTGACAACGTGGTTAACCAGTGTTGCGAGGATCTCATTTGTCAGATTCGGTCCTCTTTGAGCACCTTCTTGTCTTCCTCTCCTTCCTCCTTGTCCTCCTCGTTCTCTGACTCTTTCCATTGTGCTTGAAGACCGACGAACTCACCTGTTGCTTTTTATAGTGCTTATACACCTCATTCGTGTGTCTACAATTAAGCAAACGAGTGTTTGCACACCTGATGACTGTGTTGAACCAATTGGTTGGACGGTGTGGTAATTTGACAGTCAGTGCTTTGGTATTGCAAGGACGTGACTTCATGATAGATTTTTGTGTGTAATGTATGTTAAATGTGTTTAGTGTTTTGCAAATCACTGTGTGTAGAGTTTTGTTACAAGTGTGAGGTTGACAATGTGCTTATAGTTGTGCAAACATGGGCTGATGTTTTGCTTCTTGAGTGTAAGGTTTTGCTAATAGTGTACTAGTTTTAATTTTAGTGTGTAAGCAATCCAAAAAAAAACTGTACGCCCACAGCTGGCAGTTCCCATTACGCCATCCTTGCAGCCATCCAGGCAGGCAGGTCTGCACTATGGCACAGTCCCCTCGCCTCACCATGCAGCACCTGTACATTGTAAAGCAGACAGTGTTTGGGGAACATGGGCCCACCATCTACAGTTAACAGTTGGAGAGAATTTTTGTTGTGTTTGTCGTGTGTGAAACGCTTTGGGATAACACCCGCTCTCTCACCCAGCCTCGTGTACACTCATTTTCACATTCCGTCGCTGATTGTCTAAAGGCCTCAGCTGAGCTGTCCAGGTGGGGAAAATGTCCACACGTGGTTTTAGGTTCAATAAATTTCACACCATACTTTTAAAGTAGAGAACATGAAGTGCTGGAGTCCAGGCATGTAGTGTGGCGGCAGTGGGACAGAGCTGATGCCCACAACACATTACACCACAGCATAGCACAGCACAGCACACCACAGAACACCAGCACAACAAAATGCAACACAGCACAGTGTAGCACAGCACAACATAGGCATCCCTAGGCTCCTTCTCCTCTGGCTATGATCAGCTGTCTCACCACAGACAAACACTTACCAGATAACGACAGTCAACACAGGCACAGCTATTTGGTAGATTAAATCATTTCATGTTTTGAGCAATGCCTTATTGATGCCATATTCCATTGAGGCAAGTCCTTGGGCTCAAGAAACAAAAAGCAGGAAATTACTGTAAACCATTTTGGATGGTTGGCAAATTAAACTAAGTGTAATAGGAAGTATCATATGAAGCTGTGCAAACACTCTGAAGGAGATGGTCATATTATGCAAATGATCCCTAATTGTTGCCTATTACTGTAAAAAAAAAAAAAAAAGATATATTCTTGAGTTGGGAACAGGATTAAAGGGTGGAAATTAAAACATTACAGACCGAAACAGGCAGAAGGCAAGTTCAATGTTCAAAGTGGCTCTGTCAAACATAAAAAATGACAATGTTTTTTGTTCCTGTCTCTCTATATATGTAAGGATTCTGTGATAAATACATCATTGTGAGGTACCAGTGCAGGGCTCTCTAACAAATCAGAGCCACCTCACAGACAAAAGCTGTTACGGTTTTCTTCTATCTCCTCCTCTGAAGAGGAGGTGTAGCAAGGATCGGACCAAAACGCAGCGTGGTAATTTTGATACATGTTTAATAAACAAACAATACCAAACAAGAACCGTACCGTGAAAACCTAAACAGCCTCTCTGGCGCATACAAACACAGAGACATGAACAATCACCCACAAAACACTCAAAGAATATGGCTGCCTAAATATGGTTCCCAATCAGAGACAACGATAAACACCTGCCTCTGATTGAGAACCACTCCAGACAGCCATAGACCATACAAGATAACCCCACTAAGCCACAATCCCAATACCTAAACCTAGATCCGAAACCTAACCCTAGAACTAACCTTAGCTCCTAACCCTAACCCTAAACCTAATTTTAACCCTGCCACTAATTCTAACCTTAACCCTAAACCCCCTAGAATTAGCATTTGACCTTATGAGGAATAACAAAATGTCAACAGTTTGTTTAGTATTCTTGTGGGGACTTCAGGTCCACACGCGCAAACACACACACACACACACACACACACACACACACACACACACACACACGTACACATACACTGTGAAGATGGCGCCGGAGGGGATGGCTGCCGTCTTATCGGCTCTTAACCAACAATGCTATCTTGTTTGTTTTTTTGCGTTGTTCCTAACTTGTTTTGTAGATAATGTTGCTGCAACCATCTCTTATGACCGAAAAGAGCTTCTGGACATCAGAACTGCGATTATTCACCTCAGATTAGACAAAGAGTTTTTCTTAAATGAGTCGAATGGGAGGGAGATACGAAAGAAACCCGGCAAGGCCCAGATCCCCAGCATTCACTGGAGAAGGAAACAGAGATTTCGCAGAAAAAGATCAGGGTGCCTTGTGAGGATCAGGAGACGAGTGCCTAATCTGCTTTTGCCTTCCGTCTTGCTAGCTAACGTTCAATCACTGGAAAATAATAATACCTGAAAAATAAATACCTGAAAGCACGTATATCCTACCAACGGGACATTAAAACTTGTTAAGGATGCTGCGAATTTTCGCAGCTTTTTGTTAAAAATCGCGCAACATTTCAAAGTCCTGCTACTCATGCCAGGAATATAGTATATGCATATGATAAGTATGTGTGTATAGAAAACACTCTGAAGTCTCTAAAACTGGTTCAATGGGGTCTGTGGCTATAACAGAACGTGTTTAGGAGTAAAAATCCCTGGTAAAACTGTTTACCAAAAACACAAAAATAATATTCATCCGCCATTCAATGAATTGTCTAAGGCGACAGAAAATATATGCGAATCCCCTGTAAATGTAAATTGCTGTCAATTTCTGCCTTGGTTACGTCACGAATAGGCCCTTCCTGTCTTGAGGCGCACCACAGGATGTTGTGAAATTGAAAACATGGACGATGATTTCCAGACTTGCTGCTATCGAATACAGATCGCCCCGTGATCAATTTTATAGATTATTAACGTTTATTAATACCTAAAGTTGGTTTAGAAAAGTAGTTTGAAGTGATTTGTAAAGGTTTATAGGTAACTTTTGTAATTTTAAAAAGTGACGTTGCGTCTTGTAAAGGGGCATTTTCCAGGATCTGACTGGCCTTCAGCAAATGACATTTTGGGTATACAATGACGGATTTAATCGGGAAAAAGACCCAATTGTGATGTTTATGGAACATATAGGAGTGCCAACAAAGAAGCTCGTCAAAGGTAATGAATGTTTTATATTTTATTTCTGCGTTTTGTGTAGCGCAGGCTACCGCAAAATCTGTTGTTTAGGTGACGTTTTGGTATTTTGGGGGGGTTCATGCTATCAGATAATAGCTTCTCATGCTTTCGCCGAAAAGCATTTTACAAATCTGACTTGGTGGCTAGATTCACAACGAGTGTAGCTTTAATTCAGTACCTTGCATGTGTGTTTTAATGAAAGTTTGAGATTTATCGAGTACTATACTATAGTACTAGGTGGCGCTCTGAAATTTCCGCTGAGGTGTTCCTGTGCAGGGATCACGTCGGTAAGAGGTTAAAAACTGTAATATCTTATGTTTCACGAGTCATGGCTGAACAAAGACATTAAGAACATACAGCTGGCGGGTTATACACTCTATCGGCAGCATAGAGCAGCAGCCTCTGGTAAGACAGATGGTGCACGATATCTAAGGAAGGTTTTTCTCGCCTGAGGTAGAGTATCTCATGATAAGCTGTAGACCACACAATCTTCCTAGAGTTTTCATCTGTATTTTTCGTAGATATTTACATACCACCACAGACCGATGCTGACACTAAAACCGGAATCAATGAGCTGTATACGGCCATAAGCAAACAACAGGGAAACGCTCATCCAGAGGCGGCACTCCTAGTGGCCGGGGATTTTAATGCAGGGACACTTAAATCTGTTTTACCTAATTTCAATCAGCAACTTAAACATGCAACCAGAGGGAGAAAAGAATTTAGACCACCTTTACTCCACATACGGAAATGTGTATAAAGCTCTCCCTCACCCTCCATTTGGCAAATCTGACCATAATTCTATCCTCCTGATTCCTGCTCACAAGCAAATATTAAAGCAGGAACCACCAGTGACTATAAAAAAGTGGTCAGAATATGGAATATGTTCCGGGATTCTTCCAATGGCATTGAGGAGTACACCACATGAGTCACTGGCTTTATCAATAAGTGCATCGAGGACGTAGTCCCCACAGTGACTCTAAGTACATGTACATACCCCAACCAGAAGCCATAGATTACAGGCAACATTAGCACTGAGCGAAAGGGTACAATTTACGCTTTCAAGGAGCGGGACTCTAACCCGGAAGCTTATAAGATATCCACTATGCCCTCAGATGAACCATCAAACAGGCAAAGTGTCAATACAGGATTAAGATCAAATCGTACTACACCGGCTCCGACGCTCGTCGGATGTGGCAGGGTTTGCAAACTATTACAGACTATAAAGGGAAGCAAAGCCTAGAGCTGCCCAGTGACACAAGCCTACCAGACGAGCTAAATAACTTCTATGCTCGCTTCGAGGCAAGAAACACTGAAACATGCAAGAGAGCATCAGCTGTTCAGGATGACTGTGTGATCACGCTCTCCGCAGCCGATAAAAAAGGTCAACATTCACAAGACCGCAGTGCCAGACGGATTACCAGGATGTGTACTCTGAGCATGCGAACTGGCAAGCGTCTTCACTGACATTTTCAACCTCTCCCTGTCTGAGTGCAACACCAACATGTTCCAAGCAGACCACCATACTCCCTGTGCCCAAGAACACTAAGGTAACCTGCCTAAATTACTACTGACCCATAGCACTCACGTCTGTATCCATGAAATGCTTTGAAAGGCTGGTCATGGTTCACATCAACACCATTTTCCCAGAAACCCTAAACTCACCCCAATTTGCATACTGCACCAACAGATACACAGATGATGCAATCGCTATTGCACTCTGCACTGCCCTTTCACACCTGGACAAAAGTAACACCTATGTGAAAATTCTGTTCATTGACTACAGCTCAGCATTCAACACCATAGTGCCATCAAAGCTCATTACTAAGCTAAGAACCCTGGGACTAAACACCTCCCTCTGCAACTAGATCCTGTACTTCCTGACGGGACACCCCCAGGAGGTAAGGGTGTGTAACAACACATCCACCACGCCGATCCTCAGCACGGGGCCCCTCAGGGGTGCGTGCTCAGTCCCATCCTGTACTCCATGTTCACTCATGACTGCATGGCTAGGCACGACTCCAACACCATCATTAAGTTTGATGATGACACAACAGTGGAAGGCCTAATCACCGACAACGATGAGACAGCCTATAGGGTGCAGAGACCTGACCGTATGGTGCAAGGACAACAACCTCTCCCTCAATGTGATCAAGACAAAGGAGATCATTGTCGACTACAAGAAAAAAAGGACTGAACACGCCCCCATTCTCATTGACGGGGCTGTAGTGGAGCAGGTCGAGAGCTTCAAGTTCCTTGGCGTCCACATCACCAACAAGCTAAGATGGTCCAAACCTATACCCCCTGAGTATCAGAAATCAGGTAAGACCCAAGTGCAGACTGTGTCAAAGTAACAATGTTTATTGCAGCAAACAGAGGTGGGCTGGTTCAGGGTCAGGATGGGCAAGTGTCAAAAACCAGGAGGGCAAGAAAAAGAGAGGCTGGGGATAAGACAAGAGCTGACAGGACCAAACAATGGCAAGCTTGACAAACAAGACAATCTGGCACAGACAGACAGGAAACACAGGTATAAATACACAGGGGATAACGGGGAAGAAGGGTGGCACCTGGAGGGGGGTGGAGACAATCACGAGGACAGGTGAAACAGATCAGGATGTGACACTCAGGAGACTGAAAAGATTTGGCATGGGTCCTCAGATACTCAAAAGGTTTTACAGCTGTACCATCGAGAGCATCCTGACGGGTTGGATCACTGCCTGGTATGGCGGTCTCCGACCGCAAGGCACTACAGAGGGTAGTGCGTACGGCGCAGTACATCACAGGGTCCAAGCTTCCTGCCATCCAGGGCCTCTATACCAGGTGTCAGAGGAAGACTCCACCCATAGAGTGTTCTCTCTGCTACCGCACGGCATGCAGTACCCCCCCCCCCCCCCCCGTATTCTACACTGCTGCTGCTCTCTGTTATCATCTGTCTACCTACATGTACATATCACCTCAATTCCTTCGACACCGGGGGGCACATTGACTCTGTACCGGTACCCCCTGTATATAGCCCCGCTATTGCCCCGTAATTATTTGTTATTCTTATCTCTTTCTTTTTTTTGGGGGGGGGGGGTATTTTCTTAAAACTGCATTGTTGGTTAAGGGCTTGTAAGTATGCCTTTCACTGTGAGGTCTACACCTGTGTATTCGGCGCATGTGACAAATCTAATTTGATTTGATACACACACAGTCACATTGCAGATTGTCGTATGGTTTGTCCCTTTGTCTGCTGAAAAGTGTGTGCAGGGCTCACTCACCAAATTTAGAAGGCCAGACTGATGGAAAGTGTGAGGTGTTGCGAGTGCCTTTGAGTCATGGCTCTGAAAAGAATTGGACCGAAACACCACAGTCCGAGCACACCTGCTGCACCTTCACAGTGAGGAGAATGGTGTGTGTGTCTGTGTTGTGTGTGGATATGTGCATGTAGGTGTTTGTGAAAGAGTTGCAGTCCCCTTCTCTCCCTCCCGCTCTCTCACTGCTGTGTCAAAACGCAACACGTTCCAGCTGACTGCAATTAAACGGTAAACTGGAAATACTTACCATCTATTTAGTTGCACATAAATTGGTCAAAATATTTTCCAGGGAGGGGTTCATTACCTCACCCTCCAGCCAGTGAATATTAATTTATCTAACTGGGATTTACCCATTAAACCCACTCTGTTTTTTTCCTTCGTCTCTCTCTCCCTTCACTTGTGTTTCAGGGCAGCAACACTAACCTCATCTGGAAAAACAGCTAAACTCTCACAAATCGCAAGCTTCACAATCAATCAGCCATGGAGCAGTGAGCAGGAGGCTGTGCTAACTCAAGACAGGCTGCAAAAGAGAGCAAATAATTCTGAAGAGCACAATTTCATAAGTTTTTTTTTTTTCCCCCCTTAACTTTATTTGCCTCTGTTAAACATCATAAATCGTGTGGATGTGAGATAGAGTGGAGAGCCACCGAGAGAGATTTATTCCCCCTGTCTTTTTCTAATCCAATATCCCTCCCCCTTCCCTCTCCCCCCCCCGGCCGATCCCAACCCCATTCCCAGTCCCATTCCCAACACGGCTTGGCTAGGACGAAGTCTGTGGAGTCTCCACTGAGGGGAACAGCAGACACAGAGTGACCGAAGCAGAAAGAGGAATGCAGTGTGTTGCGCCACATCCCAGTTGGACAGACAGTGGTGCTTGCGGTGTCCTCCACCTCCAGCAAAGAGGATGAAAGGATGCAAACTCGTTTAAGACGGCGGAGGAGCGCGTGGAATTAAGAAGAGGGAAGCTCTCCAACTGAGGCGTGCGTGCATGGGACGATGACCTCAGTTCACTGCAGAGGGGGGAAAAAAAACACAGAACTTCAAAAAACTTCCTCGACACACACCTGTTATCAATTATGATCCTGCACAATTAGAAAGTTACTAACAATACCCCTGACTGTAATAATTCACAACCATCAAAAAAGCACCACTAGAGTAAGAGACTTTTCAACACAAGATCTGAACTGTCCTTGGGAGAGTGGTTTACTGTGGACCCGTTATGTTGTCTCAACCAACTAACTCCTAGCTAACGCCTAGTCAGTAAGCATAGGCCTCTCTGGCCTTGCTCTTTGTCTGTATTGAAGCCTTCCTCAAACAAAGGGTCAAATGGACCTCTAATTGAGTTTAATCATATTCTCATGTCTTTTCTCTGTGATAACATTTTGCTTGAATATTGGCCATGAAGGTGCTTTGGTGGACAAAACCCCCCAATCTAATGAAGAGAGTATATATTAGCATGGAATGAATTTAAACACACATAGTTAACATAGTCCTAAACTAACACAATGCATAATGATATAAGAATAAGGCTTAAATTAACTAAACTCTATTTGATGACAATAAGCAGTGATTCTAAACCACACTTTTAAGCTAAGCCTTATTTCAGCTGTTTGTTTAGCTGCTTGTATTTAACATCTGACATTACAAAATGGAAGGTTAAGTACATCATGAATTTAACAAACGATGTGACTAATCGTGATTTCCCAATATCTCACAACTGAGACCTGACGTGAACCTGAGCAGGAAATTCACCAAGAACTCTGACTGAACTCTGAGAAATATTTCAAGGTGAAGGTGAAGTAAGTTTTCTGTAATGCGACACAAAACACAACGAAGTAGCACACCTTGAAGATGGCCCAATAAGGTGACCTTGTGATAAGAATCACAATAAAAAAATAAAAAATAATCTTCATGATCTTTTTTTTGTAGTTGTACAATCTGTTCTTATCTTCAGAAACACTTACACACGCTCACATCCCTGTCACACAAACTATAGAGTAGCACCTCACTCTCAGAACAAACCTCGTCTTTGTGGCAAAACCAGAAACACAACAGCCCGCAAAGATATGAGACGCACATTCTGCAAAATGTACACATTCAAAAACAATTCCAGGACTCCCTCACTCCTGTCTGCAAAGTGGGGCCCTATGTGTCTGAGCAGTGTGAAGCCTTAACTGATAATACTATCACGACTTATCACCACAGCAAGACAGGAGAGAATCACCCCAGTCTTCAGAGGAGATTTCACACCATTGGACACTTCCCACATGGGGAGGGGGGTTGCAAAACGAAACCCCTCTCCAAACAATCTCAGTGCCAGAGAATATCCCAGAGAATACACTCTCCCTGAAAGAAAATACATGGAGTCTCCTGTTTGGGTTGGATCCGAAAGAAGAAAAAAAAGACAATTTGCAGAATGTGCTCAATACTCAGTGGTTTTAGCACTAAGCTTGATTAGAGTAGAAATTGGAACTAGGAATCAAGAAGGACATGGTTACTTCATTGTAAATTCGGTATCACATGTTGATTCACTACACAACACAGCACAGCTAAACTGTGTCATTTGCAGTGATCAAAACTCTTGAAAATGTAAATGGTCCCTAGTAACAGACTTCAAGTTGTGAGTTTAGTACTCAACTTCATGGACTATTCAAATATTTAGGAGATATATTCTTGTGTATTGTTTTCGTTTTTTGGAACTTCTGATATATGTATTTGAAAGAAAGTGATGAGATATGCCGGTGCAGTGTGTTATATAAAGGATAGCTGTGGGTTTTAAATTATGCAAAGAGAGTCAGGTTGCTCCAACGGCTCGCCTGGAGGGCTGGCGGGGTGAGGTCTGTGACTGCGGTGGACCCAGTTAGCAGGAGGCCCAATCTGTCTCCCAAACTTCAGCACTGGCATGCACCTCATTAAGCTAACAGCTTGCAATCTGCAGAGGCAGGGGAAATGGACTGTTGTGTAACGATGAATCCTGTCGGGCACCATATGTCCTGAAGGTAACACTACCTCCTTTACTGTAGCTCATCAGACTGGCTAGGGAGAGAGGGGGAAGGGAGGGAGAGTGGGGGAAGGGAGTTTCACGTTGAGAGTTAGGCACTTTGATCACCTTTAAAAAACATTATTTGACAAAAACTGCACTTCACTGGCCAAAGTAATGTACAAACTGCACTGATATATTTGTTATTGTACTAATTTACAAACAATACTCAGGCCACTTCATATATAACCATTCACTTGGGTAATTCCACTGCTCCGATTCTGGCCTGAGTCCCTCATGTCAACGGCTTTTGCCCCAGTGTGCAATGTACACCATTTGAGCAAAGAAAATAAACCTCATAAAAACTGGGGCCTGTGCCAAAAAGTACTCAGGTAGTTCATTTAAAGACCATGCAAATAACATTGTGTTTCTTACTGTACATGTTTCTTAAAACTGCTGAGGTTATCCCATAATTCTCTCTACACACACACACAGATCCAGAGAGATAAACACACAGACACACAGACACACACACAGACAGGCGCACACACACACAGTTGTAAAGCCCACAATGCATTATCCTCAACATTTTAAACCTCGTATGTTCATGTGCCTTTAACCTTACATCAACAACAGACTATTATGTTTGGTCACCCATCTGATTAACTACCAAATGTTCAGATCGACAATGACAATCACTTTAGAG
Source organism: Oncorhynchus mykiss (assembly GCF_057628025.1). Classification (NCBI taxonomy): domain Eukaryota; kingdom Metazoa; phylum Chordata; class Actinopteri; order Salmoniformes; family Salmonidae; genus Oncorhynchus; species Oncorhynchus mykiss. Next base: position 44,366,298 of record NC_143024.1, read on the forward strand.
TTTTTTACAATCACTTTGGCACTAATTTTAACCTTGATGTCATTTTTCAAAACTCGAGACAAAAAACTCACAATTGATGATCAAAATGCACATTTTTCAAATCTCTAACACTTTTTCAAATTGCTTGGATACAATACACATAAAGCTAAGATAATTTGTTCATTGAACTAAAATCATCTGTTTAAAATGACATACCTTAACATCAAAGTATTACCATTTCAAAATGCAATTCACACATTACATCTGAGATGACTGTCTATTCATTTCATTACAATTTTTGTAAATAACAGCTGGTGCACGATATCTAAGGAAGTCTCGAGCTACTGCTTGCCTGAGGTAGAGTATCTCATGATAAGTTGTAGACCACACTATCTACCTAGAGAGTTTTCATCTGTATTTTTTGTAGATGTTTACATACCACCACAGTCAGAGGCTGGCACTAAGACAGCATTGAATGAGCTGTATTCTGCCATAAGCAAACAAGAAAACGCTCACCCAGAGGCGGCGCTCCCAGTAGCCGGGGACTATAACGCAGGGAAACTTAAATCCGTTTCACCAAATTTCTATCAGCATGTTAAATGTGCAACCAGAGGAAATAAAACTATGACCCACCTTTACTACACACACAGAGACACATACAAAGCTCTCCCTCACCCTCCAATTGGCAAATCTGACCATAATTCTGTCCTCCTGATTCCTGCTTACAAACAAAATTAAAGTAGGAAGCACCGGTGACTAGATCAATAAAAAAGTGGTCAGATGAAGCAGATGCTAAACTACAGGACTGTTTTGTCTGCACAGACTGGAACACGTTCCGTGATTCCTCAGATGGCATTGAGGAAGACACCACATCAGTCATTGGCTTCATCAATATGTGCATCGATGACGTCATCCCCACAGTGACCGTACAGACATACCCCAACCAGAAGCCATGGATTACAGGCAACATCCGCACTGAGCTAAAGGGTAGAGCTGCCGCTTTCAAGGACCAGGACTCTAAACCGGAAGCTTATAAGAAATACCGCTATGCCTTTCAGATGAACCATTCAACAGGCAAAGCGTCAATACAGGACTAAGATCTAATCGTACTACAACGGCTCTGACGATCGTCGGATGTGGCAAGGCTTGGAAAAAATTACAGACTACAAAGGGAAGCACAGCCAAGAGCTGCCCAGTGACACGAGCCTACCAGACGAGCTAAACTACTTCTTTGCTCGCTTCGAGGCAAATGGCTGTCACGCCCTGGCCATAGAGAGGCTTTTATTCTCTATTTTGGTTAGGCCAGGGTGTGACTAGGATGGGCATTCCAGTTTCTTTATTTCTATGTTTTCTGTTTCTATGTTTTGGCAGGGTATGGTTCTCAATCAGGGACAGCTGTCTATCGTTGTCTCTGATTGGGAATCATACGTAGGCAGCCTGTTTTGCCACCTTAGTTGTGGGTAGTTGTCGTTGTTAGTGGCCTGTATAGCCCTAGGAAGCTTCACGGTCGTTTTTGTTGGCGACATTCTAAATAAAAGGAAATGTACGCTGACCACGCTGCACCTTGGTCAGGTCATTTCCCTGACGACGTTTGTGACAATGGCACTGAAACAGGCATGAGAGCACCAGCTGTTCCCGTAAGACTGTGTGATCACGCTCTCCTCAGCCGATGTGAGTAAGACATTTAAACAGGTCAACATTCACAAGGCCGCCATTTTCCCAGAAACCCTAGACCCACTCCAATTTGCATACCGCATAGAGACTGGATTACCAGGACATGTACTCAACGCATGCGTGGACCAACTGTCAAGTATCTTCACTGACATTTTCAACCTCTTTGACTGAGTCTGTAATACCTTCATGTTTCAAGCAGACCACCATAGTCCCTGTGCCCAAGGAAGCGAAGGTAACCTGCCTAAATGATTATCGCCCTGTGGCACTCACGTCGGTAGCCATGAAGTGCTTTGAAAGGCCGGTCATGGCTCATATCATCAGCATCCTCCCGGACACCCTAGACCCACACCAATTCGCATACCGCACTAACAGATCCACAGATGATGCAATCTCTATTGCACTCCACACTGCTCTTTCCCACTTGGACAAAAGGAACACCTATGTGAGAATGCTGTTCATTGACTACAGCTCAGCGTTCAACACCATAGTGCCCTCAAAGCTCATCAATAAGCTAAGGATCCTGGGACTAAACACCTCCCTCTGCAACTGGATCCTGGACTTCCTGACGGGCCACCCCCAGGTGGTAAGGGTAGGTAACAACACATCCGCCACGCTGATCCTCAACACTGAAGCCCCTCAGGGGTGTGTGCTCAGTCCCCTCCTGTACTCCCTGTTCACTCATGACTGCACGGCCAGGCACGACTCCAACACCATCATTAAGTTTGACGATGACACAACAGTGGTAGGCCTGATCACCGACAACAACGAGACAGCCTATAGGGAGGGAGTCAGAGACCTGGCTGTGTGGTGCCAGGACAACAACTTCTCCCTCAACGTGATCAAGACAAAGGAGATGATTGTGGACTACATGAAAAAGAGGACAGAGCACGCCTCCATTAACATCGACGGGGCTGCAGTGGAGCAGGTTGAGAGCTTCAAGTTCCTTGGTGTCCACATCACCAACAAACTAAGATGGTCCAAACACACCAAGGCAGTCATGGAGAGTGCACGGCAAAACCTTTTCCCCCTCAGGAGACTGAAAAGATTTGGCATGGGTCCTCAGATCCTCAAAAAGTTCTACAGCTGCACCATCGAGAGCATCCTGACTGGTTGCATCACTACCTGGTATGTCAACTGCTAAGTGTCCGACCACAAGACACAACAGAGGGTTGTTCGAACGGCCCAGTACATCACTGGGGCCAAGCTCCATGCCATCAAGGACCTCTATGCCAAGCGGTGTCAGAGGAAGGCCCTAAAAATTGTCAAAGACTCCAGCCACCCTAGTCATAGACTGTTCTCTCTGCTATCGCATGGCAAGCAGTACCGGAGTGCCAAGTCTAGGTTCTAAACAGGGTCTACCCCCAAGCCATAAGACTCCTGAACACCTAATCAAATGGCTACCCAGACTGCTTGCATTGCCCCTCCCCCCCTCACCCTCTTTTACACCGCTGCCACTCTGTGTTGTTATATACTATGCATAGTCACTTTAATAACTCTACCTACATGTATATATTACCTCAACTAACCGGTGCCCCTGCACACTCTGTGCCACTACCCCCCTGTATATAGTCTCGCTATTGTTATTTTACTGCTGCTCTTTATTTACTAATTGTATTTCTTATTATTATCTGTATTTGTTCGTTTTATTTCTTTTTATAGTGTTTATAAAACATTTAAATAAAAAACTGCTTTGTTGGTTAGGGGCTCGTAAGTAAGCATTTCACTGTAAAGTCTACACGTTGTATTCGGCACGTGACTAATACAATTTGATTTGATAGTTTTATGGAAACTGACAAACAATATTCCATGTTTAGATCATGAAAGTTTCAGGATAACGAGATCCATTGACGCCAATTATCGTGGAACATGACCTAATTGGACTAATTGGACTACATTATCTATGGATGTATCATTGCCTTTCAAATCAAATTAAATCAAATCAAATTTTATTGGTCACCTACACAAGGTTAGCAGATGTCAATGCAAATGTAGCGAAATGCTTGTGCTTCTAATTCTGACAGTTCAGTAATATCTAACAAGTAATCTAACAATTTCACAACAACTACCTTATACACACAAGTGTAAAGGGATGAATAAGAATGTACATATAAATATATGGATGAGCGATGGCCGTGCGGCAAAGGCAAGATGCAGTAGATGGTATAGAGTAAAGTATATACATATGAGATGACATTTAAGGTTTGTAAACATTATATAAAGTGGCATTGTTTAAAGTGACTAGCGATGCACTTATTACATCCAATTATTAAAGTGGCTTGAGTCGTGTTGGCAGCAGCCGTTGGCAGCAGCCGCTCTGTCAATGTTAGTAATGGCTGTTTAACAGTCTGATGGCCTTGAGATAGAAGCTGTTTTCCAGTCTCTCGGTCCCAGCTTTGATGCACATGTACTGACCTCGCCTTCTGGATGATAGCGGGGTGAACAGGCAGTGTCTTGGGTGGTTGTTGTCCTTGATCTTTTTGGCCTTCCTGTGACATCGGGTGATGTAGGTGTCCTGGAGGGCAGGTAGTTCGACCCCGGTGAGGTACCCTCTGGAGAGCCTTACGGTTGTGGGCGGAGCAGTTGCCGTACCAGGCAGCGATACAGCCCGACAGGATGCTCTCGATTGGTCATCTGTAAAAGGTTGTGCGTGTTTCCGGTGACAAGCCAAATTTCTTCAGCCTCCTGAGGTTGAAGAGGCGCTGTTGCGCCTTCTTCACCACGCTGTCTGTGTGGGTGGACCATTTCAGTTTGTCCGTGATGTGTACACCAAGGAACTTAAAACTTTCCACCTTCTCCACTACTGTCCCGTCAATATGGATAGGGGAGTGCTCCCTCTACTGTTTCCAGAAGTCCACGATCATCTCCATTGATTTGTTGACGTTGAGTGTGATGTTATTTTCCTGACACCACACCCCGAGGTACCTTTTATTTATCTAGGCAAGTCAGTTAAGAACACATTCTTATTTTCAATGACTGCCTGGGAACTGTGGGTTAACTGCCTTGTTCAGGGGCAGAATGACAGATTTTCACCTTGTCAGCTCAGGGGTTCCAATCTTGCAAACGCACAGTTAACTAGTCCAACTCTCTAACCATTGCACTCCACGAGTAGCCTGCCTGTAACGCGAATGCAGTAGAAGCCAAGGTAAATCGCTAGCTAGCATTAAACTTATCTTATAAAAAACAATAAATCATAATCACTAGTTATAACTTCTAATCCAGTTTAGCAGGCAATATTAACCAGGTGAAATTGTGTCATTTTTCTTGCGTTCATTGCACGCAGAGTCAGGGTATATGCAACAGTTTGGGCTGCCTGGCTCATTGCGAACTAATTTGCCTGAATTTTACGTAATTATGACATACATTAAAGGTTGTGCAATGTAACAAGAATATTTTGACTTAGGGATGCCACCCGTTAGTTAAAATACAGAACGGTTCCATATTTGACTGTAATAATATACGTTTTGTTTTCGAAATGATAGTTTCCGGATTCGATCATATTAATGACCAAAGGTTCGTATTTCTGTGTGTTATTATGTTATAATTAAGTCTGATTTGATAGAGCAGTCTGACTGAGCAGCAGCAGGCCCGTAATCAAACAGCACTTTCGTGCGTTTTGCCAGCAGCTCTTCACAAGCACAGCGCTGTTTATTACTTCAAGCCCATCAGCCTAATGTCTGGTGTAACCAATGCGAAATGGCTAGCTAGTTAGCTGGGTGTGCGCTAATACTGTTTCAAACGTCACTCGCTTTTAGATTTGGAGTAGTTATTCCCCTTGCACTGCAAGGGCCGCGGCTTTTGTGGAGCGATGGGTAACGATGCTTCGAGTGTGGCTGTTGTCGATGTGTTCCTGGTTCGAGCCCAGGTAGGGGCGAGGAGGGGATGTAAGCTATACTGCTACACTGGCAATACTATAGTGCCTATAAGAACATTCAATAGTGAAAGGTATATGAAATACAAATGGTATAGAGAGAAATAGTCCTATAAATACTATATTAACTACAACCTAAAACCTCTTACCTTGGAATATTGAAGTCCCATGTTAAAAGGAAACACCAACTTTCATATGTTCTCATGTTCTGAGCAAGGAACTTAAACGTTAGCTTTTTTACATGGCACATATTTTACATGGCACACATTTTTACATGGCACATATTACTTTCTTCTCCAACACTTTGTTTTTACATTATTTAAACCAAATTGAACATGTTTCATTATTTATTTCAGGCTAAATTGATTTTGATGTTTTTATTAAGTTGAAATAAGTGTTAATTCAGTATTGTTGTAATTGTCATTATTACAAAAAAATAATAAATTAAAAAATTGTCCGATTAATCGGTATCGACTTTTTTTGGTCTTCCAATAATCGGTATCGGTATCGGCGTTGAAAAATCATAATCGGTCGACCTCTAATCACAAGTGGCCAGCGTAGAGTTCTTATTTTGTAGCCAGTCACCAGCTTGTCTAAATTGTCCACCCCTCCTTTTGTGGCATTGTAATCCATTATGATTTCTGTTTTTTGATGTTCCTTGCCACAGATTCTCCCATCCCTATGCGGAGTACTTATAACTACTACATTTTTGACTTTCTTTGGCATGTAGGACACTAAGAACGTGTCGGCCGTGAACACAAACTTAGAGAAATTGATAGGCCTGTTCCGTGTATTCAATAGCTGAGGTGGGAGTTCTGGCTTGTTTTTTTGTACTATTCATACCATCGTCAGCTTCCCCTTGAGGAGCTCCTGTCCCAGCTTGTGGCCACGGAGTCCCTGTGTCACATCCAGGACAACCGGCATCCCTTGGTTCTTCTCAGGGGCTCCTCCATCTGGCTTCCCCGTATACACTTGCAAGTTCCATGCATATGATGAAGCAGCATCACAGGCAGCCCAGATCTTGATTCCATATTTTGCGGGTTTAGATGGTATGTACTTCCTGAAGGGGCAGTGGCCCCTAAATGGCATAAGCTTAAACAGGGTATGGCGGTCCACCCACTTGTCCCACACTGACCTGATTGCAGCTAGCTTGTCTCTCTGCCGCCGAGCTGGTCTGGTGTCTCTTTAAGGGCACAAGGTGAGATCCAGATGCAGACACGGGAGGCAGATGGTTTGAGATATTTATTAATCAATCAATCCAAAAGGGGTAGGCAAGAGAATGGTTGTGGGCAGGCAAAAGGTCAAAACTATTTCGGAGTCCAGGAGGTACAGAGTGGCAGGTAGGCTCGAGGTCAGGGCAGGCAGAATGGTCAGTCCAGAAAACAGACATGGGTCAAAACCGGGAGGACTAGCAAAAAGAGAATAGAAGCAGTATGGAAAACACGCTGGTTGACTTGAAAGACATACAAGACAAACTGGCACAGAGAGACAGGAAACACAGGGATAAATACACCAGGGAAAATAAGCAACACCTGGAGGGGGTGGAGACAATCACAAGGACAGGTGAAACAGATCCAGGTGTGACAGTCTCGGCTATCAAATAGGATAATCCTGTAAATAATGTGGAGGTTTTCCAGAGACGTTGTTCCACGGAAAAGTTATCTGCCAGTTTCTGCATCCCACAGGGATTCTGTGGATTCCCTATTGGATCTGAAAACACCAGCAAGGATAAGAATACCAAAGTATGCACGTAAATGAGTTTGGTCCATCTGCTTCCATTTCTTTCCAAAAACACGCCTTCCCTCCAAATGAGTGCAGTCCAGAATGATTTTCTGGATGGTGTCTGGGATGAACAGTTCAAAAGAAGAGTTTTTGCCCTGCACATGAGTAACCGCCATCTGCGTCAACCCTGGTTGCATCCTAATCACATTAACAGCCATGCTGGGTGGCTCATTCCTTGGGTAAGAAGACCATTCAAAAAATGTTTTACATCACACTCCAAAATTGACAGAGACAATTCGGAAAATTCTTAATCTCCCAAAGCGGAAGACGATCCTTCAACACCAGCTTCTCTCTCTGCAAAAAAAATAGCAGAGATCATTTTTGCCATACTGATTGATTGTGGCATGTAACCACACATGCAAAGCTATTTATTTGTTGTGTCCCTCCCCCAATTTGCACCTGGCTGGGGTAGAGTTTGGGAAAATACAGATTTTTATTTACAATGTATCAAAGTAATGTATCGAAATAATGTATTATTCCTCCTCCAGGTAATTTTTTATCATTTTGACTTGTTTTCACCTACACACACACTTTTCTACACTTTTATCACCCCCAGGTCCAATGGACCCGAACACCACATATTTAATGTAAATGTGTAGGGGTGTGCCCAGTGTGCACTCAATGAAAATGTGTTATTTTACATGTTCTTCACAGAAAATGAGCCACGGTCAACGAGTTTCAGGCTGAAAACAATTATTCATAGTATCATTTATTCTTTGAGCAAACATTGAAAGTGGGTGCCACAGACCCGAACACCACACAAGGGTTAAAAATACTGTGTGGGTGGACCATTTCAGTTTGTGAGTGATGTGTACGCCGAGGAACTTGAAGCTTGTCCCATCAATGTGGATAGGGGGGTGCTCCCTCTGTTGTTTCCTGAAGTCCACGATCATCTCCTTAGTCTCCTTAGTAATACAAGAGGAATTAAATAAAATACACAAGAATGGAGATATATACAGGGATAACCAGTACCAGGTCATTGTTCAGATGTACAGTATGAGGTATTTGAGGAAGATACAGTGCATTCGGAAAGTATTCAGACCCCTTGTCATTTTTCACATTTTGTCTTACTCTAAAATTGATTAAATTGTCTATCCCCCCCCCCACACACACACACACACACATCAATCTACACACAATGACAGAGCTGAAATATGACATTTACATAAGTGTTCAAATCAAACTTTATTTTTCACATGCGCCGAAAACTTTACCGTGAAATGCTTACTTACAAGCCCTTAACCAACAACGCAGTTCAAGAAGAATAACATATTTACCAAGTAGACAAATAAAAAGTAATAATAAACAATAAGAATAACAATAACGAGGCTATGTACAGGGGGCACCGGTACAGAGTCAGTGTGCAGGGGTGCAGGCTAGTTGAGGTAATCTGTACATCTAGGTGGGGGTGAAGTGACTATGCACAGGTAGCAAACAAACAGCGAGTAGCAGCAGTGTACAAAAGGGAGGGGGGGTCAATGTAAATTGTTCTGTGGCGACTTTATGAATTGATCAGCAGTCTTATGGTTTGGGGGTAGAAGCTGTTGAGGAGCCTTTAGGTCCTTGACTTGGCTCTCCGGTACCGTTTGCCGTGTGACTGAAGTCTCTGACAATTTGATGGGCTTTCCTCTGACAGCGCCTATTATATAGGTCCTGGATGGCAGGAAGCTTGGCACCAGTGATGTACTGGGCAGTACGCATTACTCTCTGTAGCGCCTTACGTCAGATGCCGGGCAGTTGCAATACCAGGCGGTGATGCAACCGGTCTGGATGCTCTCGATGGTGCAGCTGTAGAAACTTTTGAGGATCTGGGGACCCATGCCAAATCTTTTCAGTCTCCTGAGGGGGAAAACGTTTTGTTGTGCCCTCTTCTCGACTGTCTTGGTGTGTTTGGACAATGATAGTTCGTTGATGATGTGGACACCAAGGAACTTGAAACTCTCGACCCGCTCCACTGCAGCCCCGTTGATGTTAATGGGGGCCTGTTCGGCCCGCTTTTTCCTGTAGTCCACGATCAGCTCCTTTGTCTTGCTCACATTGAAGGAGAGGTTGTTGTCCTGGCACAACACGGCCAGGTCTCTGACCTCCTCCCTATATGCCGTCTCATCGTTGTCTGTGATCAGGCCTACCACTGTTGTGTCATCAGCAAACAGGGAATACAGGAGGGGACTAAGTACACACCCCTGAGGGGCCCCAGTGTTGAGGATCAGCATGGCAGACGTGTTGTTGCCTACTCTTACCACCTGGGGACGGCCCGTCAGGAAGTCCAGGATTTAGTTGCAGAGGGAGGTGTTTAGTCCCAGGGTCCTTAGCTTCGTGGGAACTAAGGTGTTGAACGCTGAGCTGTAGTCAATGAACAGCATTCTCACATAGGTGTTCCTTTTGTCCTGGTGAGAAAGGGCAGTGTGGAGTGCAATTGAGATTGCGTCATCTGTGGATCTGTTGGGGCGGTATGCAAATTGGAGTGGATCTAGGGTTTCCGGGAGGATGGTGTTGATGTGAGCCATGACCAGCCTTTCAAAGCACTTCATGGCTACCGACGTGAGTGCCACAGGGCGATAATCATTTAAGCAGGTTACCTTCGCTTCCTTGGGCACAGGGACTATGGTGTTCTGCTTGAAACATGAAGGTATTACAGACTCGGTCAGAGATGGTCCACGCATGCTTTGAGTACATGTCCTGGCCCAGCAGGCTTTGTGAATATTGACCTGTTTAAAGGTGTTGTTCACATCGGCTACCGAGGGCGTTATCACACAGTCATCCAGAACAGCTGGTTCTCTCATGCATGCTTCAGTGTTGCTTGCCTCGAAGCGAGTGTAAAAGGCATTTAGCTCGTCTGGCAGGCTTGCGTCACTGGGTAGCTCGCGTCTGGGTTTCCCTTTGTAGTCCGTAATAGTTTTCAAGCCCTGCCACATCCGACGAGCGTCAGAGCCAGTGTAGTAGGATTCAATCTTATTCCTGTATTGACGCTTTGCTTGTTTGATGGTTCATCTGAAGGCATAGCAGGATTTCTTATAAGCGTCCGGATTAGTCTCCTGCTCCTTGAAAGTGGCAGCTCTAGCCTTTAACTCGATGCAGATGTTGCCTGTAATCCATGGCTTCTGGTTGGGATATGTACGTACAGTCACTGTGGGGAGGACATCCTCGATGCACTTACTGATGGAGCCGGTGACTGAGGTGATGTGTTCCTCAATACCATTGGATGAATCCCGGAACATATTCCAGTCTGTGCTAGCAAAACAATCCTGTGGTGTAGCATCCGCATCATCTGACCACTTACCTATTTGCTTGTAAGCAGGAATCAGGAGAATAGAACTAACAATTCCTTCGACCTCATGGCTTGGTTTTTGCTCTGACATGTACTGTCAACTGTGGGTTCTTATGTAGACAGGTGTGTGCCTTTCCAAATCATGTCCAATCAATTGAATTTACCACAGGTGGACTTCAATCATTTTGTAGAAACATCTCAAGGATGATCAATGGAAAAAGATGCACCTGAACTCAATTTCGAGTCTCATAGCAAAGAGTCTGAATACTTATGTAAATAAGGTATCTGTTTTTTATTTGTAATAAATTTGCAACAATTTCCAAAAACCTGTTTTCCCTTAGTCATTATGGGATATTGTGTGTTGATTGATAATTAAAAATATATATTTTATCGATTTTAGAGTAAGCCTGTAATGTAACAAAATGTGGAAACGGAAGGGGTCTGAATACTTTCCGCATGCACTCGAGGCTGTAATCGCTACCAAAGGCGCTTCAACAAAGTACTGAGTAAAAGGTCTGAATACTTATATAAATGTGATATGAACCTGTTTTTGCTTTGTCATTATGGGGTATTGTGTGTAGATTGATGAAGAAAAAACACAATTTAATAAATTTTAGAATAAGGGTGTAATGTAACAAAATGTGGAAAAAGTCAAGGTTTGAATACTTTCCGAATGCACTGTATATAGTATACTGAGTTTGTTTAGGGTCAGTGCAAGTTCGGTACCATTAATTTCCTATTCAGCAGTCTGGCAAAGTAGCAATTTTGGTGGTAGATGCTGTCTTGGAGCCCGTTGGTACGAGAGCCAATGCTCTGGCACCGTTTTCCAGACGGTAGCATAGTGAACAGTCTATGGCTTGGGTGGCTGGAGTCTTTGACAATTTTTCGGGCCTTCCTCTGACCGCCTGATATGGAGGTCCTGGATGGCAGGGAGCTCAGCCCCAGTGATGTACTGGGCTTTCCGCACCACTCTTTGTCGCACTTTGCGTTCAAGGGCGGTGCTTTTGTCATACCAAGATGCTCTTGATGGTGCAGCTGTGAAACCTTTTGAGGATCTGAGGGCCCATGGCAAATCTTTTCAGCCTCCTGATGGGTACTCACTACTGTGTGGGTGTGTGTGGACCATGTTAAGTCCTTAGTGATGTGGACGCCAAGGACCTTGAAGCTCTCGAACCGCTCCACAACAGACCCGTTGATGTGGGTGGGGGCGTGCTCTCCCCTCTTTCTCCTGTAGTCCACGATCAGCTCCTTGTTATTACTTACATTGAGACTGGCACCATGCTGCTAAGTCTCTGACCTTCTACCTGTAGGCTGACTCATCACAGTCGGTGATCAGGCCTACCACTGTTGTGTCGTCAGCAAACTTGATGATGGTGTTGGAGACGTGCGTGGCCATGCAGTGGTGGCTAAACCCGGAGTACAGGAGCGGATTTAGCACACCAGCCTGAGCGGCCCCCATGTTGAGGGTCAGCGTGGCAAAGGTGTTGTTACCTACCATCACCACATGGGGCCGGCCCGTCAAGATCCAGTTACAGAGGGAGGGGTTCATGGTTTTAAAAGCTGAGCTGTAGTCTATGAACAGCATTCTCAGATAGTTATTTCCCCTCTTTTCCAGGTGGGAGAGGGAAGTGTGAAGTGCAAATGAGATTGCGTCATCTGTGGATCTGTTGGGGTGATATACAAATTGGAGTGGGTCTAGGGTGTCTAGGATGCCGGTGTTGATGTGTGACATGACCAGCCTATCAAAGCTGATGTGAGTGCTACTGGGCAACAGTTATTTAGGTAGGTTACCTTGGAGCTCTTGGGAGCAGGGACAATGGTGGTCGGCTTCAAACATGTTGGTAATAAAGACGGGGACAAGGAGACTAATCAAATCGGAGTAATCAAGATGACAGACAGTGACACATTCAATATTGCCTTGCACACCAATGCTTGCATCTAGCTGCATCACCTTCATAGCAGCCACATACAAACAGCCTCATCACTTTGCTTGTTGTATCATCTACGCGCTCTCTTTCGCTCATCTTTCTCTTTCGCCAGGTGAAAAACCTTTCCAAGCCAAACCATGCCATATCCGCTAACCGCTACACACAGCTTCCATCATTGCTAATGTCACCATATTAGCTAATGTCAAAGTCAACATATCTACTAGAATTAACGCTTTAGTAAACCCGCTACAATCATGCAGTAATACAGTGTACAGCAAGCAGTTTGGCAATGCATGAATAAAACCAAATGTTTACAGTGACTTGGTGTCACTAACCGGCTCAAAGCCCGTAACAAAAGGGAGACAACGTGGAGATAAGGAGTAACAAAATATATATTTATTTAAATAAGTAACTAAGTTGAATATACAATGGTGTGTGTAATCAGTAGTGTAAGTGAGTGTTTTGCATGCATGAATGTGATAATTCAGAGTGTTGAAAGATGCTAAAGTAAACAACCAAAAAAACACCAAGAAACACAACAAAATCTATAAAGGTGTCTGCATGGAGGAGACTCAATGAATGGGGAAGTGGTGTATTTATCCTGGGAGATACCGAGCCCAGGTGTTTCTCATGTAGCTGACGACCCTCCCTACTCCGCCCACCAGCATCCTAATAAGGAAACAAAGAGAGAACACGGCAGACAGAGTGGGAGGGTCGTCACATCCCCCCCATAAAACCGGGGACCAACAAGGACCCCGAAACAAAATACCAGCCTCTGAGTTCCAAATTTGACACAGCTTCTGCGCCACAAATTGATGAGGGGTTACGTGTTCACACTCACACAATTTGCCCCAACCAACCTCCTCCCCAGACCTCAGCAACCTTCTCACAGGAAGCAACATTTAAGAGGAAAGAAGAAAACAAGATCAGGAGGGAGCAGACAGGACAGAGAGAACATGACAATACGAAACAATGGTCAGTAACGTAAACATTTAGGAACAGGGCGCACGAGAGAGCGCATCAGCAATTATGTTTTCAGTCCCCCGGATGTGCCGCACATCGAGATGAAATGATTGTAAAAATAAACACCATCGCATTATCCTCTGGTTTGGACACATCATGGACCTCAAAAAAGTGAGGGGGTTATGGTCGGTGTAGACCACAATAGGTACTACCCCCGACCCGACATACACTTCGAAGTGTTGTAGCGCCCAAATGAGTGCTAGTGCTTCCTTTTCAATAACCAAATAGTTGAACTGATAATCGTTAAACTTTTTGGAAAAGAAACTAACAGGCCTCTCAACCCCAGACACATCTGCTTTCAGCAAAACTGCACCTGCCCCCACATGACTAGCAACCACATGCAAGGTAAATGACAAATCCATGCGAGGAGCAGCCAGCACCGGAGTTGAGGTAAGCAACCTCTTTGCATCTTCAAAAGCGTGTTGACAACGAGTAGACCAAACGTAAACAGCCTTAGCTTTCAGCATATCTGTCAAGGGAGCGACCACAGTAGAGAAGTTATTACAAAAACTACGGCAATAACCAATCATGCCCAAGAAACGCATCAGTTCCTTTTTAGTAGTTGGTGGTGGAAAAGCATCAATAGCCACCACTTTAGCTCAAACAGGATGCACTTCACCCTGCCCAACCACTTTTCCAAGGTATGTAATGGTCGCCTGAGCAAACTCACATTTAGCCAGATTGATTGTGTGGCGACCCACAGCCAGACGTTCGAACAAGGCGTGAATACGGGACAGATGTTCTTCCCAAGTATCTGCATATATCACTACATCGTCCAGATAAACAACGCACCCAGTCAGACCGGCGACAACCCTGTTCATAAGTCGCTGAACAATTTGCTCACAAACTTAGCTGCACCGACTTGATCAACACAGTCCTCCATCCGAGGAAGAGGAAATTAATCTGGCTTTGTGACACTGTTTACTTTACGGTAGTCCGTACAAAATCGGTTTGTTCCATCCGGTTTACTGACCAGGATACATGGAGAAGCCCACCTGGAGAAAGAAGGCTCTGCTATCTTACTCTCCAGCATGTACTTGACCTCAGCATCGGTATCAGCCAAAAGAACAGGTTTTACCGTTCTCTGTAGAATCCTACTGTTCAGTCTCAGAGGAACGTGCATAATAGGGTTTCAACAGATTTACATGACACAGCTGGTGTGCTTTCCGTTCTGGAGTGGCAACTAGATCATTTTGCTCAGTGTACTGGCACACCACTGTATATGGACCTTGAAACTTGGCTTGAAAAGGAGAACCAACAATTGGCAGCAGAGCAAGAACCTGGTCACCCGGACTAAAGTGACAAGGCTCAGTTCGGCGATCAAATATGCCCTTCATCCTCTCCTGTGAAGATGATAACTTCTCTTTAGCCATTTCACCAGCGGCGTACAGACGTCGCCGGAAATCACACACATACGATAACAGGGACTGGGGAGGCTCGTGAGACTTCCAGTCATCCTGGAGAACAGATAAAAGTCCACGCACCCTATGTCCAAACACAAGGTAATTTGGACTGAAACCCGTGCTCTCCTGTGAAACCTCCCTAGCGGCTAACAGTAACCAAGGCAACCCCTCCTCCCAATCCTTATCCATCTCAGTACAATAAGCTCTCAACAAAGACTTAAGTGTTTGATGGAAACGTTCCAGTGCACCTTGACTTTGTGCGTGATAGGCGCTAGACAAATTGTATTTAATATGGAGCTGTTGAAGAACCTGACTAAACAGATTAGAGGTGAAATTAGATCCTTGATCACTCTGAATGACCTTAGGGATTCCAAACAATGAGAGAAACTGAGTCAAAGATATTTTAATCTTTTAACACAGATTTAGTCGTGATAGATCGGAGAGGATAGGCAGCAGGAAACCTAGTGGTCTGACACATCACAGTGAACAGGTAACTGCTACCCTTTTTAGAACGAGGCAGAGGACCCACACAGTCAATAATCAGATGCTCAAAAGGTTGGCTGAGTACAGGAATAGGAAACAATGGTACCGGTTTAATAGCTTGATTAGGCTTACCAGTTAATTGACAGGTGTGACAAGTTTTGATAAAATCAGAAACATCCCTCTTTAATCTAGGCCAAAAGAAATGTCTTAATATGCGATTGTAGGTTTTCCTCACCCCCATATGTCCAGCAACGTTGCTGTGAGAAGTTTCCAACATCAACTCACGAAGCTTAACTGGTACAACAACCTGACTAATTGCCTCCCCCAGAAAACAACTATCATGAGACACCCACTTTCTCATCAGGACATCCTCTTGGAGAAAATAGCCATGGGCGACATCTCCCAACTGTTCTACAGGCACAATTTGGTCACGCAACTCTTCTAACGTGGGGTCATCCCGTTGCGAATTGATTAGATCTGAGCGGGTTACAGATAACGGGATAACAGTGACATACTTCTTTGTATTATTATCATTAGTATGCGCAGTGACCAGTTCGCCACGGCTCATAGAACGTGTCACTGCACACGTAGAGAACACCTCTGGGAAACTCTGTACACTCTCATCAGGAATACCAACAAATGACGGCTTAGTGGAAACCACTAGAGATGGAAACACGACAGACCATACACGCTCCTGTTCCTAAATGTTTACGTAACTGACCATTGTTTTGTATTGTCATATTCTCTCTGTCCTGTCTGCTTGTCACGAACCGGCTCAAAGCCCATAACAAAAGGGAGACAACGACACAGCCTCTGCGTCCCAAATTGACACAGCCGCTGTGTCCCAAATTGACACAGCCCCTGCGTCCCAAATTGACACAGCCTCTGCGTCCTAAATTGATGAGGGGTTATGTGTTCACACCTCCACCTGCCCCAGCCAACCTCCTCCTCCCCAGACCTCAGCAACCTTTGCGCATAGGAAGCAATGTTTAAGAGGAAAGAAGAACACAAGACCAGGAGGGAACAGACAGGAAAGATGGAACATGACAACCCCAAACAATGGTCGGTCACGTAAACATTCAGGAACTTGGCACAAAAGACCACAACAGCTACAAACTCCAATGAAAAGAACATCAGGGTCCTTCTTAATTTTTACAACAACTCTTAATTCTTAATTTTTACAACGATTCATAGTCACTTCCAACAATTCATAGTCACTTCCAACGATTCATAGTCACTTCCAATGATTCATAGTCACTTCCAACCATTCATAGTCACTTCCAACCATTCATAGTCACTTCCAACGATTCATAGTCACTTCCAATGATTCATAGTCACTTCCAACCATTCATAGTCACTTCCAACCATTCATAGTCACTTCCAACCATTCATAGTCACTTCCAACCATTCATAGTCACTTCCAACGTAACAGAATTTCACTAATTTCAATCATTCAACCCTACTCTTCGTGCAGATTTGCAGTGGGAATTTACGCACTGTAGCCTGCTGGCAAGGAAATAGAACTCCCCAGCATGCTGGCAAATTCCACCAAGCCACGGATGTGCCCCCGAGACAACTGCTCAGTCCACAGACACCACACAAAAATAACAAACATTTAACCATGCCCAACATGTCCAAAATTGAAACCCATTGCTAATTCTATCAGGGGAAAAAGGCTATAGCTCCGGGTGGCAAGTTACACTAGCCTACCCAAATCTCCCACCAAGTTACACAGCCGATTTACTCACCTCCTCAGACCGATGTCCCAACAGAAAGTAGAACAAGAGTTTCCAGGCTGGGCAGGGCCTGGAAACCAAACATTATACTCTCTCCAACACCGCACACAAACCAAACAACAAAGGCAACCAGTACTGGACCTATCTAACTCAAACAAAATATGCAAACCAAATACGTACCTCCATGGTCTCCCAAACCAATACGTTCAAATATCCCGGATGAGTGCCCACTTGTCATGAACCAATGATTCAATGTTTGATAGCCTTAGCCAGCTAGCTAAATGGCATTCCTTTTCTGTTTGAGCCGGGTGTTTGAATAGGCTAAATTAGCTAGCTACATTAGCTAGCTAGCTAAGTAAGTGAAAGTGAAAAAATCTCTCTCTCTCTCTCTCCTTGCTGCTTCTCCTTAATTTTTTGAGTCAACTATTCACCACATTTTATTCACTGCAGCGCTAACTAGCTGTAGCGACTGATTACAGTACTAGATTCATTGGTTATAGGTTGGAGGACATCCTCAGGAAGTCATCATAATTACTGTGTAAGTCTATGGAAGGGGGTGAGAACCATGGGCCTCCTAGGTTTTGTCTTGAAGTCAATGTACCCAGAGGAGGATGGAAAATTGCTGTCCTCCGCTTACACCATGGTGCTAACCTAAAGAGTGCTGTTGAGGCTACTGTAGACCTTCATTGCAAAACAGTGTGTTTTAATAAATCATTTGGTGACATGTGAATATGGTTATTATAGTTTTATCTAAAATTGATAACTTTTTTAATGTTTCACTGTTTTTATTTTTATGAAATTCATTGAGTAGGATGGTCCTTCCCTTCCTCCTCTGAGGAGCCTCCACTGAGTAAGACATATAATATTGTAGCTTTTCAATTATCTCTAATAGGAGACTCTAAAACGATGCTCATCAATCTTATTCTCGAGTGACTGGACATTTGCCAATAGAACAAAGGGGAGCGACGTTCGGTTTTCTCTTTGTCTCAATTTTAACCAGGACTCCACCTTGTCTCCCGCATCTATGCCTGCACCATTTTGGTCGCTCATGGAGCAAAGGAATAGGGTCTGGTATGAACAGTGGAACAGCTGAGTCGGCTAAGTGGGAGAACTTCCCCAAATCATATCCCACCATTCCTTCCTTCCTTCCCTCCCGATCCCATACCAAACCCTACCGCATCCCCCACCACCATCCCCACCCCGACCCCTGCCAGCCTCTGGGAAATTCAGAGCGTGCTCTGTGTTCCGCGACAAGCCACAGGAAAGGGTCTGAGAGAGGAAATGAGTCTCAGAGAACGCTGAAGTTTAATAAAAAAAATAAATGAATGGGGTGTCCCAGGGACAGAGAGAGTGAATGAAGAGAGGGGAGAGAGAGAGAGTAAGAGAGAGAGGGAGAGAGAAGGGGGGGGGGGACTTTAAAAAGTAGGCGAGAGGAGGAAGAGAAAAAAAATGAATGTAACCCATTACTGTGTGTTTCTGTACAGTGATGAATCAGGTGAAGTAAAACCAGCTGCAGTAAGGAGTTCTCTCAAACTAGACTTGCAACATGGATCAACTAGCTGATCATTTCAAATCATTATACCCACTCATATCTCCACTAACATTGATCAGTGGGCACCTCACCTATACAATGTGTGTGTGTGTGTGTGTGTGTGTGTGTGTGTGTGTGTGTGTGTGTGTGTGTGTGTGTGTGTGTGTGTGTGTGTGTGTGTGTGCGCGTGTGCGTGTGCGCTTGTTCGCGCGTGCGTGCGTGTGTGTGTGCATCTGTGTGTGCATCTGTGTGTACTGAGATAGGCTGCGTAGATCCTTTTCTTCCTCCTCTTGACACAATAACTCTCATGCTCTCAATAGAGGGAACAAACATTCCAGGCATGCCACATGTTGGGCAGGCTGGCAAATCATTAAACTAGGGAAGAGAAACTACAGGACACTGTCTTTTTCTCCTGTGTCTTCTCTAATTACCCTTGTACCTTGAATTGATGTTAAACATGGAACAGGTACTAACATATAAGGTAAAAGGAAAATCCAAATCTGCAGAGCGTTAAAATTAAGTGGATACATTTTATCCTGGAACGAGGCTATGTAATAACTCTATAAATTAAAGGGATTAGCCTCCTGCGGCACAGACTGTTTTCAGGATTACAATTTACCTTTGGGCCTCGAGCAACCAGGGCCTTCCAGAAAACACATGGGGGGAAAAAACACAACAAAGACATTGGGGACTAACAAAGACTTTGCAATACATAACAGAATGGTTTACACAATAATTCAACATTAGGGGTCGAGACTGAGTGAGGTGATTTGGAAACCCTTATTGGAGAGGGATATCAACTCTGCTGCCTGTGCTCCTCGCATGCCCTCGGGGCTGTGGTGGGCTGGGATCCTTTAAGAAGCACGGCCATCTAAGTGCCTGAAGAGTAACGCCAAGCAATCTATTTAGAGGCAGATGATCTGCAGAACAAAGGGGGGATTCAGGGCCTTTGTAACACTGTGGGAAAGAAATGAGTGGTTATTAGCCCCACGATGGGACTTAACAGACTATTTCAAGTCAGTTTCCTTTGATTGTGACAGTGTAATTGTTCCACAGATACAATCACGTCGAGCAGTTACCTGGGGCAGGGGAAACCGGACTTTCATTAAAGCCCTGGATTAACTCCAGGCTGCTCTTTAATTGTCTGTTGTCTTGTTTTGTGACGTCTGCCTGAGCTCAGCCCCGTTGAGGATCACTGCTGAGGTGTGTGTGTGTGTGTGTGTGTGTGTGTGTGTGTGTGTGTGTGTGTGTGTGTGTGTGTGTGTGTGTGTGTGTGTGTGTGTGTGTGTGTGTGTGTGTGCGCGTGTGTGCGCGTGTGCGTGCGTCCGTGTGAATGCCAGTGTTTGTATCTGCTGTACTATCACTTGCAGATCATTCTGCTAGAGGGAACGTGTTATAAACGGGCTATAAACCCTTCCTTTATGCCTTATGATGTGTTTATCAGAGCACTTATTTCCTGTTACATTGCCAAATGCCCTAGTGATTTTCTCTTGATCATTAAATACATAGAAATTAGGCAGCTGTGGCATTATTTTAGAAGCTCATGAAGTACAGTAGCTCATGAAGTACAGTGGCTCATGAAGTACAGTAGCTCATGAAGTACAGTAGCTCATGTACTCTAGAAGCTATAGAATGTATACTTATGTACATGCAGACATGTGCCAGAACATGGCCACCTGGAGGAACAGTCCTCCACTCTGGTCTGAACTGCAAAGATTTAATTGGGAGATTATCGCTTCTGTGTGGGACAGGGCTTAAAATCAGCACCCCATGAAATAGCTTTTAAAGAAAAAAGAAAAAAAAAGTCTAAATTCCGTACAGACATAAGCTTTCAGGAAATGTTGTTTCAATAAAAAGTTCTGTACAGATATTAGAGTGCATTTTGCACGACAGTAGAATAGCCTGATGATACAACACAGCATAACACTACAGTTCCAAAAACTGAATTATCCCTAATTACCAGGTTAAAGAACTAAGAATGTACAAAATATACAGTACCAAGCATTGGCGAAAGCCTGAAGGGACAAGTCTGATTTAAAGACGCAGAAAAACCTTGATTAGCTGAATCAGGTGTGTTACTGCTGAGTTGGGACAAAAGCCTACACATAGATGGGCACCTGGACCAGGAGCAATGAACACAGTCGGAGCCCTACAACGTATCCAAAAGCTAAACAAATCCATCTCTGAATCTGTCCTAATATGGACACCGCACTACAGGTTCCTCATATGGACACCGTGCTACAGGCTCCTTGTCTGTATCTCCTCTAACGTTTAGTAAATTCCAAAGTACCTAAACAGAGTGTGAGAAAACCTCTCTGTTTGATCCCGGGGGCTCTGTGTCTCGCTCCTAAATCTCCCCAGAAAGCTAAACTAGTGGCTCAGTGTTTGTTTTTGATTGTGCAGGCTGAGATGACACAGTCTGTTGGGTGCTCTATTGGCCATGTGGTTTGGGTCCATTGGCCATGGCCGCCTCTACGAGGGCTCAGTGATTAGATAATAAACTACAGAGGGGAGAGGTCCAACGGGATAGGGCCAGAATACCATGCCTTCTCTTTTTACTGCAGCATCATCCTGTCAGGTTGCTAAAGAGCTTGATGCCCGATAGAAAACAGAGAGGTGGGCCGCATATGCAGACATGACACAAAGTGCCGTATATCTTTAGAGAATGAATTGACATCCACCTGGATATGATCTGATTCTGTGTGTGTCTATCACCCCTGGATATTATTGTCTCTTTCTTATTTTATTATAATATACAAATGGGAATGCTGTTGTTCAGTTTTGCTTTGTTTTCACACAGGATGTTTACGGGTTTACATTGCCATTACAACACTTGGGTCGACCGCAGTTTGTGCAACTTCCAAAGTAAAACTGCAAACCGTTGGTAACTTAAACGGATGTTTGATGTTTAAAAGACGTGTTCCGCAATAGCTACAAGTTTGAGATTCCAACCTCATGGCTAACACTCAGTGTGTTGTTTTGGCAGGGAGAAATACACAGACATGGCAGCTGAGGGCTTGCTCCGAGAGCTCGCCGACATTTCTCTCCGCGTTCTTTATTACTGGTGTCTAAACTCGGTGTAAAGTATTTTTCATTAAAGACAAATTCCTTCTGATTCTTATTGTTTGCGTCATTCACGCTTCCCCTGCTGCATGTAACATAGTCCTCTTCTCCTTCCCCTTGGTTTTGTGTTCCCCGTTTGTGTTCCCCGTTCAATTACAATTCTGTATGTTTGCTGTCAAATGACAAATGTACAGTAAGTTATGCATCGATAGCATGGGTGTGTGTGGGAGTGTGAGTGTGCCTCCGCGCGTGTGTGTGTGTTCACATGCATTGCATTGCCGTGTACGTGTGTGTGTGTGTGTGTGTGTGTGTGTGTGTGTGTGTGTGTGTGTGTGTGTGTGTGTGTGTGTGTGTGTGTGTGTGTGTGGGGCATTCCTTCACCCCCAATCTCAGAAGTAACACAATTCAAAACTTGTTGATAGGTATGGTCTAGGGGCAAAGGTGCGTGTGCACAAAAATACTCTAAACCTTGCGTGCACCAGTTTTCCAGCAAAGGTTGGTATTTAGAAATGTTTTACGTGATGGGAAAGTGTGCGTACAGTATATCCATGTAAATCTTAGACCATGCATACGCACAGCATCTAGTGGTTAGTTGATCAATTGTATTACAAGCAAATGTTATTATTTTGAGGGAAAATTGGGTGTTAGATGCACAGGAATTATAATAATGGTAGGCAAATAAAAACGATAAAACTTAGGTCTAATGATAAAACAGATGCTTTTTGCCGTCTCCTTTTTGACATGGCCGGTGTATTCCCTCCACACAACAAATATTAGGCCACCATTTTGTTCCATCGCTCATTCAACAGACAAGCATGTTTGAAAGTAAATAGACCGGTAGTCTATGAAAAATATTTGACAGTGTTGATAGGCAGTGTTGAGGCTGTATGAGGTCGCGGCATCATGACCTATTTAATCTCATAGCCTATACCAAGGCAGGAGATAGAAACCCAATATTCTATTGATAAACAAAATATGTAACAACAATTTGTATTTTTCGTGGAAGTGCGGGCATTCACTTTCAAATTGTTCGAATAGACAATCTACCTTGCAGAATGCATAGCCAGCGTTTATCACAAAATTAAAGTCATTAATTAGCCTTTTAAAATGATAAACTTGGATTAGCTAACACAACACAGTGATGGTTGCAGATAATGGGCCTCTTTACGCCTATGTAGATATTCCATAAAAAATCTGCAATTTCCAGCTACAATAGTCATTTAAAACGTTAACAATGTCTACACTGTATTTCTGATCAATTTGATGTTATTTTAATGGACAAAAAAATAGCGTTTCTTTCAAAATGTAGGACATTTCTAAGTGACCCCAAACCTGTGAACGGTAGTATTTTTAAACTCAGGACCCTGTCTTTCAAAGATAATTCGTAAAAATCCAAATAACTTCACCCTAACCCGAACCCCATTGTAAAGGGTTTAAACACTGTTTCCCATGCTTGTTCAATGAACCATAAACAATTAATGAACATGCACCTGTGGAACGGTCATTCAGACACTAACATCTTACAGACGGTAGGCAATTAAGGTCACAGTTATGAAAACTGAGGACACTAAAGAGGCCTTTCTTCTGACTCTGATAAACACCAAAAGAAAGATGCCCAGGGTCCCTGCTCATCTCCGTGAATGTGCCTTGGGCATGCAGCAGCAAGGAGGCATGAGGACTGCAGATGTGGCCAGGGCAATAGACTGCAATGTCCGTACTGTGAGACGCTTAAGACAGCGCTACAGGACGGACAGCTGATCGTCCTCGCAGTGGGAGACCACGTGTAACAACACCTGCACAGGATCGGTACATCCAAACATCACACCTGCGGGACAGGTACAGGATGGCAACAACATCTGCCCGAGTTACACCAGGAATGCACAATCCCTCCATCAGTGCTCAGACTGTCCGCAATAGTCTGAGAGAGGCTAGACTGAGGGCTTCTAGGCCTGTTGTTAAGGCAGGTCCTCATCAGACATCACCGGCAACAACGTCGCTTATGGGCAAATAGGCGACATTGGTCCCACCGTCGCTGGATCAGACAGGACTAGCAAAAAGTGATCTTCACTGATTAGTCGCAGTTTTGTCTCACCAGGGGTGATGGTTGAATTCGCGTTTATCGTCGAAGGAATGAGAGTTACACCGAGGCCTGTACTCTGGAGCGGGACCGATTTGGAGGTGGAGGGTCCGTCATGGTCTGGGGCGGTGTGTCACAGTATCATTGGACTGAGCTTGTTGTCATTTCAGGCAATCTCAACGCTGTGCGTTACAGGGAAGACATCCTCCTCCCTCACGTAGTACCCTTCCTGCAGGCTCATCCTGACATGACCCTCCAGCATGACAATGTAACCAGCCATACAGCTCGTTCTGTGCGTGATTTCCTGCAAGACAAGAATGTCAGTGTTCTCTCATTACCAGCGAAGAGCCCGGATCTCAATCCCATTGAGCACGTCTGGGACCTGTTGGATCGGAGGGTGAGGGCCAGGGCCATTCCCCCCAGAAATGTCTGGGAATCTAGTGCAGTCCATGAGGAGGAGATGCACTGCAGTACTAAATGCAGCTGGTGGCCACACCCGATACTGACTGTAACTTTAGATTTTGACTTCCCCTTTTTTCAGAGACACATTATTTCATCTCTGTTAGTCACATGTCTGTGGAACTTGTTCAGTTTGTGTCAGTTGTTGAATCCTGTTATGTTTGTACAAATATTTACACATTAAGTTTCCTGAAAATAAACGCAGTTGCCAGTGAGAGGACGTTTTCTTTTTTTGCTAAGTTTCTTTCATACACCGGACTATGACATTGGTCGTTCTGATATTTCTTAATTTCTTTCTTTTACTTTTTGTATTATGTGTATATTGTTTTGTATTGTTAGATATTTCTGCACTGTTGAAGCTAGAAACGCAAGCATTTTCGCTGCACCTGCAATAACATCTAAAATACTGTGTACGCTACCAATAAACTTTGATTTGATTTGAACAGAAACACTACCGTTACGAGAAAGACAGGTAGATACATAGGGAAATAACGAGATGCAGTGACACCACAGTTGACACCAATATTGCATCCCAGAGTGGTTTGGAGTGTGTCCAGTCCACTAGTCCTTAGTGTTGTGCATTCCACAGTGCAGCCATAAGAGGCTACCTCTCTCCCCACTTACATTTCACTTCCCATTCCAGAGTGCAGCTCAGCAGCGCGGGGCCTTGGGGGGAGCTGGGTTAACGGGACCCCCAGGAGCACGGCCATAATCTGGATCCTGATGGGTTCTGTCTCTCTGGGAAGATCAGTTCCCCTCTTAATGAGGCCCCGGCCTCTCCACACCACCAGCCTCTCCTCCCCTCTGCATTTCTCACGTCCACCATATCACATTCTCTTCCGCCTTGCTGTAAATCTGGCCCGCAGCGGCTTGATCGACGTTAATTACTGTTCTCCTCTACCCCACAAAAATGGATCAGACCAAATGTGTGTGTGCGTGAATGCATGCGTACATATGTGGATGTATGTGCTGGTGGGAATTGAGGTTATGAAAACAGAAGATGAACAAATCAAATTCTCACACATAGGCCTATATACATCCACCCTCCCGTCCTCCAACCACCCCCCGTGGACACACTAGAGGGGCCTTTCCCCCCCTCCCAGGCCGAATTTTCTCCTCTCTGTTTATAAGTGCCTGAGCCCCAGAATTTTAAATATCAAGATCGAGTTTCCAGGCAGGTAAGTGCATCCAGACATGTTATCTGTGATATCACCGGAGGTTGAGTCCCTCTCTACTTCTCTCTTCCATCTGTCCCTCTCTCCATCTCCCCTTCTTTTCTGGGTATGTCCCCTCTCCATAGTACTGTACAGTGAAACACAATCCTTTGCATTATATACTTTGTGAAAAGCGGTTTTCTGCAGCATCTTGTCATCATTTGGGTGAGCGGGGGACTTTTTGAAGTGCTCTCGGGTTCTGGGCTCGGCACATAAGAGTGACGGCTCTATTGCACAACACCGTATTATTTACCCAGAATGGGTTAATTGCTGAATAAAAGAATGGTTCTTTTCAGTTGACCATTGTAAAGCTCCCCCCCCACCCTAACCCCTCTACTCCCCCACACTATGAATAAGGAGGATAGGGGAGCCCAATGATGAATATCAAACCCTCCAACCAGAAAGAGCGTCTCGTTCACAGTGGAAATGCTTGAACTTAGTCCAGGAAGGAGACGTATTCACTCGTAGCTGTTCTCTGAGCGGGAAAAACAAGAATAGGCTAATCCCCTAGTCTGCCACATCAATGCTGTGCCTTTTTGTCAACAGAGAGATGAAGAGAGACGATGTTAGCGTTCAATTCATTAGTATTTCTATTATTATTTATACAACAGCAATGCAAAACTCTGGTGTATTTACATTTGGTAATCACAAGGACGTGTTTTGTGTAAGTAACCAGGTGCAAAGAAAGGGCACATGGGGAGTAATAGGATTGAGAAAATAGAGGGAATGACAGAGTGAGAGAGAGCGAGAGAGCGAGAGAGGGGGGGGGGACAGAAACCGCAAACGGCTCCCACACTTTGCAGTGTCTGGACGAGGATGGCGGGTTAGACAGGGCTTGACAAGCCCCAGAACAGTAGCCTTCCAAAATCCCCATTAGCAGAAGGCGACCAATATTCCTACTTTGAAGAGAGGTAACTCAACAATCCATTTCACAAGATAAGGTGGAGGTGAAGGACTGTGCATGGGTGGGCTGGGGAAAATACTCAGCGGTCTTTGAGGCTCTGTGAACTCACACAAATGCACATAGAAACAAAGCCGGCACACTTTAGACTCCGTTCGATGACACAGAAGATAGTCATGGTGGATGTTCAAACAGGGAGTCGGGGATGTCCGAAACAGGGAGTCGGGGATGTCCAAAACAGGGAGTCGGGGATGTCCAAAACAGGGAGTCGGGGATGTCCAAAACAGGGAGTCTGGGATGTCCAAAACAGGGAGTCGGGGATGTCCAAAACAGAGAGCAGGGGATGTCCAAAACAGAGAGCCGGGGATGTCCAAAACAGGGAGTCGGGGATGTCCAAAACAGGGAGTCGGGGATGTCCAAAACAGGGAGTCGGGGATGTCCAAAACAGGGAGCCGGGGATGTCCAAAACAGGGAGTCGGGATGTCCAAAACAGAGTGCCGGGGATGTCCAAAACAGGGAGTCGGGGATGTCCAAAACAGGGAGTCGGGGATGTCCAAAACAGGGAGTCGGGGATGATCAAACAGAGAGTCGGGGATGTTCAAAACGGAGTCGGGGATGTCCAAAACAGGGAGTCGGGGATGTCCAAAACAGGGAACCGGGGGATGTCCAAAACAGGGAGTCGGGGATGTCCAAAACAGGGAGTCGGGACACAGTGTGACAAAAACATCTGCAGTCTGAATCAATCCTATTTAAGTCATGCAAAACTGTATTGTTTGTACAAAACTAAACTCAGCAGAAAAAGAAATAGCCCTTCTTTCAAAGTTAATTTGTAAAAATCCAAAGAACTTCATTGTAAAGGGTTTAAACACTGTTTCCCATGCATGTTCAACAATTAATAAACAATTAATGAACACGCACCTGTGGAACGGTCATTAAGACACTAACATCTTACAGACGGTAGACAATTAAGGTCACAGTTATGAAAACTTAGGACACTAAAGAGGCCTTTCTTCTGACTCTGAAAAACACCAAAAGAAAGATGCCAAGGCTCCCTGCTCATCTGCGTGAACGTGCCTTGGGCATGCTGCAAGGAGCTATGAGGACTGCAGATGTGGCCAATAAATTGCAATGTCTGTACTGTGAGACGCCTGTACTGTGAGACGCCTGCTACACAGAGACAAGACGGACAGCTGATTGTGCTCACAGTGGCAGACCACGTATAACAACACCTGCGGTAACAGGATCGGTACATCCGAACATCACACCTGCGGGACAGGTACAGGATGGCAACAACAACTGCCCGAGTTACACCAGGAACACACGATCCCTCCATCAGTGCTCAGACTGTCCGCAATAGTCTGAGAGAGGCTAGACTGAGGGCTTCTAGGCCTGTTGTTAAGGCAGGTCCTCATCAGACATCACCGGCAACAACGTCGCTTATGGGCAAATAGGCGACATTGGTCCCACCGTCGCTGGATCAGACAGGACTAGCAAAAAGTGATCTTCACTGATTAGTCGCAGTTTTGTCTCACCAGGGGTGATGGTTGATGGTGATGGTTGGCCTGTAGTAAGGCAGGTCCTCACCAGACATCACCGGCAACAACGTCGCCTATGGGCACAAACCCACCGTCGCTGGACCAGACAGGACTGGCAAAAAGTGCTCTTCACTGATTAGTCGCAGTTTTGTCTCACCAGGGGTGATGGCCGGATTCGCGTTTATCGCCGAAGGAATGAGCGTTACACCGAGGCCTGGACTCTGGAGCGGGATCGATTTGGAGGTGGAGGGTCCATCATGGTCTGGGGCGGTGTGTCACAGCATCATTGGACTGAGCTTGTTGTCATTGCAGGCAATCTCAACACTGTGCGTTACAGGGAAAACATCCTCCTCCCTCTTGTCCCTCTTACGCTTCCTGCAGGCTCATCCTGACATGACCCTCCAGCATGACAATGCCACCAGCCATACTTCTCATTCTGTGCGTGATTTCCTACAAGACAGGAATGTCAATGTTCTGCCATGGCCAGTAAAGATCCCGGATCTCAATCCAATTGAGCACGTCTGGGACCTGTTGGATCGGAGGTGAGGGCTAGGGCCATTCCCCCCAGAAATGTCTGGGAACTTGCAGGTGCCTCGGTGGAAGAGTGGGGTAACATCTCACAGCAAGAACTGGCAAATCTGGTGCAGTCCATGAGGAGGAGATGCACTGCAGTACTTAATGCAGCTGGTGAACACACCAGATACTGACTGTTAGTTTTGATTCTGACCCCCCCCCCCCCCCAACACATTATTCCATTTATGTTAGTCACATGTCTGTGGAACCTGTTCAGTTTATGTCTCAGTTGTTCAATCTTGTTATGTTCATACAAATATTTACACATGTTAAGTTTGCTGAAATTAAACGCAGTTGCCAGTGAGAGTTTTTTTTTTTTTTGCTGAGTATACATTAGCTGATACATTTTTCTTAAAATGTCTGATAAATTCTTCTCTGATTCTTATGCTTGCTGCATGGGGGAGGTGAGGAACTTAAAAAAAAAAAAGAAGCCTACTCCCTCATAGTCATCTTACCACACACACCCCACACACACACCCATACATGCACGCACACACACCTGAACAACACAAAGCCTTCGAGTGAAGGACAGGGTTCCCAGCAACAAACCTATCCCTCATAAAAGCCTCCACCTTCCCAGACCCCTATCAGAACATGGTGTCCCATCTCACCACAGCTCTTCAAACAGGCTTGCATTGATTAACTCAGGGGGCTTTCTCTGCCACCCACCTATTCATTATGTGGCCTTCGTTAACGCTGGCCTGATGAATGGCCTCTGCTGGGAAATCCGAGTTAAGAGGTGTTAACACAACACCTGCCCGCACTCATGTTGCCATTTATTAACCAACATCAGCCTTCCACGCCGTTAAGCCACTTGCTGTCTATTTGCTGTCTAATAAACAGGCCCCCATGTCTCTCTCCCCTCCCTTGTCCCCTTAATCAAGCCTCTCGGACTTTGTTGAGCTTTAAAGCTAAAAAAATGACCCATAAACATCGAACACCTGGAATCAACTAAAATACTGATCAGGGGCACACACACACACACAGACACCCAAAAAGTGAAGTACTGTAGGTGGTTAATGGGCTAATGAACAACCTCTCTACGCTGTAGTTTAATAAGGGGAGCGACCCAGGTATGAGAAGCCATAAGGATCAGCTTTTCTCTGTTGACATTGTAATGGTACCAGCCAAACACCTCTTAGGCTCTTCAAGGCCAATCTGTCGTAATAGTAGGGAAATTCCCCCTGTCCCCTCAATGTTTTTTGGACCACGGGGATGGTTGGAATAGAGTATGGTTAGACACAGGATAACCAGTTTTATGATTAAGCATCTTTCGGAGTAGAATGACTCACGGCAGTAAGTGATCTTAACCCCAGCCATTTCTGTTAAGGGCGCCGCATACCTACCTGTGCAAGAAATCCATCTTTAAAACAATAACCAATCTATGATCACTTTATATACATTTCCATCGAGACCAGTGGGGATTGAGTTATGGAAAAATGACAAGTGAGCTGCAGGACCATAGTTAATTTCTCCCATTGTCAGAATGAGTGGTTTGGGCCATTTTCACAGGTTAGGAGTCAGTGTGATATGTGACTGGATCGGTCTGTTGGTTGCCAAGATAGCATGCTCTCAACAGAGAGAGGCAGTAGGTCTGAGGGGGCCATAATGATGTGGAGCAGGCTCCCTGAGTGAACGAGGAAAAAAACATTAGAGCGAGATGGTAATGGCTCGTAATGTGAGGACGTATTTATTTCATCCATTGGCCCAAGTAATTGGCCGTCTTTCAGTGTGGCCGGGGTTAAAACGCTGAGTGATGGATGGGAGTTTTGACAGAGGTTAGCCGCTTCCGCTTTCACTGCAATTCTTCTCTGTGAGAGATGGCTGTTGTCACTGCTTTAGTAGACTGATCCACTGAGAGACCCCCATTCCGAACCCTCCAAACCCTCCAAGCCACTTTGAGTCAAATCAGTAAGTGAGTATTAAAACCTGAATTGAGAAAAACAAGAGAGCTATTAGCAAGGAGTACACTTCACATACTTCACTGTGTCTGGGGCATTATTCAATTCACATACTTCACTGTGTCTGGGGCATTATTCAATTCACATACTTCACTGTGTCTGGGGCATTATTCTCTGGGGCATTATTCAATTCACATACTTCACTGTGTCTGGGGCATTATTCTCTGGGGCATTATTCAATTCACATACTTCACTGTGTCTGGGGCATTATTCTCTGGGGCATTATTCAATTCACATACTTCACTGTGTCTGGGGCATTATTTTCTGGGGCATTATTCAATTCACATACTTCACTGTGTCTGGGGCATTATTCTCTGGGGCATTATTCAATTCACATACTTCACTGTGTCTGGGGCATTATTCTCTGGGGCATTATTCAATTCACATACTTCACTGTGTCTGGGGCATTATTCTCTGGGGCATTATTCAATTCACATGCTTCACTGTGTCTGGGGCATTATTCTTTGAATTTGAGGTTAACATGTCAAATAGAAATTCCTCTATGAAATTCAACTGTATTATCAGAGATTTGAAATTACTTTTGGGGCAGGAGAGTATTAATGTCCATGTCAAACCATTTAGCAACTAATCTTAATGAATATCACTGTTAAAGAGGAATAAATCAAGGAAAACATCAACTGAACCAATCACGAAAAACTATAACTATCGTGGACAGCAGGTGGTTAGCGCATTGGGCCAGTAGCCGAAAGGTTGCTAGATTGAATCCCCGAGCTGACAAGGTAAAAATCTGTCCTTCTGCCCCTGAACAAGGCAGTTAACCCACTGTTCCTAGACTGTCATTGGAAATAAGAATTTGTTCTTAACTGACTTGCCTAGTTAAATAAGGGTTAAATAAAAATGTCTATGCTAGTAGGTTACAGAAACAACCACATTTAGAGTGAGGTTTCCTTTTCAATCTATTAAAATGATTGAACGTTGGCTCCTAGTATTTAATCTATAGTTTATTGGTTGCTGGTTGAGATATGATCCTATACAAAATATTTTCAATTGAACATTTAATTGACTCTTAGCTGTGCCAAAGCAGCACAGAGCAAGAGTAAAATGACTCATGTAGCCATGTAGCCAACAGAATGACTTTAGAGATTGGAGTGAGTTTCCCCTGGCTCACAATCCCTCAGGTGGATGGAGGGGGGGGGGGGGGGGGGGTGCATTGCACAGGGGATGTGGGGATCCATAAAGAAATCATGTGGAACAGCAAGCCAACAGTGTGTGTGTGTGTGTGTGTGTGTGTGTGTGTGTGTGTGTGTGTGTGTGTGTGTGTGTGTGTGTGTGTGTGTGTGTGTGTGTGTGTGTGTGTGTGTGTGTGTGTGCGTGTGTGCGTGCGTGCATTAGTTAGCTAGTTTTGTGAAAAGCGGGTAACCTTGAAGTCCAACCCCTTCCCCCGTGTCCCCCTATTCTTGGGTCTTGGCTCAGCCAGTGCCCTGGCAGGTGGACCTAACCATCACAGTGGAAGGGGTGGGGCGGGCACTTAAATTACGGCTTGGGCAAAGCGCTCTTTCACAGCTCCCTGGCCACCTAACCCTTCCAGCTAAATAAATGCAATTTTATGCACTTACATAAATCTAATCAAACATGGCCTTCTCTCTTATTATTTCATCTGATTCACCAGCGCTCCCTTATGCCATGCATTGTGTCCAATGCCAGGACAGCTGAAAAATCAGGAACTGGAACCAAAGACAATCCCTGGACTTTTAAAAATGGAGTCAGATACAGTATACTTTGCTGAGAGCATGCTTCTATGAGTTGCTGAAGTGTTACTATCTTTATGTAGGTTAATTTAAAGTTCAAGTGAAGCATAGTTAGTCTAAGTAACGCACAGGTTTACACAGAGTGTACAACACATTAGGAACACCTTCCTAATATTGAGTTGCACCCCCTTTTGTCCTCAGTTTTATTGTGTTACTCTTTATCTTGTTTATTTTTTCACTTTAGTTTCTTTGGTAAATATTTTCTTAGCTCTATGTTCTTAAAACTGCATTGTTGGTTAAGGGCTTGTAAGTAAGCATTTCACGGCAAGATCTACACCTGCATTGCTTGCTGTTTGGGGTTTTAGTCTGGGTTTCTGTACAGCACTTTGAGACATCAGCTGATGTAAGAAGGGCTATATGAATACATTTGATTTGATGATTTGATATTCGGCGCATGTGAAAAAAAAACACATTTGATTTGATTTGATTCGATTTTGAAAAGCCTGAATTTGTCAGGGCATTCATACTGTTTTGTAAACTCGGTGTATACTTTAGTCTCAAGCAGCTAAATACAAAATGGGGGGAAAGGACACAAATAATTGATAGTCTTGATTTTGCTTCATTAGACTAAAATATACAACAAATCTTAAACTGGAAAAAATAACGTTTTACTAGTTAGTGTTATTACTAAGTGTTTGTGTCTGCATTTGTCTCTTTTTGTTCTCGTAAGCTGCCATCTCAGCCATAGCAGAAACCTAACTGGAGAGCAATGCACTGGCTCAGTGCTGAGGGTGGGCCACAGGAATATTAGTCGGGACAGGCAATAGTGTTGATTACTCATTGGCCATTAGATTGCTTTCACTGCAGTGGCTAAGCCTCCTGCATCATGAGCTCACTTGGCTGAGTGCAAGATTAGAGAGCGTGCTTCACCCAAATCCCCCATCCCACCCACCCGCCCGCCTTCTCTTCTCCTCCTCCCCTTCTACCCCTGCTGGCCCCTCTCCTCCTCCCGACCCCCCCATAAAGTTAATCTGGCTCGCCTCAGGTCAGCGCGACAGTGCAACAGCAAGACAGGTTGACTTGCCGTGTAGTCCTTATTACCTCATTTCCTGTGACCAGGGTTTTACCCCCTTTCTCTTCTGGTTCAGGGACATGTTTTATGATGGTTATGCATACTTAATGGTCCCTACAACTTAATTGTTTTTAGGGTCAATTTGGAGTGACAAATTCAACTGAACTTGATTTTTTTGTTGGCTCATTGGATCACGGTTGGAAAGGGAACCGAAGGGGGTTCTGTTTATGATTCTAGAAAGGCTTTCCATACACACCACACCATGCACCCCCCCCCCCCCCCATTAAAAAAGCAACAACCCCGAACACAACAGTGTGGTTCAAAAGCATTTAAGTTCACTCCAAGTCATCTGGTGGAGTTGAAACACTGAGCTGAACAGTAGAGCCAGCCTTTCGGGAGGGTTCAGGCTAATATCATGATTTATAGTCTGGGTATAACCTAGGACTTGAAAGGTGGACAGAGAATAGCATACATAGCGGTGCAGCTTAAAGCTCATTAACCTCTCTCTCCGGCACCTTGCTGAGTTGAAAAGGCTTGGCTGCCTCTCGTAGACACATTCACTGGCAGATAATCAGGTCAACAGCGGAATTAACCAATCTTTTAGATTTGGTCACTGATGCTTGCAGGTTGTAAAAATACTTGCTTTTTGAGTGTCATTGTGACTTACGGTGATATAGTAGCCGTCTTGTCATTTGGAACAATGAGGGATATTTCGAGAAAGTTACGGGACAAGGGCAAACATCAGAGGGTTTAGTGGGAGGATGACAAGGGAGATATCATGCCATGTAAATCTTCCAGGGAACACGATCAATCACTAGCTATGATGTGAAGGCCTGTTACAAATATAAAAGGTAGATAATAGAAAAGCCAAGATGTAGCCAGCATAGTCTCCACATGGGAAAAAATATATATATATTTTTTCTAGATCTTTTCTGGGGATTTTTGTTGTTGCTAAAAACCTGCATTATTAAACAGTTTTGTTGGGGTGTGTAATGGTTTTCTTTATGAGAAGGAGAGTCGGACCAAAATGCGGCGTGTAGATTACGATCCATGTTTATTGTGACTATAGCAACACGAATCTAAATACAAACAGTGCAAAATAATAAATGTAATGAAAACCGAAACAGCCTAAACTGGTGCAAACTAACACTAAGGACAGGAACAATCACCCACAAACACACAGTGAAACCCAGGCTACCTAAATATGGTTCCCAATCAGAGACAATGACGAACACCTCCCTCTGACTGAGAACCATATCAGGCTGAACATAGAAATAGACAAACAAGACATGAAACATAGAATGCCCACTCAGATCACACCCTGACCAATCAAAACATAGAAAATACAAAGTAAACTATGGTCAGGGCGTGACAGTACCCCCCCCCCCCAAGGTGCGGACTCCGGCTGCAAAACCTGAACCTATAGGGGAGGGTCTGGGTGGGCATCTGTCCGCGGTGGCGGCTCTGGCGCTGGACGTGGACCCCACTCCATGACAGTTTTAATCCCCCTCCTAAACGTCCCTAAATAGGTTACCCACCACAATGATAACATGGGACAGAGGGACAGCTCGGGACAGAGGTAACTCGGGACAGATGGGTAGCTCAGCACTGAGAGGAAGCTCAGCACTGAGAAGAAGCTCAGCACTGAGAGGAAGCCCAGGCAGGTAGTAGAAACTACCAGAACCTGGCTGGCTGGCGGTTTCAGCAGATCCTGGTCGACTAGCAGATCTGGAAGAATCTGGTCGACTGGCGGATCTGGGAGAATCTGGTCGACTGGCGGATCTGGGAGAATCTGGTCGACTGGCGGATCTGGGAGAATCTGGTCGACTGGCGGATCTGGGAGAATCTGGACGACTGGCAGATCTGGAAGAGTCTGGTCGACTGGCAGATCTGGAAGAGTCTGGTCGACTGGCAGATCTGGAAGAGTCTGGTCGACTGGCAGATCTGGAAGAGTCTGGTCGACTGGCAGATCTGGAAGAGTCTGGTCGACTGGCAGATCTGGAAGAGTCTGGTCGACTGGCAGATCTGGAAGAGTCTGGTCGACTGGCAGATCTGGAAGAGTCTGGTCGACTGGCAGATCTGGAAGAGTCTGGTCGACTGGCAGCTCTGGCTGCTCCATGCTGACTGGCTGCTCCATGATGACTGGCAGCTCTGGCTGCTCCATGCTGACTGGCTGCTCCATGCTGACTGGCAGCTCTGGCTGCTCCATGCTGACTGGCTGCTCCATGCTGACTGGCAGCTCTGGCTGCTCCATGCTGACTGGCTGCTCCATGCTGACTGGCAGCTCCATGCTGACTGGCTGCTCTGGCTGCTCCATGCTGACTGGCTGCTCCATGCTGACTGGCTGCTCTGGCTGCTCCATGCTGACTGGCTGCTCCATGCTGACTGGCGGCCCTGGCTGCTCCATGCTGACTGGCGGCCCTGGCTGCTCCATACTGACTGGCGGCCCTGGCTGCTCCATGCTAACTGGCAGCTCTGGCGGCTCCTTGCAGACTGGCAGCTCTGGCGGCTCCTTGCAGACTGGCAGCTCTGGCGGCATCCTGCAGACAGGCAGCTCTGGCGGCTCCTTGCAGACTGGCAGCTCTGGCGGCTCCTTGCAGACTGGCAGCTCTGGCGGCTCCTTGCAGACTGGCAGCTCCTTGCAGACTGGCAGCTCTTTGCAGACTGGCAGCTCCTTGCAGACTGGCAGCTCTATGCTAACTGGCAGCTCTATGCTAACTGGCAGCTCTATGCTAACTGGCAGCTCTATGCTAACTGGCAGCTCTATGCTAACTGGCAGCTCTATGCTAACTGGCAGCTCTATGCTAACTGGCAGTTCTGAACAGGCGGGAGACTCCGGCAGCGCTGTAGAGAAGGAAGGCTCTAACAGCGCTAAACAGGCGGGAGACTCCGACAGCGCTGGAGAGGAGGAGGGCTCCGACAGCGCTGGACAGGCGAGGCGCACTGTAGGCCTGATGCGTGGTGCTGGCACTGGTGGTACTGGGCCGAGGACACGCACAGGAGGCCTGGTGCGGGGAGCTGCTACCGGAGGGCTGGGGTGTGGAGGTGGTACTGGAAAAACCGGACCGTGCAGGCGCACTGGAGCTCTTGAGCACCGAGCCTGCCCAACCTTACCTGGTTGAATGCTCACGGTCGCCCTGCCAGTGCGGCGAGGTGGAATAGCCCGCACTGGACTATGCAGGCGAACCGGAGACACCGAGTGCAAGGCTGGTGCCATGTAAACCGGCCCAAGGAGACGCACTGGGGACCAGCTGCGTAGAGCCGGCTTCATGGCATTAGGCTCGACGCTCAATCTAGCCCGGCAGACACGCGGAGCTGGAATATACGACCGTGCGCACCACTGCATAACACGGTGCCTGTCCGGTCTCTCCAGCCCCCGGTAAGCACAGGGAGTCTGCCCAGGTCTCCTACCTGGCATAGCCATACTCCCTGTTAGCCCCCCCCCCAATAAATTTTTGGGGCTGCCTCTCAGGCTTCCATCCGCATCGCCGTGCTGCCTTCTCATACCAGCGCCTCTCTGCTTTCACCGCCTCCATTCTACGGTAACCCTCCTCGCACTGCTCCAGCGAATCCCAGGCGGGCTCCGGCACTCTCCCTGGGTCGGCCGCCCACCTGTCGATCTCCTCCCAAGTAGTATACTCCATACTGTACTCCTCCTTGGGCTGTTCCTGTTGTTTCTTCTCCCGCTGCACCTTAGTGCGGCTACACTCCCCTGGTTTAGCCCAGGGTCCTCTCCCGTCGAGGATTTCCTCCCATGTCCAGAAATCCTTATTGCGCTTCTCCTCGCGCTGCTCCTGCCTGTTGACACGCTGCTTGGTCCTTTTGTGGTGGGTGATTCTGTAACGGTTTTCTTTATGAGAAGGAGAGTCGGACCAAAATGCGGCGTGTAGATTACGATCCATGTTTATTGTGACTATAGCAACACGAATCTAAATACAAACAGTGCAAAATAATAAATGTAATGAAAACCGAAACAGCCTAAACTGGTGCAAACTAACACTAAGGACAGGAACAATCACCCACAAACACACAGTGAAACCCAGGCTACCTAAATATGGTTCCCAATCAGAGACAATGACGAACACCTGCCTCTGACTGAGAACCATATCAGGCTGAACATAGAAATAGACAAACAAGACATGAAACATAGAATGCCCACTCAGATCACACCCTGACCAATCAAAACATAGAAAATACAAAGTAAACTATGGTCAGGGCGTGACAGTGTGACCACCCACATATCAGAATATTATACATACCGGTAAAACACTGGAATACTAAATATACAGTGCCTTGCGAAAGTATTCGGCCCCCTTGAACTTTGCGACCTTTTGCCACATTTCAGGCTTCAAACATAAAGATATAAAACTGTATTTTTTTGTGAAGAATCAACAACAAGTGGGACACAATCATGAAGTGGAACGACATTTATTGGATATTTCAAACTTTTTTAACAAATCAAAAACTGAAAAATTGGGCGTGCAAAATTATTCAGCCCCCTTAAGTTAATACTTTGTAGCGCCACCTTTTGCTGCAATTACAGCTGTAAGTCGCTTGGGGTATGTCTATCAGTTTTGCACATCGAGAGACTGAAATGTTTTCCCATTCCTCCTTGCAAAACAGCTCGAGCTCAGTGAGGTTGGATGGAGAGCATTTGTGAACAGCAGTTTTCAGTTCTTTCCACAGATTCTCGATTGGATTCAGGTCTGGACTTTGACTTGGCCATTCTAACACCTGGATATGTTTATTTTTGAACCATTCCATTGTAGATTTTGCTTTATGTTTTGGATCATTGTCTTGTTGGAAGACAAATCTCCGTCCCAGTCTCAGGTCTTTTGCAGACTCCATCAGGTTTTCTTCCAGAATGGTCCTGTATTTGGCTCCATCCATCTTCCCATCAAGTTGAACCATCTTCCCTGTCCCTGCTGAAGAAAAGCAGGCCCAAACCATGATGCTGCCACCACCATGTTTGACAGTGGGGATGGTGTGTTCAGCTGTGTTGCTTTTACGCCAAACATAACGTTTTGCATTGTTGCCAAAAAGTTCAATTTTGGTTTCATCTGACCAGAGCACCTTCTTCCACATGTTTGGTGTGTCTCCCAGGTGGCTTGTGGCAAACTTTAAACAACACTTTTTATGGATATCTTTAAGAAATGGCTTTCTTCTTGCCACTCTTCCATAAAGGCCAGATTTGTGCAATATACGACTGATTGTTGTCCTATAGACAGAGTCTCCCACCTCAGCTGTAGATCTCTGCAGTTCATCCAGAGTGATCATGGGCCTCTTGGCTGCATCTCTGATCAGTCTTCTCCTTGTATGAGCTGAAAGTTTAGAGGGACGGCCAGGTCTTGGTAGATTTGCAGTGGTCTGATACTCCTTCCATTTCAATATTATCGCTTGCACAGTGCTCCTTGGGATGTTTAAAGCTTGGGAAATCTTTTTGTATCCAAATCCGGCTTTAAACTTCTTCACAACAGTATCTCGGACCTGCCTGGTGTGTTCCTTGTTCTTCATGATGCTCTCTGCGCTTTTAACGGACCTCTGAGACTATCACAGTGCAGGTGCATTTATACGGAGACTTGATTACACACAGGTGGATTGTATTTATCATCATTAGTAATTTAGGTCAACATTGGATCATTCAGAGATCCTCACTGAACTTCTGGAGAGAGTTTGCTGCAATGAAAGTAAAGGGGCTGAATAATTTTGCACGCCCAATTTATCAGTTTTTGATTTGTTAATAAAGTTTGAAATATCCAATAAATGTCGTTCCACTTCATGATTGTGTCCCACTTGTTGTTGATTCTTCACAAAAAAATACAGTTTTATATCTTTATGTTTGAAGCCTGAAATGTGGCAAAAGGTCGCAAAGTTCAAGGGGGCCGAATACTTTCGCAAGGCACTGTCTGTGTATATACATTGAACAAAAACATGCAACAATTTAAAATATTTGAATGAGTTACAGTTCATGTCAAGACAATTGAAATGAATGAATTAGTCCCTCATCTATGGATTTCACATGACTGGGAATACAGACATGAATCTGTTGGTGACAGATACCTTTCAAAAATGGTAGGGACGTGGATCAGAAAACCAGTTAGTATCTGGTGTGACCAGCATTTGCCTCATGAAGCACGACACATCTCCTACAAATAGAGTTGATCAGGCTGTTGATTGTGGCCTGTGGAATGTTGTCCCACTCTTATTCAATGGCTGTGCAAAGTTACTGGATATTGGTGGGAACTGGATGTGCTGTCGTACACGTCGATCAAGAGGATCCCAAATATGCTCAATAGGTGACATGTTTGGTGAGTATGCAGGCCATGGAAGAACTAGGACATTTTCAGCTTCAAGGAATTGTGTACAGATTCTTGCTACATGGGGCTGTGCATTATCAAGCTGAAACATGAGGTGATGGTGGTGGATGAATGGCACAACAATTGGCCTCAGGAACTCTTCACGGTATCTCTGTCATTCAAATTGCCATCGATAAAATGCAATTGTGTTCAATGTCCGTAACATATGCCTGCCCTTATCATATCCCCACCGCCACCATGGGGTACTCTGTTCACAATGTGGGCATCAGCAAACCGCTAGCCCACACAATGCCATGCACGTGGTCTGTGGTTGTGAGGCCGGTTGGACGTACTGCCAAATTCTGTAAAACAATGTTGGAGGCGGCTTATGGTAGAGATATTAACATTCCATTCTCTGGCTACAGCTCTAGTGGACATTCCTGAAGTCAGCATGCCACTTGCACGCTCCCTTTAAAACTTAAGACATCTCTGGCATTGTATCGTGTGACAAATCTGCACATTTTAGAGTGGCCTTTTGTTTTTCCCACCTGCGTAATGATCATATTATTTAATCAGATTTTGATATGCCATACATGTCAGGGGGGTGGATTATCTTGGCAAGGGAGAAATGCTCACTAACAGGGATGTATGCAATTTTGTGGACAACAGTTTAGAGAAATAAGCCTTTGTGCGTATGGAACATTTCTGGGATCTTTTATTTCAGCTCATGAAACATGGGACCAACACATTTATATTTTTGTTCAGTGTATATACATTAAACTTATCCCATCAAACAAGCTATTTTGTAACCAATTCAATCCAGTATTTGTTGCATAATAATTATGGCTTTATGTAATTTGCTTCACAAACAGCTAAACATCTTGATAAGACTAAATCAAAATGCCTTGCTATACAGAGGTTTCCATGAAAAGCATTGGAAAAGGACTTTAACTTATGATTGTATGCACATGCACATTTACGCACGTTTATGCTCAGGCAGGTTTATTTGTGTGCTGAGCGTGCTGGACAGCCCCTTACCCACACGGTCATAGCAGGTTGTCCTAACAGGGAAGAACATCAATCTCTCCCATGTATCAGGGTGCTAAAGGCCACCGTTAAACTGCTCAAACACTGACTGGTGTGTATTTGCCACAGAGGAAATTTGACTGAGGTTTGTTTCGGAGAACCGTCAACCTACCTTCCTTCTATCGCCCATCCTAAACACACAAAGTCCCTTTTACTAACACACGCGTCACCTTATTTTTGTTTGAGGTATTTTCCAGACATTTCTAGATCATTTCCTGCTGGATTGAAGGTAATAAGGTAATGTGTGTAAAATAATCTCAGTTCTAGCCATTCTTTGACCCTTTAGGTTGATATACCCATATTCTTAAAGATACAAGTATCAACTCAGAGAGGACAATATTCAACTCTCCACCACTCACCTCCTGCTGTTTCACCCCTGCAGTCATGCGGCCTGGGGGGCACCAGTGGGAGTGTTCTATGCGGGGGGGTGGGGGGGGGGGGGGATTGGCAGGCCCAAGGGGTGATTGCTGCTGAACTGTGGGAATGTGGGATATGCTCCCTGACATCTCTGTGTGGATTACAGCTCACGAGCCGTCGCTCCCAATCGGTCGGGCTCCACATCACCCTCCACTCAGGCCATCGGGGAGCAGTGGGCCTGGGCCCGGCCTGGGTTCCTCAGCCCCTCAGCTCAAACCCTGAGCCCCCGACAAGACTGGAGCAAGGGGAGGGGAGGGTGGTGAGTTGGGTGGGTGAGGCAGGTTCTGTAACCACACGGGGTATCTGAGTGCGCTGCACAGAGGAGAGGTGAGAGAAGGGAGGGGAGAGGGGGACTAGAGAGAGAACCTGGGCCAAGAAAATCTGTCTTGCTCCAATTTACCTCCCATGAATCCTTCCAAGGAGCTAATGCATAAGAAAACTGAGGGAAATCAAATAAATAGAAAGACCTTTAGATGGAATTTGGCCATTTGGGGTGATGTCATTTGTTTTGTGAGCAATATACTGTATGGTGGACATGCTTCTCTGGCTTTGCAGGGGAATAGGGAGACGGACATGCTATATAAATTAGAAATGTAATGTTCCACATGAATTCATCATACACACACACACACACTTTCAAGTAAGGCACAGCAAGTCGAAGCTATCATGGTTATAGTTGTTCGTTTGAGAGAACACAGACGTGCACGCTTATTTAAAAGGAGTGTTCTGTTGAACTGACTTGACCTTGGATGAGTTACAGTACAGTACAGTGCAGTAGACATGGCCTCAGCAATGATATCAGGTGAAAAGGGTCCACTGCTGTGGTGCTGTGGGTTAGTCATGGCAGTTACAGCTAACGCTCGTCATCCACTAACTCAGTTTCATGAAAAAGCAAATAATCACAGACCAGTCTCAGGACAGGCAGGGCTATGAAACTGTGACTCGCTCCATGCTCTGTTCTGTCTGTCTCCCAACACAGGCAAACGGAAGGAGGGGGAAGGAATGAAACACCTAGAAAACGAATAAGGACAGTGACAGCAACAAGAAAGCGCTTGAGAAAGAAAAAGGGGAGATACACGGAAATGCTCAAATTTGGCTCAAAGGCTGTGACTCTCTGATCCAGCAAGTAAAGAGAAAGAGAGAAAGATACAGACACAGATAGAAAGAAAGAAAGAAAGAAAGAAAGAAAGAAAGAAAGAAAGCGAAAGAGAAAGAAGAAGATTGTCTGAGTGCTGTGGTCCCCCAATCAGGCGAGTTCATTCCTTGCATTCCAGTGAGAGGCTGGCGCAAGTCTCACCAGTGGGTCATTTGGTGTGATTGACATTATTTGCTACCATTAGCCAATACTATGTGGTTGCCCTCTGACCCCCTGCGAGCGCGTTGTTTGAAACAACTTTAAACAGTTTGTTTTAATCTTCATGGGAAAAAAAGACCCTGGATCCTGCCAGGGCCCCCTTAGATCAATCACCAATTAGAGGTGAGACAATGGAGCCCCTATCTCCAAGGTCAATAATTCAACTCTACTCTTTATCTCTTTTTCATTTTCTTTCAGTCTCTCTCTCTCTTTTCTACCTCAAACTCCTTTCTCTTATAGGCACTCTCTCTTGCTCTCCTACACGCTCTCTCTCCCACTCTCTCTTTACTTCTCTCTCTCTCTTTCTCCCTCTCCCTCTCTCTCTCTATCTTTGTCTCTCTGGTCATGTCTACACTTGACAATTACATGCAACTTCTGCTATCAGAATACAAAGATCGCATTGAAAAGACAGGTCTAGATCCACAAAAGTCACTTTCTGGTCTGACTATGTTCTCAGTCTGGACGCAATCAGGCTACCGAAAGTGTATGCGGTGGACAATGTCATCAGCATTCCTCCCACAAGTCTCCAGAAAACGTGCATTTTGGGACCGAGAGGCACCTTTCCATTATAACGTTGCAGGAAATACATTCCTAGTGTGTAACTAACGTGTTTGCTGGCCTCATAAATGCTAGCCAGCTAGCTAATATTTAGAACATTTTCTTTTTGGCTAGAGTTATGCTAACCGTTTGCAATCCCTTTTAATGTTGCTTGCTAGCTTGCTGGCTAGTTAGCTGGCTAGTTAGCTACAGTAGTTAGCTACTGCCATCAGTTATTGTTGTGTTATTATTATATTTTGCCTATTCCACCGTTTGTAGAATGCATATTGGCATTTAAATATAGTGTGGGAAAAGGGAATCCGGACACACTGTGGACACACGATCAGAACTCTATGATCGGAATAGCTGCATGAACTGCCATGTCTAGACACGGCCTCTCTCTCTCTCTTCCCCTTCTATGTTGCTGCTCCCTCTCCCTCTATCACCACCAACAAAATAATGACCGTGAAGGAAGTTAAAGATGTTCTGTATGTGTGCGGTTTGACACAACAACAAAAAAAAACGAAACTTCTCTTTTCTGTTTTAACGACAGACAGAAACTTGCGAGCCAAGTTTTCCCCTTGCCTCATTGGACTGATGTAAGTGTGAGTGAACGAGGCACAGTGGGTTCAGAATCTGAGTTAAGCATTAAAAAACACACAATTCATGTTTTGATTGACAATTCAAACCTACAGTTGAAAGAAAGTCTACCATATTACCATACATGGCTTTTGGTTGTGTTGAAACATTTATAATTCAATAGAAGAGTTAAGGTACTGGTGTTACAAAAAAGCAAGGAATACTACATAACAACCATAAACCATAAGGCAGTTAAAAAATACATCTAACCTGATTCTGCTCTATTGGTGTTTTGCCAAATAAATACAGTTGTAAAAACACAGCTTTGACCATATATTAATGCCTACTTTTTACGTGTAAAATGTACAACGACTTCTCCTCTCATGGCATTCCCTCGCCTCTGTAACAAAACAGCAATGTAGGCCTATTTGATTTGACCTTTGCATTACAGAAACATGGTCACAACCTGGTGAGTGTGTGTGTGTGTGTGTGTGTGTGTGTGTGTGTGTGTGTGTGTGTGTGTGTGTGTGTGTGTGTGTGTGTGTGTGTGTGTGTGTGTGGAAATGAAGAACACCTGAGATAAATTAAGTTTGCAACAGGCTGAACTATGACCCTCCCACATTGAGCAGCTGGTGTGAAA
Source organism: Oncorhynchus mykiss (assembly GCF_057628025.1). Taxonomy (NCBI): domain Eukaryota; kingdom Metazoa; phylum Chordata; class Actinopteri; order Salmoniformes; family Salmonidae; genus Oncorhynchus; species Oncorhynchus mykiss. The sequence continues at coordinate 44,410,446 of NC_143024.1, forward strand.
CAAGGGTTAACAACAGTACCCCCCCCCCCCCCCCCCACCCACCCACCCCAGTTCCCCCACAAAAAACCCTAGTCTTCACGCCCAAAAAGAAGTCTGTGGCCTACATGAGGTGAAGAGAACAGAATGAGGAAGGGAAACAATGTTTCAATGACACACATTACAGGGCTACCAAGACGAGTTGATTGGACGTGACATCTTACAATAAGCAAAGTGCTTGAGCTCGGGTATAGTCATGTGACTTGATATGTCACACAACACAATGCCACAGATGTCTCAAGTTTTGAGGGAGCGTGCAATTGGCATGCTGACTTCAAGAATGTCCACCAGAGCTGTTGCCAGAGAATTTAATCTTCATTTCTCTACCATAAGCCGCCTCCAACATCATTTTAGAGAATTTGGCAGTACGTCTAACCGGCCTCACAACCACAGCCCAAGTGTAACCACACCAGCCCAGGACCTCCACATCTGGCTTATTCACCTGCGGGATTGTCTGAGACCAGCCACCCAGACAGCTGATGAAACTGTGGGTTTGCACAACCAAAGAATTTCTGCACAAACTGTCAGAACCGTCTCAGGGAAGCTTATCTTCATGCTCGTCATCCTCACTGGGGTCTTGACTGACTGCAGTTTGGTGTTGTAACCGACTTCATTGAGCGAGCGCTTTGCTGACGTCAACGTTGTGAACAGAGTGCCCTCTGGTGGAGGTGGGGTAACGGTATGGGAAGGCATAAGATATGGACAACTAACACAATTGCATTTTATTGATGGCAATTTGAATGCACAGAGATAAAGTGATGAGATCCTGAGGCCCATTGTCGTGGCATTCATCTGTCACCATCACCTCATGCTTCAGCATGATAATGCATGGCCTCATGTCGCAAGTATCTGTACACAATTCCTGGAAGCTGAAAATGTCCCAGGTCTTCCATGGCCTGCATATTCACCAGACATGTCACCCATTGAGCATGTTTGGGATGCTCTGGATCGACGTGTACGACAGTGCATTCCAGTTCCTGTCAATATCCAGCTAATTCACACAGCCATTGAAGGGGAGTGGGACAACATTCCACAGGCAACAATCAACAGCCTATGTGAAGAAGATGTGTCGCGTTGCATGAGGAAAATGGTGGTCACACCAGATACTGACTGGTTTTCTGATCCAGGTCCCTACCTTTTTTTATGATATCTGTGACCAACAGATGCATATCTGTATTCCCAGTCATGTGAAATCCATAGATGAGGGCCTAATGAACTTATTTCAATGGACTGATTTTCTTATATGAACTGTAACTCAGTAAAAACTTTGAAATTGTTGCATGTTGCGTTTATATTTCGTTCAGTGTACTTTGTTTTCCTCATTTGCTTTGTTGAACGAATTAGTGCTTTTTGAGGTCGGTTCGGTTTCGGTTTGATTATTAAAAAATAATCACGGTTTTCATTTTTCACATTTTTTTGGGGACATTAAATGCATTATGAAGTAATGACATAAAAATTATTTTTGAGCTTTTTAATATAAAGTCCAAATCCAAAAGTTTTGAACATTCCATTACCAAAACATTGAACATATTCCATTGTCTCTGTCAATTCCACATTGGATAGACATCAATAGAAAAACAGGAAATGACTATGAAATAATAAAATATTTCAGTTGTGTATGTTACTTATTATTTTTCATTCCTTAAAGTCATCATCTCTTCTCCTCTTAGGCAGTAGCAGCCGAACAGCCAGACAGCGTTATCTCCATGATCCCCATACTGTACTGTCTTCAGTCATCCTACTTAGCTAGGCTAGCTGTCTGACTAAATCATTTTACTAGTTCTTCAACGTAGATAAGGCCTACCTTCAAGAAATGTCTCTATCTATATTGGAGTCAACATGGACCAGCATCTCTATGGAACCCTTTCGACACCTTGTAGAGTCCATGCCCCGATGAAATTAGGCTGTTCTGAGGGCAAAGTGGGTGCAACTCAATACTAGCAAGGTGTTCCTAATGTTTTGTACACTCTGTCCCACATATTTTGTTCGTTAGCATAAAAAAACATATAAACAGCAACATCCTAGTGAGACAGAGAACCCCCTGGGCAAAACTGGTTGAATCAACGTTGTTTCCACATCATTTCAACCAGAAAATGCAATGTGAAGACGTTGAATCAACATGAAAAACTGAATGGACTTGCAAAAAGTAATCAACATAAGGAATTTGAACCTAAATTGAACCTAAATCCAATGGTGGTGAAATGTTTTGTTGATTTCAAGTTAAATTTTCATTAGTTTATAACTCAACCAAATGTAAATCAAAATTAGACTTTGAACTGACGTCTGTGCCCAGTGGGAACCAACATGGTGGAAAGGAAACTGCGTTCCTGTTGACTCGAGCAGCACTGCACCGCAAGGAGAGAGGAGCTGAGAGACATTATTTATGTATTGGGTTGCGTCTGAAATGGCACCCTATTCCCTATATAGTGCACTAGTTTTGGCATGAGTAAACATACTCCATAGGAGTTTGTTCAAAGGTAGTGCACTATGTTGGGAATAAGGTGCCATTTGGGATGCAAACACGCACAATATGTTCCTTCCTTGAGGTATCGCCACATTTCCTCGGACAGTTTAAGCACTGTAATTTACAGCGCATCTTTGTGTGCTGTGGACGTACAGTAGCCTGATAATTGTTTAAATCTGGGGGGGTTCCCAGAGAGCCCTGCGTGTAATGAGTGGGGAAGGTTATTAAAAGCCCTTTTCCATACTGCGGGGAACATTCCCCTAGTCTGAGGAAGTGTTAATAAGCTCTCTTTAATATGAATGCAGTTCATTTCCCAGGTGATGCAAGGCAGTTGTGAAGCATTCGCCAGAACCAGCCTGCGTTGCTAGTTAACCCTTTCTGGTTGTTTTTAGGCATTTACTTATGCCATGGAAAGTATAGCCATCAGTGAAATCTGTGCTGTACTTAAGGTCGGCATAGTGTCATAATAGACTGGAGGAGAGCAACATGGAACCACACTTTAGCCCACCCCAATGATCAGAGTGGAACTGGTCAAAGGATGTGAGCTTCAAACCTGGGTTTCAGCATTTCTTTTCTTTTCGAATGCTGTAGCTGTGCTTGACTGAGGTTGGCATCATGGAATCAATGGAATACTCCCAAAAGTGCAAGTCCCTCCAATCTGGCACTTCAAGTGGCTCAATACAATCCTCAAAGTAGCAGAAAGAAAACAAATACTATTCACACCCAGCTCTATTGTGCTTGTGCACATGTGAGAGCGTGTAGGGTGTGGGTATGTATGGAGAGCGGCGGAGATAGCTGTGGTCCTCTGTTTATACTTCTTGGCTCAAGAGACAGATGCTATATCCCAGAGTGACTGAGCTTCCACATGGACCCACTCCACAAAGCAAACAGAAAAGGCTGGATCACCGGAAGGAATAGTCCTTTGAGTAAGAAGGAGGAGAGCTAAGCTGACGATACGACAACTATTCCAGTTACCGCCCCCAGCTCTCCGAACTGAAACCCCTCTTTCCCCCTAGCAAAACCTATAGCTATGCTCACGTACATGAGCAGGTTCATAGCAAGTGGAGCTATCTTCTAGTATTTGGAGGCCTGAGGCCCTCACCCCTTAAACACACACATTGACCATATGAAAAGTCCACATGAAAATGTTTATCCCAGAATCAATTATGATATAGTAAACTACACCTCAATATCCCCACCTGCTCTTTGATCATACAGGATCCAATCTCTTATCCACACAAACAGTCACAAACAGACAGGACTGTCTCGCTCTCGTTCTAGCGCGCTCTGCCTCTCTCTCTCGCTCTCTCTTTTCCTCTCCATCTCCCTCCCCACTCTCTCTCACCCTCTCATCCCTTCCCTGGCCAGAGAGAAGACAGGGCTGTGTTTGCCCTCTCCCCTGGGATGTAACTGAGAAGCCTCATATCAGCCCCCCTCCACTCTGAGCCAACAGAACCAATATTACAAAATATGATTTATAGCCCCTAAATACAGCGGTGAAGTGTCTGTAATAAGACAAGGAGCTTATAAAGATGGACGTGTGATTAAGAACAGAGCAGATCCTCATCTGCCTTAGGTCACCACGGAGAGAGAGATTAACAAAGCCTCTGTGCACCAGATGTACAAAGGTCTCAAAGGTAAAAGACCTTGGATATTAGGGAAGACATGTCGTCAGACACCGCCCAGTGCACTGCACAGGCCCTCGGTGGGAGAGTACAATTACAAAACAGAGAAAGACTGCGTCTCTCCACACTGTACAATAAGCTGCAGCAGCAGTATTTATCTAGGCATGTAATCAGGCAAGACATGGAAAAATAATGCATGCACACAGGGGTCAAAGAATTCAATTGGACCACTGAGGAACAACCCCTTTTTCCTCCCGTGTCTGTCTGGAAACCCAGCCCGTTTTACTCCTCAACAATTACAAATGGCCACTGTGATGCAATCCAGGACGCAGTTCCTTAATTGTGGCATTTTGTTGGAGGGCAGTGACTCCCAGGGATCCTCTGAGAAGCCTGACCCCCCCCCCCTCCCCCCCCCCCGCCCCCCTACCTCCTGGGTGCAGGGACCGAGTCTGGTTTCAGTCACATGTAGAGAGACAGTCTGGTGGTCGTGGCTGTGGCTGTTAGAGTCAGGCCCTGCTTTACACTGCTATGAGCTGGGCTGGGCTATGCTGGAATGTGCCTGTGCTGTGAGGTGGGGCAGAGGCCCCTCTGCTGCAGACTGACCGAAAGGGGGAAAGATCTGATTTAAGTCTGCCCCCCGTGGGACTCGTTGAGCTAATGAGAGGGATACACGTCCCTCAAGCCGCCTGTCAGAGGACAGACAACAGCAGAGATTTTCTCTCCTCTTTCCTCTCTCCTCTCCTCTCCACTCCCCACCTTCTCCGCTCTTCTCCTCTCTTCTAATTTACTCTCCTCTTCCTACTTCTCTCCTTTCCTCTTCACACCCCTCCTCTCCCTCTCTCAAACTCAGGCTGTCCATGCTGATCAGCAGGAGAACTGGGGAATGCATTATAGATCATGCATCAGTATTACGGGACTTCTTTAGCAGAAGTGACCTCAATGCAATGCACAGACAGGGCTGGTAAAGGCTCTTGCTATGAGTCTCGAGGCGTGTGTCAGGCATGGTCCCATAATGATCACGTCTCTCTGTGTGGTCTAAAGAGTATACGACATCTGGCTGGGATGGATGGTAGGAAAGGACAGGAGGAATCCAGTCCAAAGTCTGCCAGTAAGTCTGGGGCATTTCCCCAGTCTGTGCCTGTGTGTGTGAGAGAGTCCTACTCACTATGACTAAGAGTGTCTGCTTCTGCAAGCCTCCCCTGGTCCTGCATTGCCTCATCATATACTGTATGAGCTCAAAATGGGTTGGGGCCCCAAGGGTCTCGCTCTGGGGACTAGGCTTGGCCTGAAAGCCTGGGAAACATGTAGATACTTGACCATATAGACGCCAAGAACACATACGCATGTATGCACACACACAAAGACTCACACAGACACATGTACATGTACAAACACACACTCTCTCCAAACACCTACTGAGCTAACAATCAGTCTGAAGGTACAGTATATGACAGGGGGAAAACTGGTCATGGGAAGACCGTCTGTAGTTAAGCAGGGTGGGGAGCGTCACTAATATGGGTGTCCGGTAGCCTAGCAATTAGTGAGGCGAGCCAGCAACAGTTGCACCCTTGAGGATGGTACTTGACCCTTCAAAAGAACAGCTCCCCCAGGTACCCAGTGTGGCAGCCCCCCCCCGCACCTTTCCAAAAGCATGCATGTGTGTCTTTCTTTTGCTTGCAAATTACCAATAAAGTCATCTTAATATGAAACACCCTTCCACTTTCCCATCCTCAAATCCCTTTCCTCACAACACATAGGGGCTCTACTCCCAAAATACTGCTTATTCCTCCAAACTAAACTTCATGGGAAGCCTTTAGATGAGGTAGATCGCAATGTTAATTCTAGACGTAGGCACTACATCAACAATACATTCCCTTTTACTGTTACCTACGATCTACTCAGAGGAGAGATCCCGTTAGCTACCAGCTTAAAAGGTGTCTGCTTTGACATGTCAGATATGAATCACTGGGGATGAATGGAGGATCGTTCATCCCCATCTATGCCTGCAAGGACTGAACAGGAAGGGTTTGAAGTCTCATTACATAATGAGAGTGGCGTGTCAAAGCCCAGCTCTGACGATGTGTCATTTGGTCATTGAGTGTGCCATACCCTCAAATTCACACCGGCCCAGAATAAGGTGGGAACGGAGATGAAAGGAGTGAGACAGCAACCGCAGAGAGAGAGAGAGAGAAAAGAAAAGGGGGGAGTGGGGGAACTGGCCCAGTCAAAATTGCCAGGAGATAATTAGAGGGGAGAATCCTGTCATGCCACGCGATTACTCTATTCTTGTGATAACCAAGAAATGCCACAGTCAGGCCAGGTCTATAATCTGGCCAGGCTAAACGCTGTCGGGAAAGAGGGGAGCTAAGGAATAAACAGACACAGTACGGTGAGAGAGTTCACACTGTCGGGAGTACATACTATTATGATATATTGAGAGAGTTGTGTGAGTAGATGTAACTCAGTGAAAGAGTTGTGTGAGTGGTACACACTAGAACACACTAGCATACCGCAACACCAAGAGAGTTTTGTAAGTAGTGTACACATGATATAATTGCCCAAATGGGAACATGGGAGGCTCCAGTGACACCATTTCCACACCCCCTAACACTCACACATCCACCCCCTCATACAGAGCTTGCGAGTGATAAAAGCCATTGAGAACTAAAATAATGAAGAGCCTTAAAATACGGAGATGACAGCATCAGTTACACACACAAGTTTAAAAAAATCTAAAACGAACTAGTTAAATGTAAACAAAGGTTAATATAACAGTCAGATCAGGTTAACAATCAAATATCACTTTTGAGAGAATGACTCATGTAGCATGTGGGAGGATCGAACCTTATTAAAGCCTCGTAAACCGGGAACATCTAAATTACATCTTTAAATATGAATTACCAAAGAGGAACCCACCAATTTTGTGTCCACGTCGTCCGGTGATGGACTGGCTCATTCAGTGATTCAGAACCGTGTGCCATGGGAAACGGGTTACACTGAGAAATCACACCAGGGCAGGAAGATTGCGTAACAACTAGCTTAACCAGTCCCTCCAGGATTTTGCAGGGATTTCACGTGATATTTGCAGGCAAAAATCCTTGATTTTGCTGAGGCAATTCTGAGATTTTGCATGGTGATATGCGCAATTGTCCAATTTGTCACGTAAATGCGCTGACGAGGGAAAAAGTTTGTTGGGGTTTGGCTTGATTGACCCATATTATGCAGTAATGGGTCAGTGATGTGTTAGTTTTATGTGATAGTATTGCGATGATTTAACTGTTTTAGGCAGAAAAACTGTGGTGATTGGTCCAATTTGTAAGCCCTCACATAATACACAGCGAATTGTTGATTTTGCAAGAAAAATTGCAATCACAGAATGGTAGAATACTGGAGGGAATGCTTAATGATGATCAACAGCCTCATCATACAGACATGGGAGGAAACATGAGAACTGTGTTTGCGGTAAAGAGAGAGAACACTACATCAAAATGGGGCCCCTGTCGGTGACAGAATCATATACACATCTGTTGGTTTGATTCAGAACCGCTTGACTTCTGTGGATCAATTAGCACTTTCCCTCAGTAGCTACATCCGCTTCGTCTGACAAAGATTTATGCCTGGGAGAGGGTGCTGTAACTTCAGACATTTTTTTCCTCTCTCCCCCTTCCTCTACCTCTCTCTCTCTCTCCCTCCATCTCAAGTTGAATCCCTGCTCCAATACCCTCTGACCACCCTCCTTTTTAGCAGTGATCTTTGAAAATATACAAACATGACACTGAACCTATGATTAACACCGGTGTTGTTCTGAAGCCAGAGGAAATCAAATATAGCCCAGGATGTGACCAGTACCTCTCTCTCTCTCTCTCAATTCAATTCAATTCAATTCATTAGACTTTATTGACATGGCAAATTTTGTTGGTCACATACACATATTTAGCAGATCTAATGGCGGATGTAGCAAAATGCTTGTGTTACTGCGAAATACAAAAATATTAATGAGAATACTGGACAGGAAGTCCGGTACCCAGTTGCACAGGGCGGGGTTGAGACCCAGGGTCTCAAGCTTGATGACGAGTTTGGAGGGTACTATGGTGTTAAATGCTGAGCTGTAGTCGATGAACAGCATTCTCACATAGGTATTCCTCTTGTCCAGATGGGTTAGGGCAGTGTGCAGTGTGGTTGCGATTGCGTCGTCTGTGGACCTATTGGGGCGGTAAGCAAATTGGAGTGGGTCTATGGTGTCAGGTAGGGTGGAGGTGATATGGTCCTTGACTAGTCTCTCAAAGCACTTCATGATGACGGAAGTGAGTGCTACGGGGCGGTAGTCGTTTAGCTCAGTTACCTTAGCTTTCTTGGGAACAGGAACAATGGTGGCCCTCTTGAAGCATGTGGGGACAGCAGACTGGGATAAGGATTGATTGAATATGTCCGTAAACACACCAGCCAGCTGGTCTGCGCATGCTCTGAGGACGCAGCTGGGGATGCCGTCTGGGCCTGCAGCCTTGCGAGAGTTAACACGTTTAAATGTTTTACTGCAGTGAAGAAGAGTCCAAAGGTTTTGGTGGCGGGCCGTGTCAGTGGTACTGTATTGTCCTCAAAGCGAGCAAAGAAGTTGTTTAGTCTGTCTGGGAGCAAGACATCCTGGTCCACGACGGGGCTGGTTTTCTTTTTGTAATCCGGGATTGACTGTAGACCCTGTCACATACCTCTTGTGTCTGAGCCGTTGAATTGTGACTCTACTTTGTCTCTATACTGACGCTTAGCTTGTTTGATTGCCTTGCGGAGGGAATACCTACACTGTTTGTATTCGGTCATGTTTCCAGTCGCCTTGCCCTGGTTAAAAGCAGTGGTTCGCGCTTTCAGTTTCGCGCGAATGCTGCCATCAATCCACGGTTTCTGGTTTGGGACTGTTTTAATAGTTGCTGTGGGTACGACATCGCAATGCACTTGCTAATAAACTCGCTCACCGAATCAGCGTATTCGTGAATGTTGTTGTTTGACGCGTGCGGAACATATCCCAATCCACGTAATCGAAGCAATCTTGAAGCGTGGAATCAGATTGGTCGGACCAGCGTTGAACAGACCTGAGCGCGGGAGCTTCCTGTTTTAGTCTCTGTCTATAGGCTGGGAGCAACAAAATAGAGTCGTGGTCAGCTTCCAAAAGGACTGGGCCTTATATGTGTCGCGGAAGTTAGAATAACAATGATCCAGGGTTTTACCAGCCCTGGTAGCACAATTGATATGCTGATAGAATTTAGGGAGTTTAGTCTTCAGATTAGCCTTGTTAAAATCCCCAGCTACAATGAATGCAGCCTCAGGATATGTGGTTTCCAGGTTACATAGAGTTAAATAAAGTTTGTTCAGGGCCATCGATGTGTCTGCTTGGGGGGGAATATATGCGGCTGTGATTATAATCGAAGAGAATTCTCTTGGTAGATAATGCAGTCGACATTTAATTGTGAGGAATTCTAAGTCAGGTGAACAGAAGGACTTGAGTTCCTGTATGTTGTTCTGATCACACCACGTCTCGTTAATCATAAGGCATACCCCCCCCCCCCCCCGCCTCTCTTCTTACCAGAAAGATGCTTGTTTCTGTCAATACTATGAGTAATGCTTAAATGTAATATCTGAGTAATGCAAAATATGTAAACATTATTAAAGTGACTAGTGTTCCATTATTTAAGTGGCCAGTGATTTCAAGTCTATGTATATAGGGCAGCAGCCTCTAATGTGCTAGTGATGGCTATTTAACAGTCTGATGGCCTGTTTTTCAGTCTCTCGGTCCCAGCTTTGATGCACCTGTACTGACCTCACCTTCTGGATGATAGCGGGGTGAACAGGCAGTGGCTCAGGTGGTTGTTGTCCTTGATGATCTTTTTAGCCTTCTTGTGACATCGGGTGCTGTAGGTGTCCTGGAGGGCAGGTAGTTTGCCCCCGGTGATGAGTTGGGCAGAATGCACCACCCTCTGGAGAGCCCTGCGGATGTGGGCGGTGCAGTTGTCGTACCAGGTGGTGATACAACCTGACAGGATGCTCTCAATTGTGCATCTGTACAGGTTTGTGAGGGTTTTAGGAGCCAAGCCAAAAAAATGTAGCCCCGTGAGGTTGAAGAGATTATATTGCGCCTTCTTCACCACCCTGTCTGTGTGAGTGGACCATTTCAGTTCATCAGTGATATGTATGCTGAGGAACTTGAAGCGTTCCACCTTCCCCACTACTGTCCCGTCAATATGGATAGGGGGGTACTCCCTTTGCTGTTTCCTGAAGTCCACGATCAGGTCCTTTGTTTTTTTTTACGTTGAGGGAAAGGTTATTTTCCTGGCACCACACTCCCAGGGCCCTCACCTCCTCTCTGTCTCGTCATTGTTGTTAATCAGGTCTCCTGCTGTCGTGTCGTTTGCAAACTTGAGGATTGAGTTGGAGGCATGCGTGGCCACGCAGTCATGGGTGAACAGGCAGTACACGAAGGGGCTGAGGACGCACACTTGTGGGGCTCCTGTGTTGAGGATCAGCGAAGTGGAGGTGTTGTTTCCTACCTTCACCACCTGGGGCGGCCCGTCAGGAAGTCCAGGACCCAGATGCACAGGGCAGGTTTCAGACCCTTAATGGGGTTGGTTTGGGTTAGTGAACTGAGCCTCAGAACCAGCTGACACACGCACCACTAAAAACTATTTCTCACACAGATACGCGCACACACATCCTTTGCACACTATCTGTCTTTCTCTCTTTTTCTCTCTCACACGCACATACACACATGCACACACACACACAAATATACTGCTGGGATACACTTCACTGAGCAGAGGTAGCTGGCCTGTAGACACAAACAGTTAACAAATCTCACAGGAGGCAGGTAAAGAAAGAATGAGCCTGCAACAGGATTCCAGGGCCACGGTGCTCCATTTACACTTTCAACTCCCCCTTCCTTATCTCTGAGATTAGCCTCGATAAGAGAATTATAAACCCGGCCAGGCATCTAAAGCTTCCTGGGGGGTCAACGGCATGATGAGAGACAGCCATGAGGAGACGGCTGCCTCAGAACCGCTTACCCCCACCCGCCCTCCACCCAACCTCCTAACCCCCACCCCATGGCCCCACTCATACGGGGTACCACCTGTGCCCGTGCTCCCCTCCTCTCTCCGTTTTTCAGAGAGCGGAGGAGGGGGGAATGAGTGGGGCTCTTTCAGATAGCCTTGCTTCCGTGACTTCCTTCCTGAACATTCCAGGTTTTTGTGACCCTACTTCAAGGACAAAGAGCTAGAACACTTTCTTATTTCTTCAAGATTCAGAAGGAGAAGGGAAAAAAATAGAGTTTCTCCCCTAGTCACAGGTTGTAAGGGAGACCACGTGAATCATAGGGGTTAATGCCCCCTCCACACAGATATCACCCCCTAATGACCTTTAGCTACATCACGTTCAACTGCAGAGCAAAGAAAAATGACGAAATACTTTTTCTCCACAATTTCGTGGTACCCAATTGTTAGTAATTACTATCTTGTCTCATCACTACAACTCCCTTACGGGCTCGGGAGAGATGAAGGTCGAAAGCCATGCGTCCTCCGAAACACAACCCAACCAAGCCGTACTGCTTCTTAACACAGTGCTCATCCAACCCGGAAGCCAGCCGCACCAATGTGTCAGAGGAAACACCGTGCAACTGGCGACCTGGTTAGCGTGCACTGCGCCCAGCCCGCCACAGGAGTCGCTAGTGCGCAATGAGACAAGGATATCTCTACCGGCCAAACCCTCCCCTAACCCGGACGACGCTAGGCCAATTGTGCGTCGCCCCATGGACCTCCCGGTCGCGGCCGGCTGCAACAGAGCCTAGGCTCGAACCCAGAGCTCGATCCTCTGGGGATGCTGTCAAACAGCAGGCTAATAATGATCTGTATGATGTGACGCTGAGCCTGAGGAGCTAGCATGCTCGCTTTATTAGCCTCGTCTCGTTATGGATTTGCCTGCTGAATTTGAAATCAAGATTCTGCTCTGGGAAATTCACCAGAGATCCAGAGAGCAACTCATCCACCAGAGGACAATTCATCCTGCCAGTCATTTAACCATGAGACATTCCGTATGTTGTTGACATATGCTATACAGTGTATAATATCCTCGAAACCAAAAACCACATGCATTGACCATTTTTTGCACTAACTCTCTTGCACTGACTATGCACACACACTGGATTCTGCCTACACACTCACACATACTTACACTGACATCCTAATACACACATAACACGCACACACACACACATGCACACACACACCCACATGCACACACACACACACACACACACACACTTACCACATACACTGCTACTACTGTCTATTATCTATCCTGTTGCCTAGTCACATTACCCCTACCTACAAAGACTCAGTAATGTTACTGGTACTCACTGTAAAGTATATAGCCATGTTACAGTATTTTTACTTGTTATTGTGATTTGTTATTCACCATGTATTTAATACCTGTGTCACTATTTCAATATATCATTTATTTATTTATTTAACTTTACATTGTTGGGAAAGGACCCATAAGCAAGCATTTCACTTAGTCTGCACCTGGTGCTTACAGACAAACAGGGTCGGCACTAAGGCACCATAAAGATTTATCACACCACTGGGTTCTCACGAAGTGCATTTAATTTCAGAATTGTTTTTTCTCCAACAGCAGGGAATAGCTAGGTGCCCATACTCATCTCCCCTCCCTTGGGCAAATCCTTACATAATGCCTCAACTCGCTAAGAGTTTATGAGGGAGTCACAGGAAAACTGGTGTCATATCTACCAGTCCGGACACACCTTCTAATACCCTTCTTCGCCTCCACTCAAAAACAACGAGTCTCGGCGTCAGTCCATCAGTGATTCATTCTTCGACTCTGTCATCTCCATTCAATGACGCACCCTGTGCCCAGGGCATAATTAAATAACGTTTTCAAAATAGTGAATGAGATTGCAGCTGCATCAACACGGAATGCACCTCTCTTACTCTGAGCCATCTCCAATAGGCTCTCTCGCTCTGATTCTCTTGCTTGTCGACTGGCACCAACAGTATCACAGGCACCCCCTGTCCCCACCCCCCCCCAAAAAAAATCTGCCTCCACCCCCTCACCAACCAGCCGCCCGGGCCGCACCATGTTAATTTAATCCAACAACACTTCCTATAGCAGCCTGTTAATGTCAGAATGAATTTCCTCTGCGTTCTCTGTAACCCAGAAAAGAGCACCACCCTTCCACTTCGCCAGGAACCTTCCTTGGTTTAGTGTTTCCCAACAAACGGCAAATATGCTTCAGTACCAATAAACGTACCCCTGATATTTATTGGACTGTAATAGAAATATTCCCTCCCTTCTCAGCAAAATGCCCACCCCCATCTCTTACATGTGCACACACACACACACACACACACACACACACACACACACACACACACACACACACACACACACACACACACACATGCACATGCACGCGCACACACACACCGGCCACAAGGTATTTGCAATTCTAATGAGGGACGGATTAAAGGGATGTTATGTTCTGCGTTACAGTACATGGATAAGCTTAGTGTGACGGTGAGAAGTGAGGAAGAGGAACACAGAGGGAAGAAATTGAGAACACTGCTTGATTAAAGAGCTCTGGAATATCTAACCTTTGACTGCACTAAGAGTCACTTCAACACAGTCCTGCCCAGGCATCATATGCCAGGCTATTCATGTGTATGAAGGGTACACTGGGGAATGAGAGGTGTAGGGTGGGTGACGGGTCCTCAAATTTGACCTGGAAGTTCTCTATTTCGTCATATCCCTGACTCAGACATCTGGGAATGCTGCAGTAAAACCACTAAAGGTAACTGGCAGTAATTATTCTGTGTATAATATTACTCTGCAGAACGACAGGGCAGAGAAGGCAACATACTACACCTACACTGTGCTATAAAGGTAGACAATTTGCACGTCGGCTGAGACATGGGAGAATTGGGCTTACCTGAACATCGCACTTTGTCTTTGGTAGTTCTTTCTATGAAAATATGACATGAAAATGTGGACTGAAGATTAAAAGGTTGGTTTTGCTTAGAGCAGTGTATAAAACTTAAAGGGATACTTCAGGATTTTGGCAATGAGGCTCTTTATTTACATCCCCAGTGTCAGATAATCTTGTATATGTCCTTTTTTATATATCTGTGTCCAGTAGGAAGGAAGTTAAACTTAGTTTCGGGAGCAAATGCTAACTAGTTAGCAGTTGGGCTAGCGCAAGTTAGCAACTTCCTTCAAACTGGACATAGATACATACAAATGGTATCCACGAGATTCCCCCAGGTCTCAGTCCATGTGTAAATTGTCTACCTTTATAGCACAGTGTAGGTGTTGCCTGTTGCCTTCTCTGCCCTGTCGCTCTGCAGAGTAAGAGTCCCTGCAGAATAACTGTTGGTGGTTTTACTGCAGCGTTCCCAGATATCTGTGTCAGGGATATGAAATAGAGGATTTTCTCATTCAAATCTGAGGACTGGTCACCCACCCTACACCTCTCATTCCCCAGCGTACATACACATGACTAGCATGGCATATGAGGTTGGGCAGCACTGTGTAAAAGTGACTCTCAGTGCAGTCAAAGGTTAGATATTCCAGAGCTCTTTAATCAAGCAGCGTTCTCAATTTCTTCCCTCTGTGTTCCTCTCCCTCACCTCTCACCGTCACACTAAATTTACCCATGTACTGTAACGCAGAACATAACATCCCTTTAATCTGTCCCTCATTAGAATTGCATGCACTTTGTGGCCGGCGTGCTGTGTGTGCGTGCGTGCGTGTGTGCATGCGTGCGTGCGTGCGTGCGTGTGTGTGTGTGTGTGTGTGTAGGAGATGGGAGGTGGCATTTGGCGGAGAAGGGAGGGAATACTTGTATAAGAGTCCAATAAACATCAGGGGTACGTTTATTGGTTCTGAAACATATTTGCTGTTTGTAATCCCAAAGTATCCCTTTAGGTAAACAAATAGTAGGCCTACTTCAAACAATACCCACCTATTCAGGTTAGACTAAAACTTTCACTAACCATCCCAAAACATAGCCAATATCTGTCTTGTTGTTCACTAAACAAAAGGGCTTTTTACCACTTGGAAGCAAAGAATCGTAACATTTTAACTAACAGAATAGGGTAAAATGTTTAGTTGTCTGAGCGGCAGCACATACAGGCCTACATGCAGAGAGGACCTCCAGTCAGTCACATGACTGACTATTTTCCCTGTGTTGATTTGATATTGCATTTACTAGATTCTCTTATCCAGATTGATTTACAGGGGAAATTAGGGTTAAGTGCCTTGCTCACGGGGCACATTTACAGATTTTTCACCTAGTTGGCTCAGGGAGTCAAACCAGCGTTCTTTCAGTTATTGGCACAGCACACTTAACTGCAAGGCTACCTACCGCCCAGATTGAGATTTGAGATGCTAATCAAAACAACTTCTGTTTCCGCGAGAGCATGCAAATACTGTATTTATTTTTTTATATTTCTAAGTGTTTGGTTACTTTTCTGTATCGTTCCAAGGTTAAGTTTAGGCACTACCTTCAAATTCTTAAGGTTAGACTTGAACTCCTATATTCTTAAGGTTAGGTATTAACTCTAAATGGTTAAGGTAAGGGTTAAGGTTTGGGTTAGGCTTAAAACTAAAATATCAAAAGCAACTTTGTTGCTGCATTCAAACATGCAACCTGAGGCAGATAATCACACCCAACCGCCATCCCCGTCTACCACTACCTAGTAAAACCAAAGCCTACTTGAAGGTAACAGCTCTCACTGTTGCCCCTAGTGGCCAGTTTTCATGTAATCTCCTGACATCCTCAGACATGGATGGACATCAAATACTGACTTGTATCATGTCAGTATTTGCCTGGGTTGGGGTGCCTGGGTAGGGGTGCATTTGCTGGTAGGTAATGGTTGTTAATTTCGGTATAGATTGGCCTACAAATACTATAGCCATGCACAAATACTATATGCACATATAGGTACGTTTATATTATAAACTACTACAAATAAATACGCAATTGTACAACCATGCTTACTCAGTCAGAAATAATGTCGACCCTCTGAACTGACTGAGACGTGTACAAACACTTATTTCACGCCAAAACAAGTTTATTGCTGCAAATGTCCACTTCCTCTCCTTGAGCCCAACCCAGACATTGTTCTATGGGTCCCCTCTCCCCTTCCCCCGCAAATAGTTGCTTATCAATACTCTTTCAGCCGCCTCATCAATCACACTGTAAAAACCCTTTACTTCTCCTGAGCAACAGTTGTTTCCTCACAGGCCAGTCTGTTGCTAAGGTCCGGCAACTGCTCTCTCTTTCCTGCCTGCTGGTCAGAAGGCTAATAAAAATGTCCTGGTCGTTCAGGAGACACCCAGTGAGGGGGAAGGTGCAGGGTCACAGATTAGGACAGCCTGTACACCACTGGTATGCGGGGAGGGGAGTGGGAAGGTCTCTTTGTAGCTGGACCTTATAACTCCTAGAGAATGATAAATAACATACAGTTGAAGTCAGAAGTTCACATACACCTTAGCCAAATACATTTAAACTCAGTTTTTCACAGTTCCTGGCATTAAATCCTTGTAAGAATTCCCCGTCTTAGGTCAGTTAGGATCACCACTTTATTTTAAGAATGTGAAATGTCAGAATAATAGTAGAGAGCATGATTTATTTACTATTTTATTTCTTTCACCATATTCAGTCAGAAGTTTACAGACAGTCAATTGGTATTTGGTAGCATTGCTTTTTAAATTGTTTAACTTGGGTCAAACGTTTCGGGTAGCCTTCCACAAGCTTCCCACAATAAGTTGGGTGAATTTTGGCCCATTCATCCTGACAGAGTTGGTGTAACTGAGTCAGGTTTGTAGGCCTCCTTGCTCGCACACGCTTTCTCAGATCTGCCCACAAATTTTCTATAGGATTGGGGTCAGGGCTTTGTGATGGCCAATCCGATACCTTGTCTTTGTTGTCCTTAGACCATTTTGCCACAACTTTGGAAGTATGCTTGGTGTCATTGTCCATTTGGAAGACCGATTTGCGACCAAGCTTTAACTTCCTGACTGATGTTTTGAGATGTTGCTTCAATAAATCCACATACATTTTCTTCCTCGTGGTGCCATCTATTTTGTGAAGTTCACCAGTCCCTCCTGCAGCAAAGCACCCCCACAACATGATGATGCCACCCCCGTGCTTCATAGCTGGTATGGTAGTCTTTGGCTTGCAAGCCTCCACCTTTTTCCCGCTGAGCGTCCTTTCAGGTTATGTCGATATAGGACTTTTTTTACTGTGGATATAGATACTTTTGTACCTGTTTCCTCCAGCATCTTCACAAGGTCCTTTGCTGTTGTTCTGGGATTGATTTGCAAATTTCGCACCAAAATAGGTTAATCTCTAGAAGACAGAACGCGTCTCCACCCTGAGCGGTATGACGGCTGCGTGGTCCCATTGTAATGGATTTCCTCCTCTTCGTCTGAGGAGGAGTAACGATCGGACCAAAGCGCAGCGTGGTAAGTGTTCATAATTTTAATTAAAGGAAGCACTGAACACTGAATCAAAACAAAATAACAAAATGAACGAACGAAACGAAACAGTCCTGTCTGGTGACATACACACGTAACACAAAGACAGAAAATAAACACCCACAAAAACCAGGTGGAAAGGGCTACCTAAGTATGATTCTCAATCAGAGACAACTAATGACACCTGCCTCTGATTGAGAACCATACTAGGCCAAACACAAAAACCAACATAGAAAAACAAACAGACTGCCCACCCCAACTAACGCCCTGACCATACAAAAACAAAGACAAAACAAAGGAACTAAGGTCAGAACGTGACAGTACCCCCTCCCCCCCCAAGGTGCGGACTACGGCCGCAAAACCTGAACCTATAGGGAAGGGTCTGGGTGGGCATCTGTCCGCGGTGGCGGCTCTGGCGCGGGACGTGGACCCCACTTCACCATAGTTTTTGTCCGCCTCCTCAACCGCCCCCGTGGCCTCTTATGAGTGGCGACCCTCGCCGCCGACCTCGGTCTGGGGACCCTCGCCACGGGTCCCGAATGGACGGGAGATTCCGGCAGCACCGGACAGTCGGGAGACTCCGGCAGTGCCGGAGTGAAGGGCGATTCTGGCATTGCCGGCGTGAAAGGCAGCTCTGACAGCTCCTGGCTGACTGACGGCTCTGGCAACTCCTGGCAGACTGATGGCTCTGGCAGCTCCTGGCAGACTGACGGCTCTGGCAGCTCCTGGCTGACTGACGGCTCTGGCAGCTCCTGGCTGACTGATGGCTCTGGCAGGTCTTGGCTGACTGACGGCTCTGGCAGCTCCTCGCTGACTGACGGCTCTGGCAGGTCCTGGCTGACTGACGGCTCTGGCAGGTCCTGGCTGACTGACAGCTCAGGACAGACTGGTGGCTCTGGCAGCTCAGGACAGACTGGTGGCTCTGGCAGCTCAGGACAGACGGGAGACTCTGGCAGCTCAGGACAGTCGGGAGACTCTGGCAGCTCAGGACAGACGGGAGACTCTGGCAGCTCAGGACAGACGGGAGACTCTAGCAGCTCAGGACAGACGGGAGACTCTGGCAGCTCAGGACAGACGGGAGACTCTGGCAGCTCAGGACAGAAGGGAGACTCTGGCAGCTCAGGACAGACGGGAGACTCTGGCAGCTCAGGACAGACGGGAGACTCTGGCAGCTCAGGACAGATGGGAGACTCTGGCAGCTCAGGACAGACGGGAGACTCTGGCAGCGCTGGAGAGGAGGAAGGCTCTGACAGCACTGGACAGGAGGGAGCACTTGTAGGGAGATTACGGAGAGACAGCCTGGTGCGGGGGGGCTGCCACCGGAGGGCTGGTTGGTGGGGGTGGCACCAGACAGACCAGACCGTGAAGGCGCACTGGAGCTCGTGAGCACCGAGCCTGCCCAACCTTACCTGGTTGAATGCTCCCCATACCCAGGCCAGTGCGGAGAGGTGGAATAGCCCACACTGGGCTGTGCTGGCGAACCGGGGACACCATGCGTACGGCTGGTGCCATGTACCCCGGCCCAGGGAGAGACCAAATGCGTAGAGCCGGCTTCATGGCACCTGGCTCGATGCCCACTCTTGCACCGGCTGATATGAGGAGCTGGAATGTACCGCACCCGGCTATGCACACGCACCGGAGACACCGTGCTCTCCACCGCATAACACGGTGCCTGCCCAGTCCCTCTCTCTCTCCGGTAAGCACGGTAAGTTGGTGCAGGTCTCCTACCTGCCTTCGCCACACTTCCAGTGTGCCCCCGCCCAAGAGGCTGCCTCTCGGGCTTCCAGCCGCGCCGCCATGCTGCCTCCTCATACCACCGCCTCTCGGCTTTCGCTGCCTCCAGCTCAGCCTTGGGGTGGCGATATTCTCCAGCCTGTGCCTATGGTTCCTTGCCGTCCAGAATCTCCTCCCAAGTCCAGGAGTCCTGCGATTGCTGCTTCTGCTACTGCTGCCCCTTACCACGCTGCTTGGTGCTTTTGTGGTGGGTGTTTCTGTAACGGATTTCCTCCTCTACTGATGAGGAGGAGTAAGGATCGAACCAAAGCGCAGCGTGGTAAGTGTTCATAATTTGACATTAAAGGAAGCACTGAACACTGAATCAATACAAAAATAACAAAATTAAAGAACGAAACGAAACAGTCCTGTCTGATGACATGCACACGTAACACAAAGACAGAAAATAAACACCCACAAAAAACAGGTGGAAAAGGGCTACCTAAGTATGATTCTCAATCAGAGACAACTAACAACACCTGCCTCTGATTGAGAACCATACTAGGCCGAATACAAAAACCAACGTAGAAAAACTTAGACTGCCCACCCCAACTTACGCCCTGACCATACAAAAACAAAGACAAAACAAAGGAACTAAGGTCAGAACGTGACACCCATGGTGTTTATACTTGCATACTATTGTTTGTACAGATGAACGTGGTACCTTCAGGCGTTTGGAAGTTGCTCCCAAGGATGAAACAGACGTGTGGAAGTCTACAATTTATTTTTCTTAGGTCTTGGCTGATTTCTTTTGATTCTCCCATGATGTCAAGCAAAGATGCACTGAGTTTGAAGGTAGGCCTTGAAATACATCCACAGGTACACCTCCAATTGACTCAAATGATGGCAATTAACATATTAGAAGCTTCCAAAGCCATGACATAAGTTTCTGGAATTTTCCAAGCTGTTTAAAGGCATAGTCAACTTAGTTTATGTAAACTTCTGACACACTGGAATTGTGAAACATTGAATTATAAGTGAAATAATCTGTCTGTAAACAATTGTTGGAAAAATTACTTGTGTCATGTGTAACGGATGTGAAACACTAGCTAGTTAGCGGTGGTGCGCGTTAAATAGTGTTTCAATCGGTGACGTCACTTGCGCTGAGACCTTGAAGTAGTAGTTCCCCTTGCTCTGCAAGGGCCACGGCTTTTGTGGAGCGATGGGTAACGATGCTTCGTGGGTGTCAGTTGTTGATGTGTGCAGAGGGTCCCTGGTTCGCGCCCGGGTATGGGCGAGGGGACGGTCAAAAGTTATACTGTTACACATGCACAAAGTAGATCTTCTCTTCTTTCTATTTGCTTGACATCATGGGGAAATCAAAATAAATCATTTAAAAAAATTGTTGACCTCCACAAGTCTGTTTCATCCTTGGGAGCAATTTCCAAACACCTGAAGATACCACATTCATCTGTAGAAACAACAGTACGCGAGTGTAAACACCATGGGACTATGCAGCCGTCATACCGCTCAGGAAGGAGACGCATTCTGTCTCCTAGAGATGAACGTACTTTGGTGCGAAAAGTGCAAATCAATCCCAGAACAACATCAAAGGACCTTGTGAAGATTCTGGAAGAAACAAGTACAAAAGTATTTATATCCACAGTAAAACGAGTCCTATATTGACATCACCAGAAAGGCCACTCAGCAAGGAAGAACCCACTGCTCCATAACCGCCATAAAAAGTCAGACTATGATTTGCAACTTCACATGGAGACAAAGATCGTACTTTTTGGAGAAATGTCCTCTGGTCTGATGAAACAAAAATAGAACTGTTTTGCCATAATGAACATCGACATGTTTGGAGGCTTTCAAGCTGAAGAACACGATCCCAACCGTGAAGCACGGGGGTGGCAGCATCATGTTGTGGGGGTAAACAAAATAGATGGCATCATGAGGAAGAAAATGTATGTGGATATATTGAAGCAACATCTCAAGACATCAGTCAGGAAGTTAAAGCTTGATCGCAAATCAGTCTTCCAAATGGACAATGACACCAAACATACTTCCAAAGGTGTGGCAAAATGGCTTAAGGACAACAAAGTCAAGGTATTGGATTGGCCATCACAAAGCCCTGACCTCAATCCCACAGAAAATGTGTGGGCAGAACTGAAAAAGCATGTGCGAGCCAGGAGCTCTTACAAACCTGACTCAGTTACACCAGCTCTGTCAGGAGGAATGGGCCAAAATTCACCCAACTTATTGTGGGAAGCTTGTGGAAGGCTACCCGAAACATTTGACCCAAGTTAAACAATTTAAAGGCAACGCTACCAAACACTAATTGAGTGTATGTAAACTTCTGACCCACTGGGAATGTGATGAAAGAAATAAAAGCTGAAATAAATAATTCTCTCTACTATTATTCTGACATTTCACATTCTTAAAATAAAGTGGTGATCCTAACTGACCTAAGACAGGTTATTTTTACTAGGATCAAATGTCATGAATTGTGAAAAACTGAGTTTAAATGTATTTGGCTAAGGTGTATGTAAACTTCTGACTTAAACTGTGTGCGCTATCGTGAGAATGATTGTTGAGAAATCTCCACTTAATAGATTCACTATTGCTGTCAAAGTCATTCCAAAGGCTAGGTTTGACAGAGCAATGTAACCATACTGTTCAACCATATACAGTAACATCAATGATGCGATTTAGGCCTTTATAGCCTTTCAGCCCAGGATTAAACTAAAAATAGACAATACATATAGGCCTAGCGTTTCAAGCTTAGGTTGATATCAAATGGAATTTACAAGTTAATAATAAATATGTTGGATTCAAGTCTTCATCTCAACGAAAAATCGAATTTAAAGAATAGGACTAAATCAAATCAAACTGTATTTAAAGTTTAGGTGAATCCAACATAACAATTATTAATTTGTAGACATACTGAATTAAAGCCAGACTAAGTCATTGGCTCAGACGGAACTATCCAAGCGGAAGATGCATCTCCTTCAAAATGTTGATATTTGGTTGCATTAACAACCAAACAATATTCAATATCACTTTTGCAATACAGTAAATAGCCTATTGACCTTCGAAAAGTTAACAAATGTTATGTTGGACTCACTTCTCCATCTCAACCAAAAATTACAGTTAACGAATAGGATTGAGCCAGTCACTCAGATATAACTATTTAAGCAATAGATACATCTCCTTTAAATGTTGATATTTGATTGCATTGTCAACCAAATACAACCAAACTCAATATTACCTACAGTTAAGGCTATCTTACAAACTAATATAACAGTATTTATTCAACCTTAAAATGTAGAACAGATCGTGGACACATTTTGAGGTTACCGTAACAACAAATGTCTTCTCCTGAAATACTAGAAAGTGTGCATGTTCAATATAGCATGCAAAGGTCGAGGTCTGTGGAAATATTCACAAAATACTATAATAATCTGCAACGGCATTGATCACCTGCACCATGTACTTTAATGTAATCTCATCTGCAATCCAGGTCATTTCGTTGTGCTGTTAGATGAAGCCCAATGATTACACATGAAGTCATTGTATAAATAAACACAATGTCTCACATTGTATTCCCATTTTAAGTTTGATGTGTTTTAAATTGTAGAAATCATAGTGACAACACATTGCAAATTCAACAAACTTTTGGCTGTCTTTTTGAGTTGGTGAAAATAGGTTGTAATGTCATTGGTGAACATATAAACCAAATATTACCCAATTCTCCACGTTGAAATCTCATGGTGTTCCCAGTGGGCTGTGTATCTGAGTATGTGTGTGTGTGGGTTTGTGTGTGTGCATGTGCTCGTGTGTGTGTGTGTGTGTGTGTGTGTGTGTGTGTGTGTGTGTGTGTGTGTGTGTGTGTGTGTGTGTGTGTGTGTGTGTGTGTGTGTGTGCGTGGGTGCGTGGGTGGGTGCGTGCGTGCGTGCGTGCGTACATGTGAGTATGTGTGTCTGTAATAAGGGATCTGTTGTGTCTCAGACAGATGGCTTTGTGACTGATTTTGAGTGTTAGGGTGGAGCAATGTGAGCAATCAGTGTATGTTTCTTTACATTTTAGAGCCAGGCTGTTGTTGGCCCCCCGTAACTCAATACATACACACATACAGACATTATCACAGACACACATGCAAAGAAACAACACACACAGAAATGCCTCTGCCAATGTTATCCCATGATTTAATCTTATCCGCTATGTACTTGATATTATAAACTGGGTGTTTCGAGCCCTGAATGCTGATTGGTTGACAGCTGTGGTATATTAGACCGTATACCACAGGTATGACAAAATCTTTATTTGTACTGCTCTAATTACATTGGTAACCAGTTTATAATAGCAATAAGGCACCTCTGGGGTTTGTGGTATATGGCCAATATACCATAGCTAAGGGCTGTGTCCAGGCACTCCGCGATGCTTCGTGCCTAAAAACAGCCCTTAGCCATGTTATATTGGCCATATACCACACCCACACGTGCCTTATTGCTTAATTAAACCAGGGGGAGCCACATGTTTTCAACGTTTGTCTGATGGTCGATCTTCATGAATTCTCCATGTTTTTTTTCAGAGTAAAGGGGACAGAAAATACAATTTCTCGGTATCGTGCTATAATGTCAAAATCACTCCGAAGGAAAATGGAAAAAAAGAGGGGGCATAAATCTTCCCTGGTATGAGTTGCAGGGAAGGAAACTGTTATGTTGAAGAACAAGAAGCACATGTAGCGAGCAAGCTACCAGGAAATTGGTATAGTCTTGTATGATTTTATAGGGATCTTGGGCATGCCCTTCAGATTAATTAGGATGTGGAGTGCGGAGGTATTTTTTACAGGAAACTAAGTTTGGAACCCCTGCTGTCTGCCTCAGGGCTCCGATCGTGAGTCAAAAACGTGGAAGACTCTGTAACCAAAGAAAAGGGGATAATGCAGGTCATATGCACCCACGGATACACACACATGGACACACACACACTCTCACACACACAAACATGCACACAGACATACATGTGTGTTTACACACAAATGTAAATACACACAGTCTCCAACAAATTCAAAAGTATAGAAAGAGTGTTGTGTTTGTCAACATTCTATGGTCCGTACTCATCCAGGTAGTAAGTACATAGTCTATGGGATTTATGACCTTTGGGTTTCAATAACATGGAGTTTCCAGTAAACCTAGTTAACTGGAGGACCACACCACACAACAGTTGTTTGTTTTTTTACGCCTTGGATATGTTGTTAAGGAAATGTTTGCTAATGACAACCCATGCCCACTGGGGAGGGATAACATCTTGGTCTAGTGCAGATCATTTATTGATTTGTTCAGTTGGTAGTGTGTGTGTGTGTGTGTGTGTGTGTGTGTGTGTGTGTGTGTGTGTGTGTGTGTGTGTGTGTGTGTGTGTGTGTGCGTGCGTGCGTGCGTGTGTGTGTGTGTGCGTGAGTGTGTGTGTGTGCGTGAGTGTGTGTGTGTGCATGAGTGTGTGAGTGTAATGCTTTAATCCATCCGTAAAACTTAAGTACTAAAGCAGAACAACTTTCCTAATCTAGTACCTGTCTCTATTACATTATCCCTTTGTGTGTCTGCTGCCATGTGCAGGGTTTTCTCTGCCCACCCAGGTAGTCATTCAAAAGTACTCCGTGGTAACTTCGTCTTCTGTGCACTCAAATATGGCACTTCTGAGATTCCTTTGATTAACCGCAACCTAAATGCAAATCAAACAGAATTTAAAATCATAGTTTTCAATCCTAATCTCTATGAGAAGTCAAGTAGAACTGTGTGTGTGTGTGTGTGTGTGTGTGTGTGTGTGTGTGTGTGTGTGTGTGTGTGTGTGTGTGTGTGTGTGTGTGTGTGTGTGTGTGTGTGTGTGTGTGTGTGTGTGTTTGTGTGTGCACATAAATATTGTGTTGCTTTACATATGACCCATGGCACTCTGAACATAAAGGGTGACTTGTGAATGGCGAGGAGGAAGATGATTGTCAGAGTGTGTAGCACAGTGTCAGGACAAGCAGTTTCTAAATGTATGTTTACACAATCTAATGCACAAGGGGCAAAGGGCTTTTAATGTTTCCGGGTTTATTTATCCAACCCAGTGCCTGGCTAAGATGAAACCCCCCCACACACACACACACCCCCACCCACCCGAGTACAACCACAGCCCCTTTGCAGTCTCACCGTTCTCCCACCCCTTGCAAACCCTCCCATGATATCACAAACTCGAATAGACACCTCATAATCTGATTGGCTAAGAGCAAAATATGTTTTTTTGTGTAGGGAAAAACATGCAGTTATCCCCTCTTCACAGTGATTTTTTTTTTCGTTCAAGGGAAATAAAGAGTATATTGTACAGTATATAAGAGCTATGAATCTGCCTCAGTAAGAAAAACATTTGCCACATTGGAGAACGTCACTTTACAATTGATTACTCCTTTACTTGTGTAATTTTCTTTTTATATGCAGTCAGATGAAGAAAGGGAAAAATAGTGTGACCTCATTTTGAAGGAGAAGAAAGAAATCTAAATTCTATAAGACAATGTTTCACATATGTTTCACATTTCATGTGTGATCTGAATGTTGTAAAAAATAAAATAACAATCCATTGCTGTCACTGAGCACTGAGCTCTCATTCCTAGTTTTTGATTATTATTTGCGTACTGTTTGACATTTCTGCTGAACTGTTAGGAGCTAGGAACACAAGCATTTCGCTGCACACGATAAATTGTGTATGCGACCAATAAACTTTGATCTGATTTGATTTAACGCACCTCTCGTAACTTGCCAACTCACTCTCATACAGTATGCACTCACTCCGGCAGGCGCGCACACACTCACGAAATGTAATGTTGCAAAAACCCAAACAAATCCTTTGCTGTCAATCTGAGCATGGCTCTAATGTGACAATTGTAACTTGTACAAACACCCATGCACTCACGCACACACACAAACACACACATGCAGCATCTCTTATACCCTGCCCTGCTTGCCATACTTCCCACAAGTTGATGTTAATGGTTTCTTTACCCGACATAGAATCCTCCAGGCAAACATGTCATGCCTTAGCTGTTCTGACTGAGAGCAGATACAAGCCACCGGCTGCATAGCATAAACACTTGAGCCATTTTACGTGGCCAACCAGCAGTAAGTGGATAGTGTTGGTCCTCGGACTGAAGAGTTGTAAAATCGACATGTCTATAAATCCACGCTTTTATTGACACAATTGAATGGCTCCAATGATTTTGTCAGTTCGTTTACTGTTATTTGCTAATAATTCTGAAATGCTTGTCGCATTTTGGCAATGGTTCTTTGGCTTTGGAGCTGAGTTTTATTTGAGGTAGCAAATTGCAACATCTTCCATCAGAAGTGGGGAGAAGGCTAAACGCTGAATAGAAATTCCAAGCTGTAAGTACAATGGTCACCCAGGGGTCAGGGAGTCAAGCCAAATAGTCATAGCTAACAATGTATCTCAAAGTCCTCACAGGCCCTCTGGTATATCCTCTTCAGGATGTGACCTCGTATTGCGTAATAGCGTTGATGGTTCAGATATCATGCTTCAGTTTGCTGCAAGGCATCTCACATAACCACATCAATCGTTGCCGATTCGAATTACGTTTCCCAATATGCTGTCACATTATTCTGTCTCATCATTAGACATCTCATCATTCGTGGTCCCACATACCACTATCTCTATGGGCCAGGGAAAGAAGACACTAGACGTACACGGCCTACGTGCAAAGCTCCTCAGTGTACAGCTATTGGAGGGCCGTACTACTGATCTCGACCTCTCTCACTCGCTCTCTCCATCCCCCATTTTTCTTTCTCTCTCCATCCCTTTCTTTATCCATCTCTCCCCCACCTCCCCCCATGTTAACGAGATGTGCCCGTCAGAGGGCACCCTGCTGGCAGCAGTGATGCATTGCCTTGGAGGGACGAGAGGAGCAGCCACTGCCGATCAGCCTGGCGGGAACTCTGGAATGCCCTCCTCGCTGATGGCTCATACCAAACCCACCAGGAGCTCTTAGCCTATGCCATCATCGTGGCTAGCTAGCCCCTGGGAAAATACAGCCACCACTGCTTTCTCCAAGGTGGATGGAGGCATGTGTTCGTTTGGCATCGTTTGCGTGTGTAGGTATTGTGCAATGGGAAGCGTTCCCACCCAGGCACACATAAACTGTGGTAATTGGATGTAGTATGTGAACTTCCACGGACATTATTTTGTTATGTTGACACAAGTTCTTTCTGTTTTTCTTGCTGGGCTGTATGTGAACTAGAGAATGACAGATCCATTCCTCCACACACCCGCTGTCTCTCTGCCACTGTCCACTTGCTCCTCCTAGGAGAGACCCATGGAGAAAAAAAAACGAAATATGATCCAGTGATCTACCATCCATTTGACCGATTATACTGCTTCTGAATTGATTTGTTATAGTTGTCTATGGTGACAAAATGGGTCACCCACAAGAAGTGTCACCCACATTATAAATTCAGGTGTATTTACTCATAGGGAAACCCAATACTTCCATTGATCAGGTCTGAGAGGTGAGCAGTTAAGCATCCTAAATATGACCATAGCAATTTAATGGGACTCATAGACATTTAAATGGACCTGTGTTGTGAAACCTTACCCATTAATGCAGGCTGGTTTAAGGGTTTTATTAAGAAAAATGAAAAGATGTTTCACTACTGTTCTGGTATTTTTATGTTCTATTTTTACGAGAGCTAGATTTTTTTCTGTCTCTCTCTTTTCTTACTTGCTTCAGTTTACATTCACTTTACTGCCTCTGTTCTGGAGTTCAACTAGAAATGCTCTGTTTTCTCTGAGAGCCTTTTATTGCTCACCAACGGAGTGTTGGGACACAAAATACTCAACAAGCTTCCCACTGGGCAAAAACTGGTTGAAACAACGTTGTTTCCACATAATTTCAACCAAAAATTCAACGTGACGACGTTGAATCAACGTGGGAAACTGATTGGATTTGCAAAAAGCCATCAATTTAAACCAATAACGTGTTCCATTTCATTGTAAAAACAATCTGCTTGTAACAAATTGGGCCAAATGGATTACAACACAAGCATAACAATGAAAACAATGAAAATGTCAAATGTCAAACTGATCCACATCCAGTATCTTGATGGAGAACTTGGCTCTCTGCAGAGAGATGCTAACCGATCTACCAAGATCAACGCCCAAGTGACAGCAACAGGGAAGGATCTGATGTAAAATACAGTTCTGGGCTTAAGGATACGCCACTTTTTTCCCAATTTTTGCCTAAAATGACATTCCTAAATCTAAGTGCCTAGTTCAGGCCCTGAAGCAAGGATATGCATATTCTTGGTACAATTTGAAAGGAAACATTTTGAAGTTTGTGGAAATGTGAAAGGAATGTAGGAGAATATAATACAATAGATATGGTAAACGATAATACAAAGAAAAAAACAACCGTTCATTTGTATTTTTTTTGTACCATCATCTTTGAAATACAAGAGAAAGGCTATAATGTATTATTCCAGCCCAGGTGAAATTTAGATTTTGGCAACTAGATGGCAGCAGTGTATGTGCAAAGTTTTAGACTGATCCAATGAACCATTGCATTTCTGTTCAA
Organism: Oncorhynchus mykiss; assembly: GCF_057628025.1. Taxonomy (NCBI): domain Eukaryota; kingdom Metazoa; phylum Chordata; class Actinopteri; order Salmoniformes; family Salmonidae; genus Oncorhynchus; species Oncorhynchus mykiss. The sequence continues at coordinate 44,439,439 of NC_143024.1, forward strand.
ACTTTTGTATCAACACTGCCTAAATGTGTCTAATTTGTTTATTAATAACTTTTCATGTTCAACATTGTGCACTCTCCTCAAACAATAGCATGGTATTTGTTCACTGTAAATTGGACAGTGCAGTTAATTAACAAAAATGTAAGCTTTCTGCCAATATCAGATATGTCTATGTCCTGGGAAATGTTCTTGTTACTTACAACCTCATGCTAATCACATTAGCCTACATTAGCTCAACCGTCCCGTGGATGGGACACCGATCCCAAAGAAGTTTTAGTTAACAACTTGTCTGAGAAGTTGGGGAACTGAACCAGAGAACCAACTTCTCAGGTTGAAAACGAGTTATGTGACATCGATATGAGTCAAAAACAAGTGTAAATAGGATAATTTTGGTCATAAAGTCAGAATAGTCCAAAGCTGAGATTTGCAAGATGGTTAGGAAAAAAGGGCAAGTCAGGAAATAAGGTTACACTTGAATGTTGGGTTGGATACAAGTATGTCAACAATCATGCCCCCTTTTGCCCAGTAACACATGTTGGCAATGCCTAGGGAGAATTGTCATGCACAGAGAAACAGCTGCAGTGATTGCTCTCTAGCTTCTGAGATGCTGTGTAATGTGGACAGGTCTGTCTCATGGTCTGTGCTCTGTGCCTCGGACTTGTTCACATTAGACAACACGTCACACATTGTTTTTACTTGAGAAATACCTCACCAAACATTAGCTAGATGTAAAATTGCAAAACTAAAATGTCCACGGGAAAAACATCAAAATGAATTACTGATTTCTTGATTTATATTAGATTAATTCTGACTATTTTCAGGAAGTGGTACTGGCTATGTTGTTGCAGTGGTGCCACAAGAGGGACAAACTGAAGTAACTACCAGGGTATGACAACACACCCACATCAAACCGTACTCCGAAGACTGATACCTTGTTTTTCTTGATGAGCAGCAGAAAAACAAATGCAGAATCGGTGAGTTCAGTACTGTTAAATGTACATATACAGTGCCTTGCGAAAGTATTCGTCCCCCTTGAACTTTGCAACCTTTTGCCACATTTCAGGCTTCAAACATAAAGATATAAAACTGTATTTTTTTGTGAAGAATCAACAACAAGTGGGACACAATCATGAAGTGGAACGACATTTATTGGATATTTCAAACTTTTTTAACAAATCAAAAACTGAAAAATTGGGCGTGCAAAATTATTCAGCCCCCTTCAGTTAATTTTTGTAGCGCCACCTTTTGCTGCGATTACAGCTGTAAGTCGCTTGGGGTATGTCTCTATCAGTTTTGCACATCGAGAGACTGAAATGTTTTCCCATTCCTCCTTGCAAAACAGCTCGAGCTCAGTGAGGTTGGATGGAGAGCATTTGTGAATAGCAGTTTTCAGTTCTTTCCACAGATTCTCGATTGGATTCAGGTCTGGACTTTGACTTGGCCATTCTAACACCTGGATATGTTTATTTTTGAACCATTCCATTGTAGATTTTGCTTTATGTTTTGGATCATTGTCTTGTTGGAAGACAAATCTCCGTCCCAGTCTCAGGTCTTTTGCAGACTCCATCAGGTTTTCTTCCAGGATGGTCCTGTATTTGGCTCCATCCATCTTCCCATCAATTTTAACCATCTTCCCTGTCCCTGCTGAAGAAAAGCAGGCCCAAACCATGATGCTGCCACCACCATGTTTGACAGTGGGGATGGTGTGTTCAGCTGGGTTGCTTTTACGCCAAACATAACGTTTTGCATTGTTGCCAAAAAGTTCAATTTTGGTTTCATCTGACCAGAGCACCTTCTTCCACATGTTTGGTGTGTCTCCCAGGTGGCTTGTGGCAAACTTTAAACAACACTTTTTATGGATATCTTTAAGAAATGGCTTTCTTCTTGCCACTCTTCCATAAAGGCAGATTTGTGCAATATATGACTGATTGTTGTCCTATGGTCAGAGTCTCCCACCTCAGCTGTAGACCTCTGCAGTTCATCCAGAGTGATCATGGGCCTCTTGGCTGCATCTCTGATCAGTCTTCTCCTTGTATGAGCTGAAAGTTTAGAGGGACGGCCAGGTTTTGGTAGATTTGCAGTGGTCTGATACTCCTTCCATTTCAATATTATCTCTTGCACAGTGCTCCTTGGGATGTTTAAAGCTTGGGAAATATTTTTGTATCCAAATCCGGCTTTAAACTTCTTCACAACAGTATCTCGGACCTGCCTGGTGTGTTCTTTGTTCTTCATGATGCTCTCTGCGCTTTTAACGGACCTCTGAGACTATCACAGTGCAGGTGCATTTATACGGAGACTTGATTACACACAGGTGGATTGTGTTTATCATCATTAGTCATTTAGGTCAACATTGGATCATTCAGAGATCCTCACTGAACTTCTGGAGAGAGTTTGCTGCACTGAAAGTAAAGGGGCTGAATAATTTTGCACGCCCAATTTTTCAGTTTTTGATTTGTTAAAAAAGTTTGAAATATCCAATAAATGTCTTTCCACTTCATGATTGTGTCCCACTTGTTGTTGATTCTTCACAAAAAAATACAGTTTTATATCTTTATGTTTGAAGCCTGAAATGTGGCAAAAGGTCGCAAAGTTCAAGGGGGCCGAATACTTTCGCAAGGCACTGTATCTATGTACCAACTTAAGCAGTGGAGGCTCCTCAGAGGAGGAAGGGGAGGACAATCCTCCTCAGTGAATTTCATAAAAATAATATAGTGAAGCTTTTAAAAGTTATCATTTTTAGATAAAACTGTACTAAATATGTTCACAGGTTACCAAATAATTTATTAAAGCACACTGTTTGCAATGAAGGTCTACAGTAGCCACAACAACACTCTGTAGGGTAGCACCATGGTGTAGCCGGAGGATAGCTAACTTCCGTCCATCTCTGGGTACAATGACTTCAAAACAAAACCCAGGAGACTCGTGGTTCACAACCCCTTCCATAGACTTACAGAGTAAATATGACAGCTTCCAGAGGATGTCCTCCAACCTATTAGAGCTCTTGCAGCATGAACTGACATGTTGTCCATCCAATCAAAGGATCAGAGAATAAATCTAGTACTGAAACATTAAGCTACAGCTAGCTAGCACTGCAGTGCATAAAATCAGGTGAGTAGTTGACACTAAGAGAGAGAAAGACAATAGTTGAACAAATTAATTTCTTCAAAAATAAAGACCTAAGCAAGAGAGAGAGATATACACTACCAGTCCAAAGTTTTAGAACACCTACTCATTCAAGGATTTTGCATATTCTTATTATTTTCTACATTGTAGAATAATAGTGAAGACATCAAAACTATAAAATAACACATATGGAATCATGTAGTAACTGAAAAAGTGTGTGTTGTGAGAAGGTAGGGGGGGTGTACAGAAGATAGCCCTATTTGGTAAAAGACAATGTCCATATTATGGCAAGAACAGCTCAAATAAGCAAAGAGAAACGACAGTCCATCGTTACTTTAAGACATGAAGGTCTGTCAATACGGAAAATTTGAAGGTTTCTTCAAGTGTCGTCACAAAAACCATCAAGCGCTATGATGAAACTGGCTCTCAGGAGGACTGCCATAAGAAAGGAAGACCCAGTTACTTCTGCTGCAGTGTATAAGTTCATTAGAGTTACCAGCCTCAGAAATTGCAGACCAAATAAATGCTTCACAGAGTTCAAGTAACAGACACATCTCAACATCAACTGTTCAGAGGAGACTGTGTGAATCAAGTCTTCATGGTCGAATTGCTGCAAAGAAACCCCTAGTGAAGGACACCAATAAGAAGAACAGACTTGCTTTGGCTGGAAAACACGAGCAAAGGACATTAGCCCGGGGGAAATCAGTGCTTTGGTCTAAATTGTCCAAATTGGAGATTTTTGGTTCCAACTGCCGTGTCTTTGTGAGACAGGGTGTGGGTGAACGGATGATCTCTGCATGTGTATTTCCCACCGTAAAGCATGGAGGAGGAGGTGTTATGATGTGGGGGTGCTTTGCTGGTGACACTGTCAGTGATTTATTTAGAACTCAAGGCACACTTAACCAGCATGGATACCACAGCATTCTGCTGCAATTCGCCATTCCATCTGGTTTGGGCTTAGTGGGACTATCATTAGTTTTTCAAAAGGACAATTACCTAACACACCTCCAGGCTTTGTAAGGGCTATTTTACCAAGAAGGAGAAGGATGGAGTTCTACATCAGATGACCTGGCCTCCACAATCCACCAACCTCAACCAAATTGAGATCGTTTGGGATGGGACCGCAGAGTGAAGGAATAGCAGTCAACAAGTGCTCAGTATATGTGGGAACTGCTTCAAGACTGTTGTAAAAGCATTCCAGGTGAAGCTGGTTGAGAAAATGCCAAGAGTGTGCAAAGCTGTCATCAAGGCAAAGGGAGGCTATTTGAAGAATCTCAAACATAAAGTATATTTAGATTTTTGGTTACTACATGATTCCATGTGTTATTTCATAGTTTTGATGTGTTCACTATTATTCTACAATGTAGAAAATAGTAAAAATAAAGAAAAAGCCTTCAATAAGTAGGTGTTTTGACTAGTAGTTTATATATATTTTTTTTAAAAGTACTTTCACATAATTAACTAGCAAATGCAGCTATCTAGTTTAGACTACTCAAACACCCGGCTCAACCAGAGGGATGATATATTAGTTAGCTGGCAATGACTATCCAACACAACACTGGAACTTTTCCAAGTCAGGGTAAGCTTTTGGTTTTACTAATTTATTGCCAACGGAGCCCGCAGGTGTAACTGCTAAACTGCTGTACACTGTACTGCATTATTCTAGTGGGTTTATTGACGTGTTAGTTCTATTAGTTATGTTAACTATGACGTTACTTTAGCTAATATGGTGACAACGATGTAGGCTGTGTAGTGGATATGATATGGTTTGGCTCTGAAAGTTTTTTTTGCCTGTTCACATACAGCTGATGTGTTGTGCATTTAAGTCCACAAGCAAAGGGAAAAGGTGAGAGGAGGAGAGCGTGTAGATGCGAGAAGGAACACAACGTGGCTGCTATGAAAGTGATCTGTTTTTATGTGTGATCAGTGTTTTATTCATGCCGCCAATTCTGTTGAAAAAACATTTCTTAAATGGAAGCAAAAGGAACGAAACAGTGATAAAAAATACCAGAATTTGTCTAATAGAAACTCTAGTTTGCAACTGTTGGCCAAATTTTTCTCTCGACCTGTGTGCACCTACATTGTAAACTTTAATTCATAGGCTAGGTTGTAGCAACCTCATGATGATTATAGGGCAAATTCGTGTATCATGTAGTAACCTAACCCTATCAATGTTACATTGAGCTGGGTGAATGGAATATGAATGACAGTCATCCAATATGTTGTTATAGAAATAAGGCCATTCTCATGAAAAAAAATAATCGTCCTCTCTCATCTTAAACAGCACCGACCGCCACTGGATGTTTTCATATCACTAACCACATTTCCATCCACAGTTTTTATGCTCGGTGCAGCTGTGATGGAAACTGCAAGTTTCGGTACACGTTTATAAATGCCTGTTTGTTCAACATGGTGGGATCTTTTTGTGCAGGTTCAATTAAGTTTGCGAGAAATGGCGTTGGAAACAATGATATGGTGTGTGGTCCTCCCACTACGACTTGTGAAAAAATGCAGTTTATTAGGTTACGGATAAAATAAGTCATGATGAACTTCACAGGTGAAAGTGCACGGTGATGAGTCTGATGCTCCTTTCCAATAAATGTTGCGGGTCTTATTCTGGTGGCATGATGATCGACGCTTGACTGCCATTTGCTATTTACAGTTTTGTGACAAAACTACAGGTAGAGTCAAAAATGCAATGGAAACACATTGAACTTTAGATTTTAATTCGGTATATGAAAACTTAATGTGCACTACGTCATAACTCACTGATTTTTTATCTGCAACAAGACCATTTGGTGGAAACACACCACTTGTGGAAAAATGTGCATATTTTTTTAGAATATTTGTGTGAAAAATGTCTGCCAATTGGATGGAAACCTAGCTACTAACATGTATATTTCTATACTAGCTTGTGACAGTGTAGTAACACAACTAATGGTTTAATGTAGAGCAACTCCACAGCATCTGTTAATTGTCTGTTAGGGGTGGGGTGTGTGTGTGTGTGCATATTTAAGGCCAGGGAGGGCAGGGAAGGTGGGGTGACGTGGAAGTAGTCCCAAATTAATCTGATTCAGTGCAATATTCTTGCAATCCTAGAAGGTTGAAGAGAAACTCCAGATCTTAATTCAGACTTGCATTTCAAGCCCCCTCTGAAGCAGACAAAGAGCTAATTTGCGAAGGCATCTGGATCCTGTGGCAGACCAGGCAGGGCCATACCATGGTGTGCATTCCCATCCAACGCCCTCCCCCCTCCCACCACCAACATCCCAGCAACCAACCCCCAGTCTGTTTATCATACAATCTCCAACACAGGATCAAACATGAAAGGATGAGTGCTCACGAGAGCCTTTTTAGATTTTGTGGAAATGTGACATCTCTGGAAACATTTAGCCTGTCATAGCTGCTGGTGCTCTTCAAAGAGCGCAGAGAGGAATGAATTAATGTTGCTTCTGTACAAACATACTTCCTGTCCTCCACATCCCCTGCTACAAAGAATGTCTGATCCCCCTTTCATAATGGAACTGAAAGACAGATTATAGGGCTGTATTGTAATGGGGCAGCAAATCATTTTTCATTTGGCACGTTTATCAACCCTGTGTATCAACTCTTGAGCTTGAAGCCCATCAAGGGTTTTGCGAGGCTCTTTGCCATCAAAATCGTATATTGTATCAGAGAAACAAATGGCAGGTCATTCTAACTACAACTACACCTTAGAACTTGTATTTTGTCACTTGTGCAATCAAAAGTAGCTATCCTGCCATGCAAGAAGCCTACACCAAGTGGTGCACCACATACACCAATGTTTTTTTTTTACCAGACATAAACACTAAAGACTCTGTTCTGTATCACAGCAGCATTGTGACTGAGTAGCTAGCTTCCAGTTGATGCCGAGGTGGTTGGTGAGTCATAGGCCCAGTCTGACACTGACGTGGTCTTCAAGAGCAGGATGAGGTTTGTCAGTCAGGCCTCGGTGAGCACAGGGTCAAGTGGAGCAAATCACACATCAGATCCAGACCAACCTGGAGCTCTGAACATCTTCACTGAAACCAGGCACAATACGCGCACACACGCAAGCACTCATGCACGCATGTACACACACACTCACACACACACACACACACACAGACTCACATATACAGACACACACAGAGAGCGAGAAAGGAATGCTGTTTGCTCACTGTTTGCACACTGTTTGCTCATTGCACTCGCCCATGAGAAATGTCCATCTCAGTCGGACATTCTCTTCTGTTCTCTCCTTCTGTTCCGCAGCATGTCCAGCTAACACTGCCCCTTACCACCCCCCTCACCCCGCACCCCAACACCACCACCACTTTACCAGCACAAAAAGATACGGCACGGCACTTTCCTTTTCACCCTAGCATGCAAGTCCCTGCCCCCACTCCATTTCTCCCACCTTTGTATCAGTTGAAAGGCATATGGTTACTGCCATTTGATTCCACCGGCTGAAAGTGCCTTTCACTTAACCGCAGTTCACAAAGAGGTCAGACTAGAGCAAACAGAAATATTGTGTGAGAGCTCACTTTGTTTGCTTAAGCTAAGAGATGTGAGAGACACAAGAATAGAAAAAAAAGAGTAAGTACCTGATAAGGTTACATTTGGTCAAACAAAACTCACTGCATTCCTCATGCCATAAAAGACCACAGTAATTTATGTCACTCTAAACAGAAAGTGGCATTTTAAAGGAATTAATCCAAATCAAAATCAAAATGGCAATTTATGGCAACTACATATCATAAAATTCAACTTTGAATAAATGCACAATTTGAACCATGCTGGATGTCATAACATAAAGCAAAAATGATCCTGAGGTATGATGTCGTCTAGAAAGAAGATCTGAGAACAGCAGTGCTACAGTCTCTCTGTGTAAGTAATGTCATATGGGGACATTTTTAGTGACAAAACAAAAAAGGCCTGACATCTCAAATATCAAGTCACAATAGGAAAATCAATCAGCAATCTGAAAGTTTTTTTCCAGGATTGATTGGAGAGTGGCGTCAAAAATGTCACCGTGCTGTCTCTGTGTGTAACACGATGAGCCTGTGTTTAGGTCACAAAGGCCTCTGGGTCCTCTGGGCTATCTAGTCTCGCCAGACCTCTTTGTCTCCCTCTGGTAAATGATTCATATCCACTGTTCCTCTGCTGACCTTGTTTGTTAAAAGACTTGTACCTGACAACTTTCCACAGTTTGTTCTCTAAAAAGGAACTATTCGTGACAAACACAAGCCTTCTCCCATTTCAAAATGCCTCCTTGTCTAAGTTATGAGTTGTGAAATAAATTGTGCACTTTAAAGCTTTTTGAGACCCCACTGCCTGCCATATAGTCTATTTTGTTAACCTTAATAATTGTAGCCAAGACTCGAAGGGGGGCTTTTTAGTATGTAGCCCTGTAATTAGACTGCATTTCATCCATCAATTTATGACCAATATTTTGCTAAGGCATAAAAGCTACTGAACTGTCGATTTGATTCACAGTCCAACTTTAGGGGAACCACACCAAAACAGCCTCTGAAAAGAAACCACAGCAAGAGACCTCAGCACATCAAACACGTCACTGAGAATCCAAAGAGATTACTCTTGAAAAAAAGTTAACCAGTCTTTACTGTTGGCTTTTTTATGATGGTTACTTTCAGTAGAATAACATTTGGTGTGAATTTGTCATAGTTGGTTTGATTCTCTGCCTGCTATCTGTCCACAGACCAGGGGCTCTCTGAGGAGGTCTCCACAGTTTACTCCCTCCTGTGAGAAGAGGCTGTCGGCCAGCCTGGAAGCCTACCTATTGGAGGGGACATCAAACATTTATTCTTCTTTTTAGACTGCTGCCAACAACCTCTGTGACCATATAGGCCAGCCTGGTAGAAGGAGAAAACTGTTCTCAAAACATTTGACTTACTCCTAATTTGAATATGCACTTTTTATACCATGTTTCATCCACTTCAGGGGAGAAGCCTACAAAAACATAACAACTCCGGAACTTCTCATCCTTAATGTGTATGTGTGTAAAAGGGGGTGGGAAGGGGATGGCATTCCTGAATGGAGGACAGAGTTGCACCATAAATCTGTCTCTCATCGGGAAGACAAAATGAAAAGGGCCCCCATCATAAAACATCTGTAACAGTTCCATCCGCCACCAACGCGTAATGGGGTAATTGCTGTGAGGGGGCTGGGACAGCGTGAAGCCTTTTACTCTCTTTTGTACACCATGCAGTGTGTGTGTGTGCTCTCCTGCTACCCAACCCACCACCACATGACACAAGAGCTATAAAACAGACACAGTCGGAGAATTCAAAGACTCCACATCCAAATGCTTATTGAGCCTTGCCTAGAAAGACTGTGTGTGTGTGGGGGAGGGGGGGGGGTGCGCGCGCGTGCAAGTGTGTGGGACATTAGCAAACAGTGAAAGACCTGGTGTATGTTCCCCTTGCCTTGTTGCTTTGGTAACAGACAGGCTCATCCAATGTGAAGTTGCATTATTGATGTCTGATCTTTTCTGGAGGCTGGGCCTGGGCACTGTGTCTTCCACACCTCGTAATCAAGCGTAATTGAGGTGAACTGTACGGCGTGGCTGAAACGCTAGACAGGTAAGCCGCAACGGCTCATGATTAATGTAGTGTGGTGGTGTTCTGGGCTCTGACCTTTTGAGATACCCCAGGCACCATTTTAAGTTAAAGTTTTGCCTTCGCAGAGCTGTGGAGTTGTCCATCAAGTATTCCTAACACCCCACCACCCTGTCCCTCCATCTCCTACTCAGTGAGATCCTAGTCTTCCTGCCTCATTGCCCCTGACCCATGTTCGTTTTTCTCCCTGTCTCGTTTTACAGTACAAAACAAAGACCTCTGTCTGTTTCTCCCATCTGGTCCATTGGTTTAATCAGGGGCTATGTTCTCACTAAATACGAATCAAACCAGGTTAATGCTCTATGTTGAAATGATTTGATATGGCTACCTGATGTATGGTTTCCAAATCACACTGTTGGGTTGGACAAGCCCCCCTTATGGTATGTCCTGGAGGTCTTGACCAATGAAAGGCATGCCCAGCCCCCTGGCCAATCATCATCCTCCTCCCACCACCACTCCCGTTGCCATTACAGATGTGAATTGACAGGGAGGCCATGTCCTGGCTTTGCTCCCAAACATAAGCATTGTCAAAGTTACTGAGCAAATTTACTCTGGTCTTCAGCACATTCAGATTCACATACAAACACACACAAACACTAGGCAGTCTCACACACAGATACTCAGACACATGCCCTCACAAAAAACAATCTGTACGCACACACAGGAAAGCTCTCAGTGAGGTACATCTATTTGCAGGTGCTTATAGTCTATGGTAAAGCCTATGCTTAAGCATTTGATACACTGTCAATTTGAGGAAATATTGCTTTCAATAAGACAGTTCACCATCAGAGGCATACTCCTGGTTAGTAGCAACAAGATGAAGAGAGATGAAATGGCACTCTGGGACATTCCTTGAGAAATTAAACGGGAGCTTGAAAGGTGCCCCCATATAGATCAATCAACCTCACCCAATTGACATTCTGTTTCTGGTCTTTTTTATTTTACTCTTGCTCTCCGCTGCTTTGGTACAGCTAAGAGTCAATTAAATGTTCAATTGAAAATATTTTTAATATATATATTTTTTTTCAAATATTTTTTATTAAACACACACAAGAATGGTGTATAAGTATACAAGACAGGTATACAATTCTTATCTAAACATAAAAGAGCATACAGGAACAACAAGACCCAGAGTTCTGGGTGCAGAACAAATAATACAAAACACGACATACAAAACAAGGACACGTAGAAAGAAAGAGGGAAGATCTCTCCCCTATCCCCCCCCCCCCCCCCCCCCTTATTCTCCCAACCCCCCCCCCCCCCTCCCAACTGCTCGGGTGGCAGGGCCAGCACATGCTGCCCAAAGGTAGATTAAAATATTACAATTGAGAGTGCGTTAATAAGTACAAATTCACAGCGCCGACTCGTCCAAGTAGGAGAGGAAAGGCTGCCAGATTTGATCAAATGTTGATAATTTATTGTTCAGAATATATCTAATTCTTTCTAAGTGTACAGTGTTTGCCAATTCACTGAGCCATAATTTGGTAGAGGGCGCTTCCCTCCTCTTCCAAAACAACAAGATTATTTTTTTTGCCGAGATGAGACCGTACGAGATTAGTTGTTTTTGGGGGTTGGTTAATCCGTTTAGGGACTCAGATACTCCCAGGATTATCAGAAGCGGGTCTGGATCTATTGAAGTCTCCAAAACTTCAGAGAGGATCCCAAAAATTCCACTCCAATAACCATGCAAGCTAGAGCATAGGGCAAAGCAGTGGAGTAGTGTACCCTGCGTAGCCTGACATTTATCACATGTAGGGGATGTGTCAGGAAATATCCTATGCAGTTTAGTTTTGGAATAGTGTAATCTGTGTAAAACCTTGAATTGTATGAGACGATGTCTGGAATTAATGGAGCATGTGTGGATATACTCCAAGCTCTCTTCCCAGTCTGCCACCGAGATGTCAGTCCCTAGTTCTTCCTCCCATTTTGCCTTGATGGCATCAGTGGAAGGTGTGCTAACAGATTGAAAAGCATCATATGACGCGATATCAGTTTATCGGAGGTGGGGCATATTTTTATGCATCCGTCAAACATGGAAGGTTTGGCATTCCCAAATGTTGGGAGGTGTTTCCTAACGTAGTCTCTAATTTGTAGGTATCTGAAAAAATTACTTCTGGGAAGGTTATAAGTTTCCCTCAGCAACTCAAAGGAAGCAAAGGTCCCTTCTATGTATAAATCCCCTATGGTACTTACCCCAACTCTCCCCATCGCTCAAAGGTGTTATCAAGGTTAGAAGGGGCAAAGGAGGGATTCCTGGAGACAGGGAGCATGAATGACATTGGTCTAAGCTCAAAGTGGACTTTCATTTGCTTCCAGATTCGGACTGTGCTATGTATAATAGGATTGTTACAATAAAGTGACATCTCCAGATTGACAGGCAACAAAATCACAGCGGCAATAGAGAAGGGGTGACACTCCTCACGCTCCATACTAAGCCAGCTGGATGCCGGAAGTACGTCATCCAGCAGAAACGTAACAATGCGGAGGTTAGCAGCCCAGTAATAAAATATAAAATTTGGGAGAGACAATCCTCCTTCCATCTTGGATTTACAGAGGTGTTTTTTACCTATCCTGTGTGTTTTATAATCCCAGATGAAAGGATTGATAATTGAGTCCAGTTGTTTATGAAAGGATTTAGGTATGAATACTGGGATGTTCTGATATAGGTAGAGCAGTTGTGGGAGGAAGACCATTTTAATAGCATTAATTCTTCCGAGGAGGGAAATTGGGAGAGTTCTCCAAAATAGTATGTTTGCTTTGAGTTTTTGTATCAGAGAGGGGAAATTATCTTTAAATAGTAAGGAGTATTGTTTGGTAACTACAATTCCTAGGTAGGTACATTTTTCTGAAGATAACTTAAATGGGAGATGTTCTAGCCAGGAGGCATTTTGCGACCGTATGGGCATTAATTCCCTCTTGTTCCAATTTATTCTGTATCCCGAGAAGGTACCAAACAAATTGATCACATCAAGAATAGCTGGGATACTAGCCTGGGGTTCTGTTACATAGAGGAGGATGTCAACTGCGTATAGGGAGATCTTATTTAGAGTATCTTTAGTATTATAGCCGTGTATTGCTGCATGAGATCTAATCGTCTGAGCGAGCGGTTCGATAATTAGGGCGAAGAGCATAGGCGACAGCGCACAACCCTGCCTTGTCCCCCTGTTGAGGTTAAATCGGGGCGACAATGATTGGTTAGTGAGTATTATGGCACAGGGGTTCCTATATAAAAGCTGGATCCAATTTATGAACCTATCTCCAATATTACATTTCTGTAGGACCTTGAATAGATAGGGCCACTCAACTTGGTCAAAGGCCTTTTCGGCGTCAAGAGATATGAAGGCAAGGTCCACGTTGGGTAACCTCTGAGAATACATAATATTGAAGAGGCGCCTGAGATTGAAGAATGAGTTTCTGTTAGGGATAAAGCCGGTCTGATCCGAATGGACCAATTTGCCAATTAAGTGCTAAGCCTGTTAGCCAGAGTTTTTGCTAAAATCTTTTGGTCTGTATTAAGGAGAGATATTGGTCTGTATGACCCTACCTCTTCTGGATCTTTACCCTTCTTATGTATAACTGTAATGAACGCTTCGTCCAAAGTAGAAGGGAGAGCTCCATCCTCATTGGCCTGAACCAACATTTTGTGCAGATAGGGAGAGAGCATGTTGCTGAATGTTTTATAGAATTCACCAGGGTATCCATCTGGGCCCGGGGTCTTGCCACTCTTTAGAGATTTAATTTTTTCTCGAATTTCATCAAGAGATATTTCCTTATTCAGGAAGTTAGAATCTTCCTGGTTCAGGGCAGGAAGATTACAGTCCTCCAAAAATGTTTGCATAATTAAGGGGTTTGGATCCGCTTTAGATGTATATAGAGTCTCATAAAACTGCCGGAATCTGTCATTGATGTCTTTGGGGGAAGAGAGTAATTCCCCAGATGCAGATTTAACCCTGTGAATCATTCGGTCACTCACATTTTTTCGAAGTTGTCTGGCGAGTAATTTGTGTGGTTTGTCACCAAACTCAAAATATTTTTGCTTGGCATAGAGAAAAGATTTAGCAATTTTAGCTGAGAGAATCTGATTATATTCAAATTTTAAATTAAAATTTTTATTTTTTTTATGTTTCTACATAGATGGGTGGCTAGCATTCTCCCTATACAGTAATGGAATTTGTCCCTCCAGTTCTTCCAGTTTTCCTCTGTTTTGCCTACTCCTGGCAGCCTGAAAGGAGATGATACAGCCTCTCAGATAAGCCTTCAGTGTTTCCCACAATAATGCTGGGGAGGTCTCTGTGTTGTCGTTGGTATCAAAGAAAAATGTAATTTGGTCTTTAAGATATTCACAGAATGTTGGTTCTGTGAGGAGCTGAGGATTCAACCTCCAGACCCTCTCGTTTGGTACAATGTCACCCAATCTCAGGGAGAAGGTGAGTGGACTGTGGTCCGAGATTATAATATCATGATACCTCACATTACAGGTATAGGGGAGTAGTCTAGCATCCAACAAAAAAGTAGTCAATTCGAGTGTAAACCTTGTGATGAGAGTAAAAGGAGTATTCCCTACCCGTAGGGTTAGCGATCCTCCATATATCAAATAAGTTTGAATTTTTTATGTAGTTATTCAAGAATTCGCTTGAATAGGAGGTAGGGGTTCGCCGGGTAGAGGATCTATCCAAATATTGGTCTAGCACACAGTTAAGGTCCCCTCCAATGACCAGGTTAGTATGGGAGATATCTGGAATCAGGGCAAGGACTCTTTTGAAAAAAGAGGGGTTGTCAATGTTTGGCCCATAGATATTTAGTAGAGTTACTGAGGTAGAGTGGATTTCTCCTATTGCGATCACATACCGACCCTCTTTATCCGCAATAGTGGTTTTATGTAGAAAGGGACTTCCTTTCCGTACCAGAATCGCTGTGCCTCTCGTTTTGGCAGAGAAGTTAGGGTGATACACTTGCCCCACCCACCTACACTTAAGTCTGCTATGAGAGTTATTCTTCAGATGGGTTTCTTGCAAAAATATAATATCAGACGAGAGTGCTTTCAAGTGGGCTAGGACCTTGCCCCTCTTAATTGGTTCGTTTAAACCCTTGACATTCCAGGAAGTGAATGTAAGCCCCGCCCTCCTCTCGTTTGTAGTTCCTATGGTGGCCTGCATACCATGTAACTTGATAAAAAAGGTAAGAAAGCGCACCAAACCATCACGATCAGCATATGTAGCACCTACACCCGAGCAGTATCCAACCCACCCCTCCCCCCTGCAAGCACCTTTACTTCCCACCCTGTTCCCCTAATTTCTCCAACACTTACCCCCCCCCCATCAACCCACATTTAACAGGCATGTACAAACAGGAGAAAAAAAAGGATAAATAAAAATAATAAAC
This sequence comes from Oncorhynchus mykiss, assembly GCF_057628025.1. Lineage (NCBI taxonomy): Eukaryota > Metazoa > Chordata > Actinopteri > Salmoniformes > Salmonidae > Oncorhynchus > Oncorhynchus mykiss. The sequence continues at coordinate 44,454,579 of NC_143024.1, forward strand.
ACATTGTCTGGCCAATGCCAAAAAAGCACGGCGCGACCTCGAACAAGAGGTAAAACAAAAATAAAATCCCAACTATACGTTCACCTCTCACTATGCTAGAACTTCTACTAACATATGAACTGAGGAGGCTCCCGCGAGTTAAGTGTTCAGTTAACATCTAATAAACCTAAACAGAATAAGTTGCAACTTAAACATATTGCGCATTTAAGCGTCATCCTGGGTCAATCCCAGAGATAAGCAAGATATAGCCTCAAGATTATATTGCTAAGCACTGCCGGTCAAAAAATAAACAATCCGCAACCGACATAGTCAGCCGTACCTTTACATACTGTGGGTCAGGAGATCGGAACAAGGATTTGTTAAATTAAACGTTCCCCCCATAAAAAAACATGTTTAAATAAAAATATATACATTATAAATATACACACATACATACACACACACACACATACACATATACATATACAGTGCCTTGCGAAAGCACTCGGCCCCCCCGAACCCCGCGACCCCCCGCCACACCCCAGGCCCCAAACACAAAGACACAAAACCGTATCCCTCCGTGAAGAATCAACAACAAGTGGGACACAACCATGAAGCGGAACGACATCCACCGGACACCCCAAACCCCTCCAACAAATCAAAAAACGAAAAATTAAGCGGGCAAAACCACCCAGCCCCCCCACTTTCAGTGCAGCAAACTCTCTCCAGAAGTTCAGCGAGGATCTCCGAACGATCCAATGCTGACCCAAATGACCAATGATGACAAATACAATCCACCTGTGTGTAATCAAGTCTCCGTACAAATGCACCTGCACTGTGATAGTCTCAGAGGTCCGCCAAAAGCGCAGAGAGCATCACGAAGAACAAGGAACACACCAGGCAGGTCCGAGACACTGTTGTGAAGAAGTCCAAAGCCGGATTTGGATACAAAAAGACCTCCCAAGCTCTAAACATCCCAAGGAGCACTGCGCAAGCAACAATATTGAAATGGAAGGAGTATCAGACCACTGCAAATCCACCAAGACCCGGCCGCCCCTCCAAACCTTCAGCTCATACAAGGAGAAGACCGACCAGAGATGCAGCCAAGAGGCCCATGATCACTCTGGATGAACTGCAGAGATCCACAGCCGAGGTGGGAGACTCCGTCCATAGGACAACAATCAGTCGCATATTGCACAAATCTGGCCTCTATGGAAGAGTGGCAAGAAGAAAGCCACTTCTCAAAGACATCCATAAAAAGTGTCGTTTAAAGTTTGCCACAAGCCACCTGGGAGACACACCAAACATGTGGAAGAAGGTGCTCCGGTCAGACGAAACCAAAATTCAACTTCCTGGCAACAATGCAAAACGTCATGCTTGGCGTAAAAGCAACACAGCTGAGCACACCATCCCCACCGCCAAACATAGTGGCGGCAGCACCATGGCCCGGGCCCGCACCTCTTCAGCAGGGACAGGGAAGATGGCCAAAACCGACGGGAAGATGGATGGAGCCAAACACAGGACCACTCTGGAAGAAAACCTGATGGAGTCTGCAAAAGACCTGAGACTGGGACGGAGACCCGTCCTCCAACAAGACAACGATCCAAAACATAAAGCAAAATCTACAATGGAATGGTTCAAAAATAAACATATCCAGGTGTTAGAATGGCCAAGTCAAAGTCCAGACCTGAATCCAATCGAGAATCTGTGGAAAGAACTGAAAACTGCTGTTCACAAATGCTCTCCATCCAACCTCACTGAGCTCGAGCTGTTTTGCAAGGAGGAATGGGAAAAAACTTCAGTCTCTCGATGTGCAAAACCGATAGAGACATACCCCAAGCGACCCACAGCTGCAATCGCAGCAAAAGGTGGCGCCACAAAGCACCAACTTAAGGGGGCTGAATAATTCTGCACGCCCAATTCCTCAGCCCCCGACAAGCCAAAAAAGCCTGAAACATCCAACAAATGTCGCTCCACCCCATGACCGCGTCCCACCCGCCGCCGACTCCCCACAAAAAAACACAGCCCCACATCTCCATGTCCGAAGCCCGAAACGTGGCAAAAGGCCGCAAAGCCCAAGGGGGCCGAACACCCCCGCAAGGCACTGCACATACACATATACATACATATACATACATACATACATACATACATACATACATACATACACACATATATACATACATATACATGTATGTATACATACCCACACAAAAAAATCATATATAAAAATATATATTTAAAGAATATGTACAGTGCCTTGCGAAAGTATTCGGCCCCCTTGAACTTTGCGACCTTTTGACACATTTCAGGCTTCAAACATAAAGATATAAAACTGTATTTTTTGTGAAGAATCAACAACAAGTGGGACACAATCATGAAGTGGAACGACATTTATTGGATATTTCAAACTTTTTTAACAAATCAAAAACTGAAAAATTGGGCGTGCAAAATGATTCAGCCCCCTTAAGTTAATACTTTGTAGCGCCACCTTTTGCTACAATTACAGCTGTAAGTCGCTTGGGGTATGTCGCTATCAGTTTTGCACATCGAGAGACTGACATTTTTTCCCATTCCTCCTTGCAAAACAGCTCGAGCTCAGTGAGGTTGGATGGAGAGCATTTGTGAACAGCAGTTTTCAGTTCTTTCCACAGATTCTCGATTGGATTCAGGTCTGGACTTTGACTTGGCCATTCTAACACCTGGATATGTTTATTTTTGAACCATTCCATTGTAGATTTTGCTTTATGTTTTGGATCATTGTCTTGTTGGAAGACAAATCTCCGTCCCAGTCTCAGGTCTTTTGCAGACTCCATCAGGTTTTCTTCCAGAATGGTCCTGTATTTGGCTCCATCCATCTTCCCATCAATTTGAACCATCTTCCCTGTCCCTGCTGAAGAAAAGCAGGCCCAAACCATGATGCTGCCACCACCATGTTTGACAGTGGGGATGGTGTGTTCAGCTGTGTTGCTTTTACGCCAAACATAACGTTTTGCCATGTTGCCAAAAAGGTCAATTTTGGTTTCATCTGACCAGAGCACCTTCTTCCACATGTTTGGTGTGTCTCCCAGGTGGCTTGTGGCAAACTTTAAACGACACTTTTTATGGATATCTTTAAGAAATGGCTTTCTTCTTGCCACTCTTCCATAAAGGCCAGATTTGTGCAATATACGACTGATTGTTGTCCTATGGACAGAGTCTCCCACCTCAGCTGTAGATCTCTGCAGTTCATCCAGAGTGATCATGGGCCTCTTGGCTGCATCTCTTCTCCTTGTATGAGCTGAAAGTTTAGAGGGACGGCCAGGTCTTGGTAGATTTGCAGTGGTCTGATACTCCTTCCATTTCAATATTATTGCTTGCACAGTGTTCCTTGGGATGTTTAAAGCTTGGGAAATCTTTTTGTATCCAAATCCGGCTTTAAACTTCTTCACAACAGTATCTCGGACCTGCCTGGTGTGTTCCTTGTTCTTCATGATGCTCTCTGCGCTTTTAACGGACCTCTGAGACTATCACAGTGCAGGTGCATTTATACGGAGACTTGATTACACACAGGTGGATTGTATTTATCATCATTAGTCATTTAGGTCAACATTGGATCATTCAGAGATCCTCACTGAACTTCTGGAGAGAGTTTGCTGCACTGAAAGTAAAGGGGCTGAATAATTTTGCACGCCCAATTTTTAAGTTTTTGATTTGTTAAAAAAGTTTGAAATATCCAATAAATGTCGTTCCACTTCATGATTGTGTCCCACTTGTTGTTGATTCTTCACAAAAAAATACAGTTTTATATCTTTATGTTCGAAGCCTGAAATGTGGCAAAAGGTCGCAAAGTTCAAGGGGGCCGAATACTTTCGCAAGGCACTGTATATACATCCATATGCACATATACACATACAAACATTCATACCCCAGAATAACAATCTACACTGATTTAAAATATACACATACATAATACTAAAATGCTAAGAGAAAATAGTAATAAAGTACAAATAGTAATTATATGTACGCACACCTACACAGACATAAGCACTACAGAGGGCTGGTGGGACTCTAGTCGGGAGAGAGGCCCACGGCCAGACAAAGGCAGAACGGCACAAAACATCAACCTGCTAACCAGGTGTCTGCCCCCTCCCAACCATCACCCCCAGTCCCCTGCAAGCAATACATAAATGGTATGGTAGTAGGAATAATGTAATGATTGTAAAATAAATAACGAAACAAAACAAAAGTGGGGGAATATAAGTATATCCGTCCGAAGGTGTCAGTGATCAAACCTGGAAGTAAAAAATGTGCATCGCTCTGAGCACAGCCGGGATGAAAGTGAATGTAACGTTCATTGAGAGCTCTGACCGCCATCCATTGGTCTGCTCAGCGTCTTACATGTTCGGTAGCCCTTGTTGAGCCCGTTTAATACGTTTTCACCCAATATGGTATAGTATGGATTCGAGTCCATGAGCAGACCCTAACATGCAATAACAAGGCACTCTAACCTGTACGGGGGATTGGTGTATATCCCCGGATAAACTTCTCTGCGTCCAAAACCGAGGAGAGCCAAATCTTCTCACCGGAAGGCGGGGTAATTCTTAGTCTTGCAGGGAAGAGTAAGGCTGGGCGAAGATGGAGTTTGTAGAGTTTGGTCATGACATCTCTGTAGTCGGCGCGATGCTTTGCCAAATCGTGCGCATAATCCTCATAGACACGGAATGGATGCCCTTTATGTGACAGGTTGCCCCTCATTCGAGCTTCACGCAGGATAAGATCCTTGGTCTTGAAACTGTGACAACAGATGATTACTGGGCGAGGACGTTTGCCCGGTCCAGGCACTGGAACAAGGGAGCGATGTGCGCGGTCCAGCTGGGGATCCGAATCCAAAACATCCGATCCCATTGCATCCTTCAATAGCTTGGCGAAGAAGTCGGTGGGGCGAGAGCCCGCCTCTACCCCCTCTGCCAGACCAACAACGCGAAGGTTATTACGTCTGGATCGGCCCTCCAGGTCCACCACTTTCACAGAAAGCCTCTGCACAGTATCCTGCAATGACGTGCATAGCTTCTCTAACTCGTCGATCCTACCAGCGTTGAATTCAGAAGCTTTCTCAAGGTCCACAATACTCTGGCCATGCGAAGCGACCGTTCGAATGATGCTCTCGATTTTGGTGTCCAGTTCAGCAATAGTGGCCTTAAGATCCTCAGCTATAGCAACACGTAGCTCCCCCAAAGCCCGGGTAAGTTCTGTAAGTGTCACGTTGTTGCATGTGCCTCCCGCCATGTCTGTCTCGTTGTTTAGTGGGGAGTAGGCCTCCGCTGTGGATTTATTGTCCTTTGGTCGCTTATTACTCGGCATTTTCATATAAAAAGTTACAATCTTGTATTAGAAAGAAACGTTTGTTGTAAAAAGTGCCATAAAGTAGGTTAAATTCGATTATTTCGCAAAAAAGTTGCAGGAGCCTCTCACGCACAGCCGTTCACTCCAACATGCTAGCTCCGCCCCCCAATTGAAAATATTTTGTATAGGACCATATCTCAACCAGCATCCAATATACTATAGATGAAATACTAGGAGGCAACGTCCAATCATTTTAATAGATTGAAAAGGAAACCTCACTCTAAATGTGGTTGTTTCTGTAACCTACTAGCATAGACATTTTTATTTAACCCTTATTTAACTAGGCAAGTCAGTTAAGAACAAGTTCTTATTTACAATGACGGCCTACCAAAAGGCAAAAGGGGACTGGGATTAAAAAATGTAAAAATACAATATAAATATAGGACAAAACATACATCACAACAAAAGAGACAAGTATAAGACTGTATAATCTGCATAGAAATGGATGAGAGAGCTTACTAATGCCTGAGCTATGTTGTTGTAAATTGTTGTTGTAAATTGAGAAGAGCGTGGCGCCTAGGATCGAGCCTTGGGGTACTCCCTTTGTGACAGGCAGTGGCTGAGACAGCAGATTTTCTGACTTTATACACTGCACTCTTTGAGAGAGATAGTTAGCAAACCAGGCCAAATACTCCTATATTCCAATATTCCTAAACCGTTCCACAAGAATGGAATGGTCTACCGTATCAAAAGCTTCGGCCAAGTCAATAAAAATAGCAGCACAATATTGCTTAGAATCAAGGGCAATGGTGACATCATTGAGGACCATTAAGGTTGCAGTCACACATCCATAACCTGAGTGGAAACCAGATTGCATACCTGAGAGAATACTATAGACATTAAGAAAGCCAGTCAGTTGATTATTGACAAGTTTTTCAACACTTTTGATAAACAGGGCAAAATTGAAATAAGCCTATAACGGTTAGGATCAGCTTGATCTCCCCTTTAAATAAAGGAGGAACCGTGGCTGCCTTCCAAGCAATGGGAACCTCCCCAGAAAGGAGAGACAGGTTAAAAATGTTGGAGATAGGCTTGGCGATGATAGGAGCAGCAACCTTAAAGAAGAAAGGGTCTAGACCATCTGACCCAGATCTTTTTGGGGGGTCAAGTTTAAGGAGCTCCTTTAGCACCTCAAACTCAGTGACTGCCTGCAGGGAGAAACTTTATAGCGGGGCAGGGGAAAAACGAGGGAGAAGCATCGGGGATAGTCACATTAGAAGGGGTGGGAGATGAGGAAATGTTGGACGTGCAAGGTGTCATGGCTGAGTCAAATAAGAATCCCGACTTAATGAAGTGGTGATTAAAGAGCTCAGCCATGTGCTTCTTGTCAGTAACAACCACACCATCAACATTAAGGGACATGGGCAGCTGTAAGGAGAAGGGTTTATTCTCCAGGTCTTTAACCATTTTTTTTTAACCAGAGAGAACAGCTCCATAAAGTAACTAACTTTGGCCTTCCGGATAGCCTGAGTGCACTTATTTCTCATTTGCCTGAACGATAGCCAGTCAGCCTGAGTATGCGTGTGCCTAGACTTTCGCCAAATGCAATTCTTGAGGTGGAGTAACTGCAAGATCACGGTCGAACCAGGGGCTGAACCTATTTTTAATTCTCATTTCTTTGTTAACAATACCACTGAAAATATTAAAAATGAAGGTCCAAGCATCTTCGACGGAGGGGATCAAGCTGATTCTATACCATTTTACAGAGGACAGTTCATGAAGGAAGGCTTGCCCATTAAAGTTTTTTAGCAAGCGTCCATGACAAATCAGGACAGGTTGTTTCACTGAGCAGCCATTACGAACACAGGCTGTAAACAGTGATCACTAAGATCATTACAGAAAACACCTATCATTACAGCAATCATGATAGGTATTTCTGTCATTACAGAAATACCTATCATGATTATTTGCGAGGAGAGTAGCCTTTTTCTGGGTGTTTGGAGTGATACCTTGTGGGATTGGTAATAATCTGAGAAAGATTTATGGAGTCCCATTGCTTTAGGACTTGATCAGGTGATTTAAGCATGTCCCAGTTTAGACCCCCTAGCAAGACAAATTCAGACTTAGTGTAAGGGGCCAGGAGAGAGCTTAGTGCAGGTAAGGTACAGGCCGGTGCTGATGGAGGACAATAACACCCAGCAACAGTCAACAAAGAGCTATTTGAACGTTTAATGCTTAAAACCAGCAAATCAAATTGTTTGGGGACAGACTTGGTGGAGACAACTGAGCACTGAAGGTGATCCTTGGTAAGGATTGCCTCTCCTCCACCTTTGGAAGATCTGTCTTGCCGAAAAAGGTTATAACCAGAAAGGATACCATCAGTATTCAAAACACTCTTCCTTAACCACGTCTCAGTAATGACCAACACATCTGGATTGGAGCTGTGAACTCACACTTTCAATTGAGCCATTTTAGGTAACAAGCTTCTTGTGTTAACGTTCAGAAAACCCAGGCTTTTACGAGAGCAGAAAGCAGTGAAGCAGATATCAGAGCACAAGTCAGAATTGGGGCTACCCAGTCTTCAGTCAGTAACTTTATTTTAAAACCTTTCCCCAGTATCATGTGTCCCAAAAGCTACTCCCTCGCCCCAATTTACAAGCACCACTCGCAAAAATCTCTCCATGCTCCAATTCGATTTTGAATATTGAGATAGGATAGATAATAAAGTAACGACGGCCTCAAAGGATGTGATGTAATACAATTAGCAGATGATCTGCAGGGAAGTGGAGGCGTCCACCAGTCTGTCCCCCGTATGGCCTGATGGTATCCCTGATGATGGGGTAAGGTGGGCTACCATAGGGCCACAGAGGGTCCTCCGCAGGACTGGAGAAAAAAAGAAGCCTAGCAGATGCCCTATCAGAGAGAACACCATAGTGCTTTGTTATGCTACTCCGGTGTTTTCCTTGTTTGTTTTTACTTAGTGAGCAGCTGCCAAGGGCAACCACCTTTCTTTACTGCATCACAGCCTCATATAAAGGTTCAAATCATTATAGATAGAAAAGGGTTCACTCATTTCTTATTTTCTCTCTCATTCCCTTATGGTTGTCCCGCTCAACACGCTCAACTGTCTGCCTCAGAAAAAAAGAAGTACAGTTGAAGTAGGAAGTTTACATACACTTTACTCAAACACATTTAAACTCAGTTTTTCACAATTCCTGACATTTAATCCTAGTAAAAATCCCTGTCTTATGTCAGTTAGGATCACCACTTTATTTTAAGAATGTGAAATGTCAGAATAATAGTAGAGAGAATCATTTATTTCAGCTTTTATTTCTTTCATCACATTCCCAGTGGGTCGGAACTTTACATACACTCAATTAGTCTTTGGTAGCATTGCCTTTAAATTGTTTAACTTGGGTCAAACGTTTCAGGTAGCCTTCCACAAGCTTCCCACAATAAGTTGGGTGAATTTTGGCCCATTCCTCCTGACAGAGCTGGTGTAACTGAGTCAGGTTTGTAGGCCTCCTTGCACGCACACGCTTTTTCAGTTCTGCCCACACATTTTCTATAGGATTGAGGTCAGGGCTTTGTGATGGCCAATCCAATACCTTGACTTTGTTGTCCTTAAGCCATTTGGAAGTATGCTTGGGGTCATTGTCCATTTGGAAGACCAATTTGTGACCAAGCTTTAACTTCCTGACTGATGTCTTGAGATGTTGCTTCAATGTATCCACATAAATGTCCTCCCTCATGATGCCATCTAATTTTGTGAAGTGCACCTGCAGCAAAGCACCCCCACAACATGATGTTGCCACCCCCGTGCTTCACAGTTGGGACGGTGTTCTTTGGCTTGCAAGCCTCCCCCTTTTTCCTCCAAACACAGTGATGGTCATTATGGCCAAACTATTCTATTTTTGTTTCATCAGACCAGAGGTAATTTCTCCAAAAAGTATGATATTTGTCCCCATGTGCAGTTGCAAACCGTAATCTGGCTTTTTTATGGTGGTTGTGGAGCAGTGGCTTCTTCCTTGCTGAGCGGCCTTTCAGGTTATGTCGATATAGGACTCATTTTACTTTGGATATAGATACTTTTGTTCCTGTTTCCTCCAGCATCTTCACAGGGTCCTTTGCATTTTTGCTGGAATTGATTTGTACTTTTTGCACCAAAGTACGTTCATCTCTAGGAGACAGAACACATCTCCTTCCTGAGCGATATGACGGCTGCGTGGTCCCATGGTGTTTATACTTGCGTACTATTGTTTTGTACAGATGAACGTGGTACCTTCAGGTGTTTGGAAATTGCTACCAAGGATGAACCAGACCTGTGGAGGTCTACAATTTCTTTTCTGAATTCTTGGCTGATTTTGTTTGATTTTCCGATGATGTCAAGCAAAGCGGCACTGAGTTTTAAGGTAGGCCTTGAAATACATCCACAGGTACACCTCCAATTAACTCAAATGATGTCAATTAGCCTATCAGAAGCTTCTAAAGCTATGATATCATTTTCTGGAATTTTCCAAGCTGTTTAAAGGCACAGTCAACATAGTGTATGTAAACTTCTGACCCACTGGAATTGTGATACAATGAATTTTAAGTGAAATAATCTCTCTGTAAACAATTGTTTGAAAAATGACTTGTCATGCACAAAGTAGATGTCTTAACCGACTTGCCAAATCTATAGTTTGTTAACAAGAAATTTGGTTGAAAAACGAGTTTTCATGACTCCAACCTAAGTGTATGTAAACTTCCGACTTCAGCTGTATATGGACAAAATGGGACCTCTGGCATTAAGGCACAAGGAAGTATATTTAATGTTTGGATCCGCCTCTGCCTTTGTGTGCAGGCCAGTGGTTCAATGCAGGGTGGCAGTGGGGGTCAGTCCAGGCATCTGCCGCTATTCTGCAGCACTCATCTGCCCATCTGTGTATGCTGCTATCCTTCTGTCCTCTAGCATACGCTCACACTCACACACACATCATACAATATACATGCATGTTCACTTTCACATTTAAAATGTACTTGGACACTTCAAACCAACACGATTTGTGTGTGCCCGCACACGCATCTGGGGTTCTGAGTATTTATTTTCTATTATAGGGACAGAAACCACCTTGCACTGTCCTGTGAGGTAAAAGGGGAGGTTGGGGAATGAGCCACAACCCAGCCAGGCTCTATTAGATGCAAGGAATTAAAAAGGAGGGATCTCTTTCCAGAGATTAACAAAAAATCTCTGAGAGGAGAAACAGACACTGAAAATCTTTGATAAAGAAATTCCCATTTGATGTCATCAATAGTCTCATGAACAGTTTGAGTTCAGGCCTTTGCACTGTCCAAGCACTCCCTTTCCCTGCATCCCAAATGCAGCCATTCAACAAATCACAATGAGAGTTCTCGTAGTTAACAATAAATCATATCATATTTCACTATGCCCATTTCCCTTTATCCTCGCTTAAAAGCTGCTCGCAGCCTAAATGTTAAGTTCGATTTATCTCCTCACTGCACAGTTTGTGAGGACATCACTGATAACAGTGGGGTTAGGTATGGGGGAAATGTCTGTCTCTATAGGAGCCAACTTGTGTTTTTTTGACGTTGGAGAGACTCCCGGACGGTTTGGAGAAACACATTGTAGATCTTAACCTTGTTATCAGGCATCATCATGGACCATGAAGAGGGAGGCACAACTCAGTGGTCCACAGATGTGGGGTGTCAAGGCTATTTGTGTTAAACATTCTCCACATATTCTGATGAAAAGGAGCTGTGCCTATGCCAATACAACACTGGCTAAATAAATAGAAATAGATAGAAATGATAGATGATAGGTAGAAATGTTAAACAAAGCAGTCTCTCGGAATGGCTTCGCCATAATGGTGACTAAGACAATTATGCAACTATGAGGACGAACCTGTTATTCTTTATGAGACCATTAAAGCTAAAGAGTGAATGATTAAGACGACTAAACTAAAGCATTCCTTCCCTTTCATCGGCATGTAACCATTCTCAAAACTTCCTCCCAGTGTCAAAACCAGAGATATCATCACTGTATCCAATTAAATAAAGGGACCTAAAATATAAGGGGAATTGAAATTCCAAGCCTTCATTTTTCCCAGAAGCAGCGTACGTAATCTCACAGGTAAGGTAAGAGCGTAGAGGACATTTGGCTAATGTCAGTCAACCTGTCACACACTTCCTGTCTGTCCCTGTGTCTTTGCTCTTTTCCACTTGCAATGCACGTCTGCTAGTAAGGTATCACCAGGCTATGGGTGTCACCAACGCACTGCACTTGTGGGGAGTTAGCTAGTGGGCCTAGCATTAGCCACATAGCATCCTTATATTCAATGCTGACACACAGACATAGCCTGAAGGGCCATTTGGTTATGCTCAGGGGAGTGGTTGCTGTGTCAGTCATTTGCAGGGGCAGCTAAAGAGCGCACTTAGTGTCCTCTCTTTCCCACAGCGACCATGTGGGGAGTGACATGATACTGTACAAGAACCTGGACAACATATAACATTTCAAAGCCATTTCCTAATTGTTTCCAGGCCAAGGTCGATAGCCTATATGGAAGCAATCCCTGCTTTCAAACTTTTTTTCATCCTCAGATTGTGAAACATTAAAGTGTTAAGTAAACTTGACCCAGGGGGGTGGCTAATTCATTGGGAAATAGCTGTGGTTCATCCATTCAGTACCATATCAGTGACAGTCAATGCATTTCCTTCTACTTGAATGGCCACCACATGTTAACATAGTTTTAGCACAGCGCTGAGCCAGCCAAACACTGAACAATAACACTCATTGTCTGTTTACATGTTAGTGAAAACATTAAATGATCCTGTGGCTTGAAGCCGAGAGCCCTATGACTTCCAATAAGTTCATGACCTACACAGTACCATTAGATAAACCATAGCCTACAGTGCCTTCGGAAAGTATTCAGACCCCTTGAATTTTTCCACAATTTGTTACGTTACAACCTTATTCTAAAATGGATTAAATAAATAAAAAAGCTCATTAATCTACACACAATACCCCATAATGACGAAGGGGAAAACAGGTTTTTAGAAATATTTGCAAATTTATACAAAAAAACTAGCAGTAATGCCTTATCTACGTAAGTATTCAGACGCTTTGCTATGAGACTTGAAATTGAGCTCAAGTGCATCCTGTTTCCATTGATCATCCTTCAGATGTTTCTACAACTTGATTGGAGTCCACCTGTGGGAAATGCAATTGATTGGACATGATTTGGAAAGGACACACCTGTCTATATAAGGTCCCACAGTTGACAGTGCATGTCAGAGAAAAAAACAAGCCATGAGGTCGAAGAAATTGTTCGTAGGTCTCAGAGACAGGATTGTGCCGAGGAACAGATCTGGGAAAGGGTACCAGCATTGAAGGTCCCCAAGAACACAGCGGCCTCCATCATTCCTAAATGGAAGAAGTTAGGAAACCACCAAGACTCTTCCTAGTGCTGCCCACCCGGCCAAACTGAGCAAACAGGGCAGAAGGGCCTTTTTTCAGGGAGGTAACCAAGAACCTGATGGTCGGTCACTCAGACAGAGCTCTAGAGTTCCTCTGTGGAGATGGGAGAACAATGTAAAAGGACAAGCATCTCTGCAGCACTCCACCAATCATGCCTTTATGGTAGAGTGGCCAGACGGCAGCCACTCTTCAGTAAAATGCACATGACAGCACACTTGGAGGCACCTAAAGGACTCTCAGGCCATGACAAACAAGATTCTCTGGTCTGATGAAACCAGAAGGCCAAGCATCACGTCTGGAGTAAACCTGGACCTATCCCCACGGTGAAGCATGGTGGTGGCAGTATCATGCTGTGGGGATGTTTTTCAGTGGCAGGGACTGGGAGACAAGTCAGGATCGAGGCAAAGATGAACAGAGAAAAGTACAGAGAGAGATCCTTGATGAAAACCTGCTCCAGAGCAATCAGGACCTCAGACTGGGGTGAAGGTTAATCTTAAAACAGGACAACGACCCAAAATACACAGGTAAAACAGTGCTGGAGTGGCTTCGGGACAAGTCTCTGAATGTCCTTGAGTGGAACAGCCAGAGCCCGGACTTGAACCCGATCGAACATCTCTGGAGAAACCTGAAAATAGCTGTGCAGCAACGCTCCCCATCCAACCTGACAGAGCTTGGGAGGATCTGCAGAGAAGAATGGGAGAAACTCCCCAAATACGGGTGTGCCAAGCTTATAGCGTCACACCCAAGAAGACTCGATGCTGTAATCGCTGCCAAAGATGCTTCAACAAAGTACTGAGTAAAGGGTCTGAATACTTATGCAAATGTGATATTTTATTTTTTATAAATTAGCAACATTTCTAAAAACCCGTTTTTGCTGTGTAATTATGGGGTATTGTGTGTAGATTGATGAGGGGAAACAACCATTTTATCAATTTTAGAATAAGGCTGTAGAGTAATAAAATGTGGAAAAAGTCAACGGGTCTGAATACTTTCCGAAGGCACTGTATATCAACTCCTACCGATAAAGATGAATGATTTGTTTGCATTGCATAAACGTTTAAAGGAAGCTGAACTCCATTGTCACCACCAAAGAGTTCTACTGCATAAGTTTGAAAACAACTACAACTCTCAAAGTCGGGCGTTTCGGTGCTGTAACCAGCAGCACATCCCCTACTAGAAAAAAAACACCATGCTTTGCTAAAAGCTAGTTTTGTCATTCAAGCACATTTAATGGTTAAAATTTGGAAATACATCATGGATTCATTGTGATCCAATAAGACTGATATTATTGAAATATGCATAGATATTGTTGAGCAACAGAACACTATACAAACAAATAGCATCTTTGCTTATATACAGGCTTTGAAAGAAAGTGTAAAACAAATGCTTTTTTCCCCATAGTTAATATAATCCAATCATCAAAGGAGACATTCTTCTCACTTCTTATTTTGGTCAACATGAAAAAATGCACAAAGGGCCGATTGAAGTGTGAGTTTTTCCCATTATTCAAATCAAATCCATGTAGACCACTTGAGTTAGCATTAAACTTACAGTAACGTTAGGTACTGTAATTAGTGTGGTTCATATCTGTAACTTCATTGGAAACAAGCAGAGTTATAAATCACTTAAAAACGATGTTTTCTCTCTGTCACAAAGGATCAGCTCACAGAAAGGGGGAGTTAAGTCATCCGAAGAACAAGAGTGTTGGATGTTTTTTCTTTACTTTATTAGTACAGTAATAGTGTGGAATAATATCCTATAATATATATATATATATATATATATATATATATATATATATATATATATATATTATATATATTGGCCTATATAAATGTATAATTTCATATATCATTTAAAAAGAATTGAACACAGTTGAATGCACCTCAGAACTCAGAACCTAGGTAATTATGAGGTAGACATCAATAATGGTATTTCCACCCTCAACAGTTTTTATACAGCTTAAATTACTCTTATCAATGTAAGAAATATATGATTATCATGAAACTCTGTACATCACAATTAATAAAATTATTATAGAATAGATATTATAACGATTTGAGTGCATTTAAAGTATGTACATGTACAAAGAAATGCATTTAGTCATTTCTTCATTCGTTGCACTTGTAAAGTTTTAACTATACACATATTTACAGCTCAAATAACGAACAGCAGTGCATTCAAAGCTAATGTGCATTTAAATATCTCGTTTGCGAGTCTTTTCTAGTCAGTCGATTTATCACGAAAAAGGCGTTCCTCCTGACTACATGACATTGCCGCAGTCAGTTGTGGAAGTGCCTTTTGTAAGATGCGTTGGAGAAGCAAATGTTTGTCTTGATTATTTATCCTGGCCTCTGGTGTCCCCACGTGCTCCTGTGCGCAACCGGGTCCAACTGCCTTTCAGTGTGCCTTCAGCAAGTCATCGAGATACAGTGAGCTGTAAAATGACAGGCACAATATGAATGCCTATGTCCATAGAGCCCATGTTTAGAATCGTCTGGTAACTAAAGTCTTGCATTCGTTTCCCGCCGGCTGTGGTGACTCGAGCGCGCACTCCATTCGGTTGAAACAGGGCGCACAGACACATCTCTTGTAGGCATACCTGCGTTATCTCTTTTCCTCAGAGCCCATTGTGTGTTTGGTAGATTACATTCACCTTTTGGAGAGAGAAAGGGAGGGAGAGAGAGAGACAGAGAGACAGAGAGACAGAGAGAGAGAGAGAGAGAGAGAGAGAGAGAGAGAGAGAGAGAGAGAAATATATTTGAGAGAGAGACATTGGAGAGAGGGGGTGGGGGGGGGGGCTAGGGCCGATTGATAACGCATCAGAAGAGCTCGATAGTTTCAGCTGGATGCTGGCAGTGAGCCTGGAAACACCCGCTACAAATGAGTCCTCTTTGCAAGACCGCTGCAGGGAGCTGCAACAATGCACAAGGGCTATCCCGTGACTGCGGCCTAGTTTGGACAGGTGCATTCCACTGTGCCCATTTCGGACGTAATTCACTGATGGAAGACCAACAATTCCAAGTCTGCTCAGAAAAGAACAAATCACTAGCCTGTCGATAGCCTGTCCTCTCCTGCGGACTAATGGTTTATAACGAACTGTCTATCCATGTCGGGGCTTCGCGAAACAATAGACTATGCAATTGAGAAACACATCATATGGACGGCAATGTAGACTAGGAGTATGTATTAGTTTAACACAACAATTGGACAGATAAGGCTATGTGAGATTGTACTGAGTTTAAATGTGACCAACACAAATATGCTTGCATAGGCCCACACTGCAAATAATGTCTCTCGTGGAACCCTTTTGAGTGAAGTTTAGGCGCACCATGATATGGCAAGAACGCATGGGTCTATATGCTTAAGATATGCCACAGCTTTCATATCCTGACCTGGGCCGACTGACTTATCTTTGTTTTTACGGGGTTTAAATACGTTCAAGTGTCGCAGAAGAAAAGGACGCTACCTGCAGCCACACTGCTCTACCACCATGTCCTCGTACTGTTTGTACACAACGTTATTGCCCGAGTCTATGTAAAGAATGCTGATGGGACTTAGTTTAGTGGGAACACAACAGCTAGGAGGTGTGCTATTGGGGTCCATTGAATTCATGAGAGTTTGAATGATGGCATGGTTAGTTGGCTCTAAATGCGACCTCAAAGGGAAGTCGCACACGCCCTCGCAGTGGTACGCTTCGTAATCCAATGGCGCAATGATCCAGTCATCCCACCCTAGCTCTTTGAAATTAACGTGCAGAGCCTTTTTACTGCATCTAGATTTTGACTTTTTGCCATGTCTTTTCCCATGCCGATTGTTCAATGCAGTCCTCCGTCGGCGCCTGGCTTTGAACCGCAGGCCCCTCTCCTCCTCCGACCTGCTCCCCGATCCGCGCGACTTGATCTTCTCTTTCATTTCGTTGAACAGGTTCTCCCTTTTCTTGGACCTGGTGTAAACCACCAAGATGGCCTTCTCTTGCTGGTTTCGACCGGTTCTGTCAAATCCCATCTGTTTTAAATCGATTTCCATTTCTGATTTACCAACAGTACCCTTGAGCTGGAGACAAAGCTGGCTCCCCTGGGCAGAGTGATGCCGGTTTTTAAACATTTCCCACACGTCCAAAACCTCCCATCCTGGTTTTCGGGAATCGAGAGGATCAAGGGATCTGGAATCCAGTAGCCGTTCTGATCGACAGGAGAGTAATTGAATGTCATAGAGACCTGTCGGGGACGTTTGCAAATCCCCGGGCACTTTTCTAAATATCCTTAATTCAGCTCCAACCAACTCCTCTTTGTCTGAAAGGGTTGAGACATCAAACAGATACTTTTGTCTTCGCAAAGGAGAGTGCAAGAGATCGTCTGCAAGATAAAAAGAAATAATTGCAGTCAGATTCACTTAGGGTGTACAGTGTTCAGGAGAGGGAGGGAGGAGGAGGGTTCACATTCTCACAAAGAGGCCAGATCCACTGGCCTTCTCTCTTGTTTTTCTGTGCCCACTCCAATGTCGAGCTGAGACAAACTACGACTGACACGTCATCAAATTAGATTTTAAAAAAGGTATCATAGTTAACATCATAGGCTATTTGATATAATTTCTGAGCAGAAAGGGTGATTTTCATTTTGGTACTGTACAATAAACCATCTTCACTCTTAACATCAATAATCAACAGGTGCAAACTTATCAAAACAACTACCATAATAATCAATTATTTAGATTAGCCCATTATGCCTAATATGATGAGGTGTCACCTGTTTGAATCAACTTTATTTCCATGAAACTCAGATATAATTGTTGAGACAGTAGCCTGAATATTGTAGGCTAAGCCTATGATCACAATACAACAGCAGGCAATTACATATTTCTCTCTCTCTCTCTCTCTCTCTCTCTCTCTCTCTCCTTTTGGATTTTATACATTTTCGATGTGCAAAATACCGTTCAGTAGCCTATATTCCTATACTTTTGCCCTGTACTTTAAATGTTGTCACTTTTTATTATTAGAACAGAATCGAAATATAGCCTGTGTCATTTAATTATTATTGGGAGAGAAATGTGAAATTCAGAAGCAAACTTCAATTGAATTGTCAATTGAATCTTATCAATCATTTGAAATGTTAATTATATTAGGTTATTGTTTTCTAATAACACCCCAAATGAATCCCTTCTGAGAATACTTTTCTTTTTCAATGTAGGCCTATCACCACTAAACGAAGAGCCTGATTAAATTAGTGAATATTTTATCAAACAAGTTTATTCATTATTCTTTGCTTTGGAAAAATAATTTCTGAAACGATTATCAAAGTTGTGAAGCAAGGAAACGAGGGGCCTAGTGACATGACGGAAGGGGATTCTGCCAGACTCAACCGACCAAAGGCGACATAGGCTATTGTACACTCAACTGAACAATACAGAATTAATACATTATTCCCTGCTCGAGACCCACGAGGCCAAGGCCACACATATTTGATCCCAACGAGTCATATAAGTTAGACTATTGTTCATTTCTTCTGTGAAGGGTATACCGGCGGTATGCAGTGTTTTATTTGTATATCTAAAACTCAAGATTTCATAAAATACATCATAGTTTTTTTTTAACACAAAACTTTTGATTTTCCTCATCTTTCATCAGTCAAATATAAATATACTTAGGCATAATAGGGTAAATACTCAAATAGGCTGAAGTAAAAAGGCTACCATGAACAAATTATTTCCCCAAACTAAATGCGATTATCTTTAGCAATTCACGATAACAGGAATATATATACTCAGCCTACATAAAACAAATCAATCTGTGGTGTTCTGAAATATCAACCAAATGTGATTCCATTTATCATTTGTCCATCAAATTAAATGCACTAAAAACATTTTATTTAATAAAAACAACAACTCTTGGTAGCCTGTTCTAGGCCTAAACAATTGCGCCCTGTGTGTAGGCTATTAATCTATTACTCCAATATAGATGCCATATATCAAAATAATATTTTATTCTAAATAGATATTTGAACATGGTTGCCAGAACTTTCCCCCCTCTGTGAACCCTGCAGAGTTTAATAGTAAAAGTAGAGTGAAACCTTGTGTTTGTTTCAGTAACTTTGCACGTATGGTCTACATTAAGTTTTTTTATAAGACCTCAAACAAATCGTATACAAGGTCACCAAATAATTAACAGTTCTGAATTCCCCTCTTCCTCATTAAAATACTTACCCGCTTATATTTAATCTCCTCTTGCCAACGACAACACTCCCGGTTCAAAAGTGCTTGGCCTGATTATGCTGACTTTAAGTTACAGCGGGAATCTGTTTAAAATAACTTTTAAAGACATTACAGTTTGTTGATTTGGAGATAAGACTCGACAAATTAAAATAATATGTAATTTACATATTTATCTGACCAAAATATGAACGATACGGCGTCATCCATTTATGTTAGGCCTATTGTTGTATTATCTGAGTTTGTGGACAACATATAACATTGATGTTACGCTTTATTTTATGTATTAGGCTACAACTTTCTGAAGGTTGAGAAAGAGACCGAAGAGGAGAGGAGTGATATATATATATATATATATATATATATATATAATTTGAGAGAGAGAGAGAGAGAGAGAGAGAGAGAGAGAGAGAGAGATTTCTAGTGCTGTGGCTTCCGAGGCCAGCGAGCACCATCTGCGTTTTAATGAGTTACTTCAAGTGCCATAAGTAATTTTTTACACATTTGGTTTATTCTTGTCTGACCTTGCGACCATAACGAACATAGAGACGTCTCCTAATCTGTTTTGCATAAATTTGTTTTATTTTACCTGCAGAGGGGAAAGGCTACACAATATAAAACATGTCAGTTTTATACAAAAGTGTCGTCTATCGTACAAGTGTTTCCAAAAAGAGCTGTGCGTAATAGCTGAAAAAGCGCAAAATGCATATATTACGCACGGACGCCGTCGCATGAATATTACTTTTCGGACTTTTTAAAGTGCAAAAAAACATTATGTTGTAACCTATTAAACAATACAACTCAACACTCGAGGGCCTGGTAGAATCTTAGCAGAAACCACCAATGTGCTAAGAGAACGGAAGAAAAAATATTGTCAGTAATTAAAGTGGCGGTCGCACAGGGAGGTAGGTACACAGTAAAATACTAACCACTACATAGCGAAGGACGTGCTCTTACATTTTTTTCCTTCGTTTTTGGTGATGTGCCATTGGCTGAGCTGGGTCATTATGGGAGAATAGACAGTGTTTGATATGTTATGACATGAACACTCAATTAGATCACGAGTTCAAATACTCCAATCAGCGGTTCGATGCTAAGCAACCCTCAGAGAGTCCAGAGAAGGGTCAGAGCCAGTGACACATCAAATCAAAATCAGGGGGAAAGTGAGGCTTTTTCACCAAATCATCTTTATGTTACAGATGGGAAATAATGGCAACAATGACGTTAACTGATTGCATTTCTCCTCTAAAGATAAAGCAGACGTACATGTGTTCGGTTTGTTGGTGTTTATCTTCCTTTGTCTGTCTAATCAAATCCGTCAAATCACCTTGTTACACAGTTAACTGTCCCTAATCACCTGTAGCCAACCCTAACCCATTCTAATATATCCGTTTATTAACTGCAGAGTTGGCCATACAGATTGCATGATGATCTGTAACACAAACTGTTCATTCCTATCTTGATGCAAGCCAACTGTAATTTCCTGTTTGACGTGTTCACTGATTCACATAGTCCTACACCAATTTGTAAAAGAATGCACAAGTTCTTTGGAAATATAACTTTTTCTATGATTATCACAATTGGCTCTGTTTTGAGATAGTCTAGTCGGACGACAAGGCAAGGTTTGAGCAGGATGGGTTTGGTGCACGCGGGGACCAATAGAGAATGATTTACTACCTTCATTTAGATAGGGCCTCAATTAGTGTTTTATTGTCGTCTTACCTGGGGGTCAATGTAAGTATAATATAACTTTTTACTTTGCAAAACTGACGTACGCCTATGGCTCTTTAAAATGTGTCCCAAGGGCTCAAAGTGAACTGAATGCGACAACAAAACGCAATGCGTCCCTCATAAACGGTGATAACGTTCCAGTGCAACTTTGAGGCTGACAAGATAATTGCACTTTAGCTTGTGATATATCGTTTTATGCATTCATTAATAGTATCTTTTACAATTCAAACTTCTACATATTTAGATTGGCCAGCACACTCTATTTTGATGTGGTTATTTTATTTTATGGCACTCTTTATGGGTCAAGAGTAGAACAGGCACATCATTTTTCCACATTTCAACTTGCAACTCCAGCATTTCTTTCAATAAGACAGCCATTGTAAAATTAATAGTTTATGCTATTGTGAAAGGGGGTGGGTTTTTTTTAGATAAAAAAAAATGCATACCATGGCTGCAGCGATGTGTGCAAATCTAGAACAAACGTAGCAAGATTGTTACTTGGTCGTATGCAACGGTAGTAGACTACATAGCTAAGTCATTTTAGATGAGACCAACCTGTTCCTCTGTCCACAAAACTTGTTATGGTGTTTGCAGACTTTGAGGAGCGGAAAAAACTTGCGTTTAGTCCGAGTCTCTCTGCAGCCGAATACGTTCTGTATATGGAGAGCATGTAATCGTGGGGCACAATTGCGTCCTTATTAAAGTCTTCTCGGTGACGGCTTAACATAGGGGAAGATGCGAAGATCTCTTTGAGAAATGTGGTTGACCTTTGTCCATCATGAAGTATCTTGACTCCCTTGTTTCTCCTTGGCATAGAGGGGGAAATGATGGCAGCTGACTGAAAACATGGTATATTCCAAATGAAGAGGAGTAACAAATATAACGATAGTACTTGAAATGCGTCCATGGTGATAGTGTCCCAAAGATGTTTCGAAGCCCTCTCCACAATGAAGCGATTTTAGACAGCAAGAGCTGAAGATAGACTGCGCGTCAGTTAGACTTCTGCGTTCCCTTCTCACCAGAAAAGTGCGTTCGCGCCCTCGACTTCACACAAGAGCGGAGACTGTTGAATCAATAGAGAAACACGCCCACTTGCAGACGCTCATGTAGCCTACTTATTGGATAACTTTTCCCAGTCTTTCTATGGACGTTAAGACGGAGGAGACATCTCCGACGGCCGAGAAGTCGTGTCTCACCGCCATAAGTAACGCCACAGGAAGCCAAGTTTAAAGGTACAATAACACGTTCGCATGGGTCAAGAGTTGGACAAAGATTTCATCAGAGCAGAGGTCATGGAACGTTCCTAACCAGCTGAGAGAGTAGCCTATTGGCCTATATTGATGAATGTAACCAATTATATAAGACCCCCCAATAAACTTTTAGACACGAAAACATTTTATTTATTTCAAACATGCAAAGAATTTGGGGCCATCTTGTTTTACTTCATAAAAACCTTTCGCAATAGTTCAGCTATTTGGGCGATGTTCTACATCCCTAACGAAGGTCACAGGTGCAATCTTTACTTTTCAAGACAAAGGACCTCGGTTATATATATTGTTTTTCTGTGCGTAAACCAAATTGGCAAAGGGTATCAATAGATTCTGAAAGTACTAGAAGAGAATGTGTTCCGTTCAAGAAAATAAATGGCACGAACACTATTCATTACGCTATTCAGCCTCTCTTTTTGCTGTACTCTACCGGCCTCCAATGGCATTGCCATGAACTGCAAGTTGCTTCAAAATCATACGACCCGTACTTCTCTAAATATCTAGGCCCACTTGATGAAGACATGATAATAATGTATCCTCAAAAATGTGTCATTCGGTTCATGATAAGGCCATCATGTCTCCAGATAAAGGACAATGAAAATCCCTTGTGGAAATCTCCAATCTTGAACGGGTTAGTCAGAGATAAGATGTGTGCATAGGCCTTGTCAGTAACATATTAACTAACTGTGGTGTTAGTAGGTCAACAAACCGACAATGTCCTTCACAGTGATAAGATTTTAAATAGTTTGAGACAGGAAACAACTTCACAGTGATTTATAATGCATGCAGGTGTTGGTGCATTCACTAATTGTGTGTCTGCCATAGTTTTTACTCTGTGTATGTTTAGGACTATAGCCAACCTCTATGCAGGCCCTATTTCTAATGACAGTTGGGTAAGATTGGATCCAGAAGATTCACCAACCAAATACTTGACCCGGTTTTGAAGAACTCCACAAAATCAATTTCGGATGCAGATTTTTTTTGTGGTATGTAAAGTTTTAGCTTTTATCCACACTACCCGTGAAAAGTTTAAGAACACCTACTCATTCAAGGGTTTTTCTTTATTTTTTTTATTATTTTCTACATTGTAGAATAATAATGAAGACATCAAAACTATGAAATAACACATATATGGAATCATGTAGTAACCAAAAAAGTGTTACACAAATTAAAATATATTTTATATTTGAGATTCTTCAAATAGCCAACCCTATGCCTTGATGACAACTTTGCACACTCTTAGCATTCTTTCAACCAGCTTCATCTGGAATGCTTTTCCAACAATCTTGAAGCAGTTCCCACGTATACTGAGCACTTGTTGGCTGTTTTTCCTTCACTCTGCGGTCCGACTCATCCCAAACCATCTCAATTTGGTTGAGGTCGGGGGATGGAGGCCAGGTCATCTGATGCAGCACTACATCACTCTCCTTCTTGGTAAAATAGCCCATACACAGGGTCATTGTCCTGTTGAAAAACAAATGATAGTCCCACTAAGCCCAAACTGGATGGGATGACGTATCGCTGCAGAATGCTGCGGTAGCCATGCTGGTTAAGTGTGCCTTGAATTCTAAATAAATCACTGACAGTGTCACCAGCAAAGCACCCCCACACCATAACACCTCCTCCAATTTGGACTCCAGACCAAAGGACAAATTTCCACCCGTCTAATGTCCTTTGCTCGTGTTTCTTGGCCCAAGCAAGTCTCTTCTTATTATTGGTGTCCTTTAGTAGTGGTATCTTTGCAGCAATTCGACCATGATGGCCTGATTCACACAGATGTGTCTGTTTCTTAAACTCTGTGAAGCAGGCTTTCTGAGGCTGGTAACTCTAATGAACTTATACTCTGCCGCAGAGATAACTCTGGGTCTTCCTTTACTTTGGTGGTCCTCATGAGAGCCAGTTTCATCATAGCGCTTGATTGTTTTTGCGACTGCACCTGAAGAAACCTTCAAAGTTCTTGAAATGTTCCGTATTGATTGACCTTCATGTCTTAAAGTAATGATGGACTGTCGTTTCTCTTTGCTTATTTGAGTTGTTCTTGCCATAATATGGACTTGTTTTTAAAAAAAAATAGGTCTATCTTCTGTAAACCACCCTACCTTTTCACAACACAACTGATTGGCTCAAAGACGAAGATTGGCATTAAGAAGGAAAGAAATTCTACAAATTAACCTTTAAGAAGGCTCACCTGTTAATTGAAATGCATCCCAGGTGACTACCTCATGAAGCTGGTTGAGAGAATGCCAAGAGTGTGCAAAGCTGTCATCAAGTCAAAGGGTGACTATTTGAAGAATCTCAAATATAAAATATTTTAAAAAAAATGTGGTTACTACATGATTCCATATGTGTTATTTCTTGTTTTGACGTCTTCACTAAAATAGTAAAAATAAAGAAAAACCCTTGAATGAGTAGGTGTTTTAAAACTTTTGTCCGGTAGTGTATATGGCATATTTGAGGTTTTAAATAAGGATTTAAAACCTTTAAATGCATTTATTACATGTATCTCAAACTTTAATGTGAATGATTATCTATTTGCATTTCTATAAATTGGTATGTGGAGAAATAAACATGATTTAATCAGTCCATAAAATAGCATGTGGTTGAAATAGCATGATTTACTATTCCATTGTGTTGCAGTACACTCCAGCAGAGGGCAGCATTTGTCTCCTGATACCTCCTGATATCTGTCGCTTTGACATGGAGCTTTCACTCTTTAAGTTTACTCTAAGACACATGGACAGGGTCAGTATTTTACTCCAAATGTTTCACATGAGAATAGGCCTTTGATGTCTCACACAATTAAGTAGCCATTGGTCACAGGGGTAGGCTACTTGAATGTTCTGGCCACAAGTGTGAAGCTACTCAGTATTCCCCACCTCTTTGATCTGTTTTTTTTTAACAGTCTCCGTCTGATGATCTCTGCAATCTCAACATTGAGTTTGGAGAGCTTTGGCAGTTACTTGTCCTCAAATAAATGTTGCTCTCAACGGGCCCTGCTGAATTACGTAATTCACTTCTTTCGTCAGTATGAGTCAGTATAGTTCTCAGAAGAGCACCTGATTAAATTGGTCGAATGGTTACTAAACATGCTGTAGAAGCAATTCTCACCATAAAGCAGATTTTTTTTAACACTTTTTTGGGGGATGATACAAATTGGATTGTGAAGTCTTGCGAAGGATGCGCTGCAGAGTCTACTCACAGACGCCAGGCGCGAAACTCATCTGCAGGTAAAGGTGATAAGCAGAGTAGTATGTGACGTCATTTCAAAGGAACGCTTACAATCCTTTGCAAAGTCAACGAGAATAACTAAAGACTTTCGTTTTCTATCAACTTGGCTTCAAGTGCTTCAAATTACCCTCAGATTTGACAATATTTTAATAGAAAGTCGGAGTACAGAAAATCTCTGTAAGATGATGGAAGGTTATCTGTGCTGTTGAAGGTTGTAAGAAATAAAACAAGGTTCATGTATTTATGCTTTACCATACATTATGGAAGAGTACAGTAAAAAAAAACACATTGAACTGACAATGAGATTGTAGAATTGTATTTGTATTAATTGTTTTAGAAAAAGCAATAATTTATTTTAACCATGCTTTGCTTCAAATCCATTGTTCAATGTTGGCAATTTTCGGCCTTTACTGTTACTTTAGACATAGAAGTATTAATTCTATTCAAATTCTAGTCAAAGACAGAATTGCTTTTCTATACTGACAATCTGGAGTATTTCTATGATTTGAAGACAGTCAGGGCTTAGCCCTAAACCAGTAGGTGGGTCTGAGGGCATTCTCCCCCAGCACAAAAAAAAGAAGCAATTTCAACAGCTATATGCATGAATTTGGTGCACTTTGAGATGAACTTTCACCTTCCCACCTGTCACAACAGACACTGCCAGTACTCAATTACAGTTGCTGCTGTGGGTCTCTCTACTATAGAACAATCTTTACTCTGGAATACATACATCTACCGTGTATTTCCCAAAACTCCACTGGCCTCCAATTCTCATCTGTCCTCCTTCTAGGCTCATCTGAAAGGTAGCAAGGTAGAGGTGCAACATGTCCTTAGTTAGTTTTAAGGAGACAGAACTTCCTGATTTGGCATCATTTTAGATTTGGTTAATTAAGAAATGCTAGCGGCCATGAATGAATTCAAACATGAGTTGGTTTTGGGGTGTAGTGTGATGTGGGTGTCTGGTGTGTTTGTTCGCAGATGGGAAGAGTAAGCCAAATTATTTTGCCAATTATCTACAGCAGTCTGTCTGACTTTGACAGACATTAAATTACACAATGTAAATGAGACAATATTTCCATGTTGCACACCTTTTAGTTTACTCATTAAATTCTTTCAATAATTGTATATGAATTTCTACAATTTATAGTGTGTTTGAGGTTTTTAAGTCATTGACATTCGGAGCTATTGGAATTTTAACATATAGTCCCATTTACATCCCTTAGGCCCGGGACGGGCAACTCCAGTCTTCAGGGGCTGGAGTGGTGCCACACTTTCCCCCCATTCCTAGCATACACAGCTGATTAAACTAAATGCATTCTGAGCTGAAGATCATGATTAGTTGATTATTGGAGTCGGGTTTGTGAACTGGGCCTGGGGCAAAAGTGTGACACCAATCAGGCCCCCGAGGACTGGAGTTGCCCATCCCTGTCCTAGGCAGTGCATTCAGACCCCCTCCCTTTATCCACATTTTGTTACGTTGCAGTCTTATTCTAAAATGGATTAAATAAAAAAAAAACTCATAAATCTACACACAATACCCCATAATGAAAAAGCAGAAACAAAACCCATCAAATACACTAGCTGAAAATGAACACTTTTCATCACGACTTACATCAATATCCTTTGCTTGCCCATTCACTAAATATACTGTTAAATAACTCTGACTGACACCCAATAGCTTAAGGATGCATAGCGCTAATTCTAGCTTCTTAGCATTAGCCAACCCTTATACCGAGATAGACAATTCAGTTAGCTACTACCAACCCTGCACAAACCTACAACTCTGCTGTTGCTGCACATTGACTTCATGGCTGTTCTGCAACATCTCTACCTCATTCACTGCTACCTCAACTTGCTCAACCTGCTTGCACTCTTTTGGAAGAGGTTCCGAATATCCAGATTCTGACTGAGTGACAGGCATTTTGCTGAGTGACGACATTGACATCTAACCGGTGCCGCTAGGGTGGTCAAGGGGTCAAGGGACGTGAGTGGTCCATTGCGATGTGAAATCTCGATCGATCACAGCAGGCACTGTGTCATTCTAGGGGCTCCTTTCAGTGCCTTCTGCCTAGCGCATTATATTGAATTGTTTATTTTTGTCACAAAAATGTGTCAGTAAAATGTTTTCTTATAAATACTGCATAGTGCAAGTGATGTGTGGTTATGGAAACTCATATCAGACTGAAATGTAAGAAGGTTGGGGGCTGGAGCAAAAAGCCCAGGTCTAATGACGCTACTGCTCAATTCCTGGACTCGCCCAGTGACTTCAGCACCATGGACAGGAAACCCATGCTGCGCCTCAATCGTACTGACATTGCCTGAGATGCAACTATATTGTTTCAAAATGTAGATATTTGTTGTTATTTCATGCATTTGTTGTTGTCACACATCCTGATCTTATTGTCTGTGTCATTTTGGGGGAACAAAATCTAATCTGAATCTCGCTACATAGGCTATGGGAGGCGGAAGAAGGCAATTTGAGGTCGGAACAATCATGCCTGCGTTATGTAACCCTACACTGCTGGAACATTGGTCATACTTGACTTCGAGCACGCGCTGTCACTGGTGGCGAGTGTTTAGCAGCTTCAACCTCGTCCAATCCTGTGTGCACAGTGTAATTTCCTCATATCAAAACACAGAGTGGGATGGGCTCCACAGTCAGACTCGTGAGGAACACTGGAGTAACGCGGGACTCGTTGTGGTGTCCGTGGTTTAGGCTACACGCGCATCCTTTGCGACTGGGGTAATCAACACCAAACATCCAAGCAAGTATAATTATATGTTTATGTAAATAGCTCGATGAAAAGATTTAGGAAAAAACAGGAATAGGAAAAACGATACGCATGTAATTCTGATTTCTAGCTGGCCTATGATGTTGTTTACTTTCCCATTTCGCACTAACCAAATGTTAAGGTGGGGCTGGTTGAAAAGATGGTCAGGTTAAGTTTGAACTCATGTTCAGCACCACGAGACAGTGGACAGCGCCACTGATTTCAACTGCGTATTACGATAATCCCATGGGCGACCATCCCCCCAATGCTTTGATATCTTTCTTCTGGGGTTACAAGAGCGACAATGCATGTTTTGGTAGCCATATTTCAGTACATTTATGGGTTAGACTATATGTTTTGCCTTCGTTGTTGGATTTTAGTAGAATGGTCTAAAATAATTTTCAAACCGTCAATATTAAGAATTTATACATGTGGCGGATAACTTTTGATATTAGGCCTACCTTTGATGTTAAAAAGGGGGAGACCTTCATCCAAGTCCATGAAGCACATCACATAATGTAATTTAAACATGGACAAACATGGTCAGCATTTGCAGAAACAGATATTATAAGGATATTAAGGAACGTTTTGCCGTCATAAATTGGTTGTCTGTATTCTCTCTGTACATAATGTGTGTATTTAGAGTGCACTGAATGGGATAACTGTTGATAACTGAATGTTATCAACCACCAAAAAGCAAATTAAAGCTTTTACACCTTGCCATTGCTTTTTTTTTATTTTATTTCACCTTTATTTAACCAGGTAGGCTAGTTGAGAACAAGTTCTCATTTGCAACTGCGACCTGGCCAAGATAAGGCATAGCAGTGTGAACAGACAACACAGAGTTACACATGGAGTAAACAATTAACAAGTCAATAACACAGTAGAAAAAAGGGGAGTCTATATATACATTGTGTGCAAAAGGCATGAGAAGGTAGGCAAATAATTACAATTATGCAGATTAACACTGTAGTGATAAATGATCAGATGGTTATGTACAGGTAGAGATATTGGTGTGCAAAAGAGCAGAAAAATAAATAAATAAAAACAGTATGGGGATGAGGTAGGTGAGAATGGGTGGGCTATTTACCAATAGACTATGTACAGCTGCAGCGATCGGTTAGCTGCTCAGATAGCAGATGTTTGAAGTTGGTGAGGGAGATAAAAGTCTCCAACTTCAGCGATTTTTGCAATTCGTTCCAGTCACAGGCAGCAGAGAACTGGAACGAAAGGCGGCCAAATGAGGTGTTGGCTTTAGGGATGATCAGTGAGATACACCTGCTGGAGCGCGTGCTACGGATGGGTGTTGCCATCGTAACCAGTGAACTGAGATAAGGCGGAGCTTTACCTAGCATGGACTTGTAGATGACCTGGAGCCAGTGGGTCTGGCGACGAATATGTAGCGAGGGCCAGCCGACTAGAGCATACAAGTCGCAGTGGTGGGTGGTATAAGGTGCTTTAGTGACAAAACGGATGGCACTGTGATAAACTGCATCCAGTTTGCTGAGTAGAGTGTTGGAAGCAATTTTGTAGATGACATCGCCGAAGTCGAGGATCGGTAGGATAGTCAGTTTTACTAGGGTAAGTTTGGCGGCGTGAGTGAAGGAGGCTTTGTTGCGGAATAGAAAGCCGACTCTTGATTTGATTTTCGATTGGAGATGTTTGATATGGGTCTGGAAGGAGAGTTTAGAGTCTAGCCAGACACCTAGGTACTTATAGATGTCCACATATTCAAGGTCGGAACCATCCAGGGTGGTGATGCTGGTCAGGCGTGCGGGTGCAGGCAGCGAACGGTTGAAAAGCATGCATTTGGTTTTACTATGGGTCTTTTATCTGTATTTTATGCACACCATAAGGTTCAGGATGATAAGGAAAATCTATGTTGGATTTGGGGGAAATCTATCAAAGCACTTTACAGAGCTGGACATTTTTAGATGTGGTTTCATTGGAGAAACTGTAATGTATTAGTTTGTGAACATCATCAAAAGACACCTAGACACCTTGAAACACATAGTTTCTATCATCCTGCTGAATGCTCACACACGTTTGCATGTTCTTACACACACGCACATATGCACACACACACACGCACACACGCACGCACGCACACACGCACGCACACACGCACACCCGCACGCACGCACACACACACACACACGCACGCACACACGCACACACACACACGCACGCACATACACACACATACACACACAAACACACACAAACCATACACAATACCTGCACATACACAACGTGTCCAATGAGCTTATGTTCTCTTTTTTAATATGGCTTTCAATAAATTATTATTATTATTATTGGACTATATAACAAAGCCAAGCAGGCAGACAATATACTGATTGAACAGAATGAGGATGCAGTATCATGAAGTAATTCCCAGCTCAGAAATAAAGTGTAGTGCAAATAACAAATAAAACAATAAGAAGTAAATGAAACCATCATACCCACTAAATTAGCTTTCATAACTAAATGAGTTATCTTGTTAAATATGAGCTTTCCATACCCTGCAGATCTGTGCAGCTATTTAAAGGCCCAGAGGTCTTATATATTTCCACACTATGAGGTTAGAAAAATACCGTGAAACTGTGAAAATTATGATAATGCCCTTTTAGTGTTAGAGCTGTTTGAATAGACCACCTAAAATGTCAGCCTGTTTTGGTGGGATGGCATTTTGGCCTGCCTGGTGACATCACCAGGTGGTAAATGTGTTAATAGACCAATAACAAAGAGTGTTCCAAACCTCTCTGCCAATGACAGCTAATTTCAGTTTTCCCCTTCCCACTCAGACCACTCCCAGACAGTCCTAGCAAAATTCTTCTTTGAGAAATTGCTCTTTGCTAAGAAGCTATTTTTGTTTCTTTTTGACCATTTTAATTTAAAACAGAAAATTACTGTTAACTCCCAGAGCTGAGGTCTATAGACTTTAGCTTGGTAAGCTAACATAGTCTTGTGCAAAACACCCAGGTTTGATGCCCAGTTGATTGCATAAGTTCCAGCCATAGGAACAAAGCCAGGAACACTGTGAACAACACAGCCAGGTCACCCATGATGCCAAATCAGTGGTAGACCTAAATCCATATCTGAGGACGTCAGGGGATTATGTGGAAACCATCCACAAGGGGCAACAGTGAGCGGTGTTAGTTTCAAGTAGGTTTATGTTTTTGATGTGGACAGGGATGGGTGTAAGGATCTGCTTCTGGTGCCAAAGGTTGCATGTTCAAATCCAGCTGTAGAAGTTGTTTTTTTAGATTTTTGTCCCTTAACTAAATCATTCAGAGTTAATGCCTAAGCATCTGCCTCTGGTGCCAGGTTGCAATTTTGAATCCAGCAATAGAAAGTTGTTTTTTTAGATTTTTCCCCCCAAACCTTAACCCTTACCATAGCCCATTCGGAGTTAATGCCTAACCTTAAGATTTTGGAGTTAATGCCTAAACCTGGCCCTAACCTTAAAAATTCAGAGTTAATGCCTTAACCTGGCACTAACCTTAAACATGTAGAGTTAATGCCCAAACCTGGCCCTAACCTTAAAAATTCAGAGTTAATGGCTGAACTTAACCTTAAACACTTCGACATTTGACATTGGGAACAAATGTAACCCTGGAGGTGCCTTGATAGATAGAGACCTGGGTGAAGGGTTGACAGCCTCAGATTCACAGAGAGGTGTTGACCAACGTGACCATCTCCACAGCGGCGTCTGGCGCTCTGGCTGTTGTCAGAATTAAACGTTTGTCCATGTTCGTCCATCTTTCTCAAGCGTCAAATTTCGATTGAGAAAGATGGACAAACATCTAATTCTAACGTGAGACCGTGAGAGCTTGTTGCAGCCATACGGCTCCCGCTGTGGAGATGCTCATGTTGTTTTGCATCTTATCTACTGAGAGCATGCTTGGGCAGGCTTAGATAAAAACATCTCTCTGTGAATCTGAGGCTGTCAACCCTCCACCCAGGTCTCTAAGGGACCACCAGGGTTACATTTACCTGCTTGGAAAATGAAATGTTTAAAAAAATATTTTGTAACAGAAAGCGAAAATATGTGCTTGTTATTTGACAAGTCCAGGTAGTCCTTCACCGTTTCAGTCCATTTCCTTTGACCTTTTCTTCTACCTGGGTCATTCCTCATGACCCAGGAGGAGGTTTACAAGCACTACCGAGATTCAATCAGCATTGAGACACTGTATGGACATGATACTATAACAACTATTGAGTATAGCAATGCACAAACTTGATAGCATTTTCCTGACATTGATTGCTGTTGAAGTGCACAAAGACAATGGCTCACGTGCACTTACTCATATGGGAGCACACCTGACCTTGTTCCAGTCTGTAACACTCCCCCCACACTGCCATAGGCCACTCCCAAAGTAAACAACATTGACATTTTTTATGTTGCAGGAGGAAAACCTTCCTATTGCACTCTCGGAAGATGCTGAACATAGAACTGTCTGCAAATTTAATTGACCCAATTTAGCCTGTCTTCCTTGCAGTAATTTTCCTCTGTTGCTAAGTCTGTTGCTAGGGCATTGTTTGGTGGGTAGCTCTGTGACTGTGCCTGCTGCCTAATCTGATTCCACTCTGAAGCTGTGTGCCAGCTATCCAGAGGCGGGTAGAAACAAAAGGAAAACATATCGAGGCATAAAATGCTGGCGTACTGCTGTTTTATTGTGATGCTCATGACACACTTCTCAGTTGCCTTAAGAGGTACAAAAAGCTGAACTAATTTCGGGGGAACATTTGGGGTGTTCTCATATCAGGGCTGGGGGACCTAGAAGACTAAAAGTGCATACAATCTGGTATAAAACCTGCCTTCAAGTATTATTTTTTGTGGTTTAACTGTTTAACTGATTTCTTTGCCCTTACTTGCTGAAAACGTACCTGTAGTGGAAGACATGATGGTCAGGCTACACAGTGTATTTCAAGAGGGGTGTTTGCTTGGTGACAGGGACAGCTGCTATATTTACCAACATCCTGGGTGCCATGCAGTCAAAATAAAGAGAGAGCAGCTGGACTGTAACGGGGGGGGGGGAAGAAGTCTGGATTCAGGAAAGCGATAACGACCTTAGGGGTCAATTACGTCATTCTTGATGTAAAAAAGGAGAAGGCTAAAGACGTACACACTTACATAACCAACTCCTTTAAGCGATGATGCTAAGCGGCACAACATTCAACAGGAGAGAGGGAATGGATAAAGAATGGAGGTATGTTATAATGTGCAGTCAGGCATTATGTGAACCTTGAATTATTCAGCCGTCAAACATCAATAAAACATACACTTTTGTGCATGTACTGGTGCCTGGAGGCCTTTGCATGTCTAAGTCAAAAATGGAGAGGGTGAATTGAACTACCTGTATAGGGAATGTGAAAATTGATATACAACCCAAACATTGTACACTATTATTCTGTAATTCTTATCTCAATATTCAGTGAGCGGTTTGCCGGTGTGTTACTCTCTGGTGTCATCTATTTGGCAGGAAAAAGGCTCTTTGGCACAGGATCCCAAAAGGAAGAAATGATGTCATATTTCTGTTTTTTTTATTTTTTATCTTGGCAGAATAACTCATGGCACTTAGTCAACCTCTTTCTTATAGATGTTTGAAGATGCTGCTGTCTGTTTTCCACCTGGTGGGACATCATTTAGAAATACATGAATAAATTAAGAGTTAGAACTGCACCCAGTTCCTATCTGCAGCGTCATTCACAACTAGATTTCATTTCAATTACATCGATACGTAATCGGATAATGCGTTTTTAGGTTGTTGCATTTTTCTGTGAAGGACAGTAAAGCTTTGGTTTTATTGGAAGTAAGAAACGGTCTCATGCCTTTGT
This sequence comes from Oncorhynchus mykiss, assembly GCF_057628025.1. NCBI lineage: Eukaryota > Metazoa > Chordata > Actinopteri > Salmoniformes > Salmonidae > Oncorhynchus > Oncorhynchus mykiss. The sequence goes on from NC_143024.1 coordinate 44,488,403, forward strand.
TCCATGTTTGAGGAAATACATGCAAAATATTTTCAAGTATATTTTCCATCTGGTAGCCTATTTTTGATGTGGGTCTCACTGGTTTAATGACCAAGGTCCGGTCAGTGTCTGTGCCATCTGTGCCAGGCAGGGGTGGACGTGGGCGGGGGTGACATGATTTACATAACAGATTCCAGACAGAGTCGCCCCTTGTTCGTAAAGGGTTCAGTGCCAGTGTGCCACGTCATGATGCCTTGGACAGAAATACATCTCACCTAGTTTTACTTTTCTCACAGATCCAAAGGGGAAAAGGCAGCGTTAAGCACCATGGGACCATTCCAGGAATATGAGGTGCGTGTCATTGCAACACTTTCAAAGTCAATCATTCTTGCTATATTAGACTATCATTTTGAATCTTAACAATTCAGCTAATATTTTGGTTAAAATTTCACATCATGAGAATGATAGTTATCTAATCTAGACTGTCACAGTCACAATAGCAGACCATAATTAGTTCCTGACTGTGTTGCTGTGACAGAGCTAGTGAGACAAAAACAAAATGCGCAAAGTTGCATTTGTGCACACCGATTCTGATATGAATCTGATTTGTTCTTGTGGCAAAAATTCAAGTGGCGAGCATAGTTGTGATACTTGTATGGTGCTCAGGAAAAGAAGTCGCCAGGGAAGGAGAGCCCCCGCAGCCGCATCCCACGCTTGATCCTCCATCCTTTCCAGCCTAATGAGAAAGGGTCACCCCTGTCCGAATCACCCATTTCAGAGGAGGAGGGTAAGGACTGTGACATCAGCTCGGACAACTCCAAACGGACCATCAGCACCAACAGCTTTTGCTCAGGTATGTGGTTCCCATGTTTCAGATCAAGGTTAAGGTACATCCTAAAAGTCTAAAGTAGTTTCCTCTTCTAATCTCACTAAATGTAGCTGAAAACATCAAATTGATAGGAATTTGCTTTCACCTGTCACTATTGTCACATTTTTATGGCTGCCAGGGCAGTTCTGGCAATGGCAGATGGGCTGGTCTATCTAAATAGAATCTTTTGGGTGCAGAGTGAATGGCCGCGTGTGTTAGCAATGCCCAGGACGATTTCCGATACCAGTCCAACCCTGCAGCCAGCGTTCATCATATAAAAATGTCTGAAATCATGCTAACACACTTATGTCGGCTTTGTTATGCCATTCTGGCCAAGTAGGCCGAATCCACATCTTATCACATACTAGTCAGGGCGTTGGTTACATAATCATGCATTGGAGATTTTGTGAGTGTTGCCAAGTCAAACTGTGTAAAGAGAAGTCCTCATCATATCATATGAAAGCTTGTTGATTACTGTTGTTTCAAACAACTAGCATACTGTTGCAACAAATTTGAATTACACAAGGCTACTAACCTACCACAAACAACAAAGTTGGCAAGCATAAAAGTTTGCACAATAGTTGGCATTATTCCAAAAATGACCTAGCCGTCTGTAGTAGGCCTAGATTCTTTTCTCTATCAACATTATTTTGACAACAGTTACACCTAACCAAAATGAGGTTACAACATATTGACGTATATTGAATAACATTAAGTCATCATGGAAGTTCCTCGTCACCCCTTTCGCCTCCCTTCAGCTTCCACAACACAGTGCTGTGGCGTTGGTAACATGAACACGGTTGGTTGGATGAGTTACAGTATGAACAGATACGAGGGAGTGAACCTCGAGCTCTGTATGATTGATTGACTGCTGTGTGTTCCATGCTGCATGCGTATTCTTGGCTATACCTGTCTACATAGATGACACCGGCTGCCCCAGTAGTCAGTCTGTGTCCCCCTCCAAAACCCCATCAGGCTCAGACAACAGTCCGCATGGCTCCCCCACGCCCACCGCCGAGTGCAAGACCAAGGTGAAGAGGGTGAGGGTGATGGAAGAGTGGCACGCACCCCCGGCAAGGCACAAGAGGGAGCAGCGATCGTCCACATTGCCCAGAGGTAGGCTACTGCAGGGAATGGCTTCAGTTTTTTTTTGTAGGTGGGGTTAGGAGGATCATACATCCTAGTAGATCTTAGGCCAGGGCTGACCAACCTTCTTCCTGGAGATCTACCGTCCTGTGGGTTTTCAGTCCAACCCTAATTTAACACACCTGACTCTACTAATTAGCTGCTCAACAAGACCTTAACGAGCTGAATCAGATACGCTGAATTAGGGTTGAACTGAAAACCTACAGGACAGTAGATCTCCAAGGAAGAGGGTTGGGCAGCCCTGTCTTAGGCATTTCTCTCAGTGCTCATTCTGTGTATTTGTTTGATTTCAGTACTTGTCTAACTGTCAATTAAAATAGATCTACAAAATACATCTACATCAGATTAAAATATATATGAAATAGCCATGTGAAATGGTTTCTTGTAGACCAGGGTTGGGCTCAATTTGAATTGAAAGCAGTCAATTCAGGAAGTAAACTAAAAATCACAATCCAATAATAGAAAAAAAGGGCATTTATTTTCAATGACTTCTCTATAAACTCAAAAGTAGAAGCTATTTATTTCATTTTGTTTTTAAATGTCTGCATTTTAAATTCTAATCATTTCCTACTTGACTGCCTTTAATTCAAATTGAGCCCAACCCCGATTTCTACATGGTTTGTGTGTATACACTATCTGCATAGTATTGTTTTCATGTAATTTTAGCAGTAGAAAATAAGTGTAACTGATGTGAAATGGCTAGCTAGTTAGCGGTGTGAGCGTTAATAGTGTTTCAATCGGTGACGTTACTTGCTCTGAGACCTTGAAGAAGTTGTCCCCTTTGCTCTGCAAGGGCCATGGCTTTTGTGGAGCGATGGGTAATGATGCTTCGTGGGAGGCAGTTGTTAATGTGTGCAGAGGGTCCCTGGTTTGAGCCCAGGTAGGGGTGAGGAGAGGGATGGAAGCTAAACTGTTATATTGGTGCCGTGACCCGGATCACTGGTTGCTGTGGAAAAGGAGGAAGTCAAAAGGGGGGTGAGTGTAACCGATGTCAAATGGCTAGCTAGTTAGCGGTGTGAGCAATAATAGTGTTTCAATCGGTGACGTCACTCACTCTGAGACCTTGAAGTAGTTGTTCCCTTTGCTCTGCAAGGGCCGTGGCTTTTGTGGGGCAATGGGTAACAATGCTTCGTGGGAGGCAGTTGTTGATGTGTTCAAGCCCATGTAGGGGTGAGGAGATGGACGGAAGCTAAACTGTTACATAAGCAACAATGATTTGCTTGGGAGAATGGGAGAATCTCAATTGCAAAACATCCATAGGAGGAGACAGTCAGAGTGGCAGGACCTCTGGCTTTCTCGTCCAATGGGGTTTGAGAAGGAGGCGAGACGCTAAACCTTTTTTTTATGAGTATGCAATTGAGGTTCTCCCTATGGTTACATCCCAAATATCTCTCCTACCTCTCACAGTGTACACTTGTTCACTTCCCTTCATGGATTTGAAAGGAACTGACTGGTATAAGACTTATGATAGAAATGTCCTCTAGCCCATGTCTACACCAATCCAATGCTTTTACCTTTCTGGGGAATAATGAACAAGTGCAGGAAGAAGGAGATATTATTGGGACACTCAATGGTTGTGTTCCACTGCTCAGACATTGCATGTATTAACCAATGGTTGTGTTCCACTGCTCAGACATTGCATGTATTAACCAATGGTTGTGTTCCACTGCTCAGACATTGCATGTATTAACCAATGGTTGTGTTCCGCTGCTCAGACATTGCATGTATTAACCAATGGTTGCATGACACCACATCTTCTGTGCCTTTGGGCACCAGATTGCTGACATATGATGTGGTTAGCCGATATATAAAATACTTATCTAGGCTTTGTAAAATCTGGCATGTGTCAGCAAGGTCTGTGCTGAAGAATGCCAACAATGAGGGGATTCGATTAATCTGGCCCGGGGATCCCGTTTAAAGCCCACGTTGAAGTTGGCTCAAAACAAAAGTGATGTAATTAAGCATGTGGAGTAATGAGTAGGATTCTGTGTTTTCACATGCTAAATTTGAAAAAAGTTTGAAAATTCAAATATATACTGTATGGAAAATAGATGCATGTTTCTGGACGATTCGCCATGCTGCCTTTTATCATGACCGATAAACGAAGATTACTGTTTGATTTTAGATGGGCACTCCTTCCTTACTCCTTTTGCCCGTTCACGTCACGCAACCCGAGGCTCAGCATAATTGAATCCGACCAAACGCCTTAATCAAGGTTCAAATCCAGAGAGGCTGCTGATTGGATAAATAATGTTGGACTTGAGGTTTTCCAATTAGGCCGAGTAGCAGTCAGTCTTCACGTTGTACTTGCACTAAATTCACTCACCCAGTGTTGAAGGTTCAGTTTAGTTGTTATTTAATCACAAATTCACTGTGAGCACTTTACTATGGTTTTATCGAATGGGAAGAGATGCTACTCAGGTATGTCATTTATTTCAGGAGTTTACCCATCACTGATTAGGGAGAATGATGTTCTACCCACATATTGAGTTGCCACGCTGGCTCATTCTGAGAGTGATTATTTTGTTTGAGAATGCAATATTGCAATAGTATTTTTGCACTAATTTAGCAACATGTCTTCAGAGGTTATTTATGGAATAAAATTGGTTGTCATGATACAGCTCTACTGTAGGTACGTTAGGTTGGCCCTGTTCTTTTCATTAATAATCTGGTCTGAATCTTTACTAGGTGATATGATGCTTAAATGTACTATGTTTGGTTTTCTAGGGATTAACTGGATTTAAAATGTTTTTATGAAGGGGTTGATGCAAAACGATATGTACAAATTGTATCGGCCCTTCATGTCAGTAGATTACTGTATGAGGGAGGGAGAGGTTAGGCCAAGGGATGCCACAGCCTGTCCTGCAGCCACCAGACAGGTGAGTGGCGGATCTCATGGCCTTTCCCGATAATGGACTAAAGGAACCCGATGTTATTCCTTATAGTCCAATCAACTCACAGGTTCAGTTTCAGAGGTGAATTGGCTCTGGCAGCCAAATACTCCATTTAAATTGAGTCGGTTCTAAACTTTGCCCTCTAATTTCATATCACAAATGCAAAATCTACTTGCTGTACACTGTTTTAAATTGCAGCTGACAGTATTGTTCAATGACACAGGTGTTCGAAGACTCAGATAGTCAACTACCAGTGCTACTTAGCTGTCTTCTGTCTGTAAACAAGCGCTATAACATGGAACTATGTCCTTGTGGGAAACCTATGAAAGGTTAAATTGCTACACACCTTTATCAGCGAGAAAAAAATAAAGATTCGTTCCATATGTTTCCAAACCCGTACTGTAAGCGACGCATGTTAAAGTTCAAGTACGAGCGTTGGGGCTCATAATAAACTCGCTCGGCCAGTAGAGCCTATCGTCAATAGGCGCTAAAGGTAGTTAGTGTCTATGAATGGGTTAGCGGGTGAGGCTGCATTTATTAGGTACCCTCTCGTGCAAGGTTGAACTGATCGGGCCTGCTTATTTTATGGCAGCTGTATAATCTAATAGCCTCTGCTTGAATCATGCCATTGTTGCCAACCACAAACGCTTTGCAGCAGGATGACGCTATTCGGTTTGTTTACCGTTTTGAAGTGGCTCACGTGGTGTTTAAAAATATATATATATATATATATATATATGATGTTTTTGACATCTGAATGCAGAGAAGTTGATTCTTGAAATAGACATGGAACACAACTGCAAGATGTGTAGTCATGGAAAAGCAGAATGCAAGTGTGTGTGTATGGCATGTGTTTAGTGTGTCCTGCCTGCTGATGCCAGGTCAGTAGTAATATCCTGATGTGTTTGTCTGACTCTGCAGGTAGTGAGGCAGACTTCAGCTCCTCCAGCAGCACTGGCAGCCTAAAGCGAGGGGGGAGCCTGGCCCACAGCTCCACAGGGAAGAAGATCTCCTCACGCAGGTGCTGTATGGGGTGGCTCTGTTTCTCTACTGCCTCCATTGTAGAAGCAGACACACCATGCCTTTACCATTTATCTTCCCCCACTAGTGGGTGTTATACTTAAAAGGCCTGTTTTCCCTGACCCAGATTCAGCCTGATCCTAAACTAAAATGCACTTTCAACAAAAAAAACGTAATTGGGTCTGGGAAACTGTTCCAATAATAGCTATGCTATTTTTTTTTATTGCTGTATATTTCCCCGCCCCCACTGGTATTTTGTTTTTTTCAATGATAAATGCACAACATTACAAGACTGGTATTGTGGAAAATGTCTTCTCTAGCTTTGCCTGTCTTTCCCCACAGTCGGGGTGCCCACATCAGGAGCCTCCCTGTGTTCAAGCTGGCAGGGATCCCCTCAGCATCCCGTGATGCAGAGCTCTATGCCCCGTACAGGACAGTTCCCTCATCCACCACCAACAGCAGCAGCAACTCTAGCCCCACAGTACCCTCCAGGTAAAAAGCCATGTCAATAATTCCACCTAGCCTATCGAAGGACACGCGCAACTACCATGGTCCTATCCTTTCCGATCAACATGAAATGCCCTATGAAGAAGGGGTTAGGGGTCAATTTGTAATGACGCATATGTTGCTCTGTGAGGGGTGGGCATTCATTAGGTGGGGCAAGGGTGGATAGATTAGGCTCTGTGCTGGGACTTTTTGTCTTCTCCCCTACCCCTCCTGAGGGATTATATCGGTCAGGATTGGGCTATACTGAGATTAGAGGATTTTATAAACAGTCAGGATTATTTTGGTGTGTGGGTGTCAACCTTGGGTTTATAGGAGAGGAAGAGTTCATTAATATTTCATCCTATCTCAGTCGCTAGCCAGACATGCTTGCCTGGCTGCATCCCTGCCTTCTTTTTCACTTACTGTCTGACATTTGTGGTCGCGCTTCTGGGTTCTCATGTTGCTATGTGGCAGAATATTCACTTGAGGGTTCCTGTGCTGCCATGACAGCAGCACTGCTCAAACAAGCTCAACCTTGCCTTTCTGCTCAGACTGTAAAAATAACTAACCAGAGTCCTCTTGAATTCAGCCCACAGGCTTAACATGATTCATTCTCTATGCAACACAGAGAATACTTATGTACTTATGGATCTTATGCGGACGTGAAAATGTCCACAACTGCATATGTTTCTCAAGTCATTTTTATTGCTACAGGATTTTTGTCCTTGTTCCCCTCCGCTCTCTTCTGCCTGGCTGGGTTTTGTGTGACGTCCTAGTTCTCTCACTACCTTCTGCTAGCCTGTTCTATTTCTGGCAGGGATGCAGAGAGCTCGCATCAAAGAACAAGTCCCAGGTTGTTGCTAGGATATAGCGCTAGCTTTTAAGCCTGTTTGTAAGAGGGGCTGCTCTGCATATTAGCCAAATCCATTCTCTGAAACAAATGTTTCATCAACCCTTTTTTTAAAAACCTGAGCCCTGATCACAGGGATATTCCAGAACTGCTAATGTACAATTGAAGGTTAATGTGCTTGAAATGATAAATGTAGGCATTTCAGGGATTTCTCAGTCAAAAACACTTACCTTGTAGACTAGAGTAGAGCAAATGTCATTTGGGCTTTCCCCTCCCAATTCATTGTTTTCCTATCTATCCCTGCAAGCTTTTGACCAACCTGGCATTTTAGCTTTTTTTGCAGCATGAAGTCTGCTGGCTGGTTAGCTTGTGTCCCAGTCGGACTTTGAACTTTGCATCGTGCAAGTTGCACCATTTTTTTTTTTTTGTTGCATGGCCTAGTTCCTTCCCCACAGAACTGAGGGAGCGTACTTTAGATGGGGCACAGTACAGGATGGTGTGTATAATAGATGTGGTGTCCTCTTCATCAGTATCCATATTGAGAAAGATGGCGTCTGACCAGTAGAACATACAGTATGTGACTCGGGGCAAAGGTGCAATTTCCTGTCTTGTCTCCCCAGAAGGATGACCCCCAGAAGATACCACTCCTGTGGGGACAACCATGGCATCAGACCCCCCAATCCAGAGCAGTACCTCACCCCCCTGCAACAGAAGGAGGTGGCCATTCGCCACCTGAGGAGCAAGCTGAGGGAGGTGGAGAACACCGTCCACGACAGGTTACCTTCTCAGTGAACATCACGTTTAGCTTATTTTCTAAATTCATCCCATAGAGTGCATTCCACCTACAGTGTAGCCAAACATTGCAATCCCACACAGCTGTAGCTACTAGCTGACCCTCTCTTTTCTCCCTCAGGGAGTCTGAGATTGAGAATCTCAAGTCCCAGCTGGGACGGATGAGGGAGGACTGGATCGAGGAGGAGTGCCACCGCGTCGAGGCACAGCTGGCCCTAAAGGAGGCACGAAAGGAGATCAAGCAGCTCCGGCAGGTTGTAGAGACCATGAAGAGCAGCCTGATGGAGAAGGACAAGGGCATCCAGAAGTACTTTGTTGACATCAACATCCAGAACCGCAAGCTGGAGTCCCTGCTGCACAGCATGGAGATGGCCCAGAGCGGCTCCACGCTGCAAGACGAGCCAACCATGGACTTCATCTGTGGCGACTCCGACTCCCCTGTTAACGACCAGCAGGGGGAGGTGGGTGACCAGGCGGTGGAGGAGATGGTGGACAGTGGGCTGCTGGTCAACGACAACCTGGAGCACGTGCTCATGTCCACGGCGGTGGACTCCAGCCACGACTCTAGCGGTAAGCTGCGCTGCCACCCAGAGGCTGGTCCGGGGGTGTCCACTCTACTCCACAGTCTGGAGGAGAAGGTCACACCACTGCCTTCACCACCCTCCAACACGTTCTGCTGCAGCACACTCCCCTTCCCTGCTCCAGAGGACAAGGCCGTTCAGACCGAGGTGGTGTCCTTCCCTCCTGACCTGCACACCCTCCTGCTGCACTTGCTGAAGCTCCATGGTGGTGCAGTTGGAGATGCTCTCCTCCCAGCTTCTACCAGCCTTCTAGAAATCCCAGCACTGCAGGGCCCAGCCTCGACCCCTCTCCCATCCAGCCCTAACCAGTCCACCTTAAGCCTGCCTAGCCCCAGCCAGCCCACACCAGTTTTGCCAGTGAGCCCTGACATGTCCAGTGATTCAGGCCTGTGTTGCTCAGACCCTGAGGTGATGGTCTCCATGCGCTTCATGGAGGAGCTGGATTTTGAGGTGAGCAGTGAGGAGCCCTGCAGGGCCCCCGAGATGGACGTGGTCAACAAACGCTATTGGAGCAGCAGCTTCCTTGTCGATCTTGTTGCTGTGGCCGTACCAGTGTTGCCCACGGTGGCCTGGCTGTATTCCCGGCATGGCGTGGATGGGGCGGCACCAGTCTACAACATCGCAGCACTGATCCGTGGCTGTTGCATGATGGGCTTGCACTCTCTCCGTCATGTCACTCATCATCATGGGGCAGATGTGTAACGAACGGCCTCTGACCCCTGCATGCACAGCCCGACCCCTCAACTTGAAGCACTTATACATCAGTTAATCAAAGAGTATTTGTGAAAATCTTTAGTTTTTCTACACTTGAGAATATTAAAGCTACTGTTATTAATTTAGGTTCCCACGCGGTTACTTTGCACTGTGTACAGTTGTGAGTTATGTGAAATTTATGGTGAAGGGATTTTATTTACTTTCCATCTGTTCTGTTATCATAATTGTGTCTAAATGGATAATCTGAGTAGGTGGTTATGCATCATTGATGTCCTGGGCTGGCACTAGTTACCCCTACTTAAAGCAACTATGTTATTTTTCTGAAAGTATTAGGATTTCTGAGGGTGGGGATGAAATTGAATGTTAGTTTAAGCAAGCGTTTGTAATGGTTTATGTTCCCAAATCTTAAACCTGCAGCCAAAGCTTCATTAGTGAACGTTCACTCAATGTTTATTTTTCTACCTGGGAGTAGAGCTTTTTACGTACGTGTGTAACAAATTGTTGATGGGAGTATGAGCTCAATGCTTCGAAACATCCCATACTCGTTTGTGCCTGAGCTACTTTGTGTAATACTCTTAACATCAAATGTCCTAATATATTTATTAAAGCATGATAATCCAATCCATGTTTGATTCCTCTTGGGCATTTTCTGGTGGGAAGGGTTGAGCAGACTTTCATCCCAAGCATTTCTATAGTGACCATACATTCTACATGCCATATCTAGCAACAGCACACAACCGTTGTCTCATTCTACAACCAATTGAGATGCATCGTTCAGCTCTTGTCTTTCTCATGGGTGCCAATTTCAATTGATTATTTTCATAGTTTCTCTTTAAATGCCAACAAGAAGGATATTTCAGTGAGAAAATGAAACTAAAGAGACTTCTCGGATGTACTGTTTTTAATCTCCAGAGTAGAGGGGGAATTCTCAATTGCAAAGCCACGTGTCAGAGGCCAGCTCTGAGAACAGCAGAACACAATGTTCCCGGCCCCAAACACGAGGGTATGTGTTTCTGCATCCGCACAACAGCTCTTAACTAAGGAACAAGTTCAAATGAATTAATAAACTGATCTCTGAGCCTTTCCATATGACTGCATAATACACTGAACAAAAATAAAAACGCATTATGTAAAGTGTTTGAGCCTAAATTAAAGATCCCAAATATTTTCCATATGCTCAAAAAGCTTCTCATTTCGTGCACAAATTAGTTTGCATTTCTCCTTTGACACATTCACCTGACAGGTGTGGCATATCAAGAAGCTGATTAAATGGCATGATCATTACACAGGTGCACCTTGTGCTGGGGACAAGGCCACTCTAAAATGTGTAATTTTGTCACATCTGTGGCATAAGGTTTTGAGGGAGCATGCAATTGTCATGCGGACTGCAGGAATGTCAACCAGAGCTGTTGCCAGAGAATTAAATGTTAATTTCTCTACCATAAGCCGCCTCCAACGTAGTTGTGGAGAATTTGTCAGTACATCCAACTGGCCTCAACCTCAGACCATGTGTAACCACGCATGCCCAGGACCTCCACATCCAGGTTCTTCACCTGCGGGATTGTCTTTTCTTCACCAGGGTCTTGACCTGATTGCTGTTCGACGTCGTAACTGACTTCAGTGGGCAAATTCTCACCTTCAATGGCCACTGGCACACTGGAGAAGTGTGCTCTTCACGGATGAATCCCGGTTTCAACTGTACTGGGCAGATAGCAGCGTGTATGGCGTCATGTAGGCGAGCAGTTTGCTGATGTCGGCGTTGTGCATCATGGTGGCGGTGGGGTTATCGTACGGGGTTATGGTACACAATTGCATTTTATAGAATGCACAGAGACACCGTGATGAGAACCTGAAGCCCATTGTCGTGCCAATCATCTGTCGCCGTAACCTCATTTTTCAGCATGATAAATCACAGCCCCATGTCACAAAGATCTGAACACAATTCCTGGAAGCTGAAAAATGTCCCAGTTCTTCCATGGGCTGCATACCCACCAGACATGTCACCCACTGAGTATGTTTGGAATGCTCTGGATCTACGTGTACAACAGTGTGTTCCAGTTCCCACCAATATCCAGCAATTAAGCACATTGAAGAGGAGTGGAACAAGACTCCACAGGTCACAATCAACAGCCTGATCATCTCTATTCGAAGGAGATGTGTCACACTGCATGAGGCAAATGGTGGTCACACCAGATACTGGCTGGTTTTCTGATCCAGGACCCTAACTCTTTTTTAAGGTATCTGTCACCAATAGATGCATATCTGTATTCCCAGTCATGTGATATCCATAGATTAGGGCCTAATTCATTTATTCAATTGACTGACCATCTTCGAAGAAAGGTCATGCCACAGATCAGCAGTGACTGTTTACACACACACAATGTTTTCACTTGTCACGTTACATCTATGTTTGTGTGAGGGTTAAAGTAAATCTAATCAACTGGCAGACTGATGAAATGAGACTAGAGTTGGAATGAGAAGCCCCATGCGATGCTAAATAACCCGTTTCCCCTCTGCCATATGGGGATGTTGCATTACATAACCATGACCCTCTGTTCATTAGAGTGCAAGGAGACTGATGAATCATTCCATCTGTTGTAATCTCTCTCTGCAACCAGGCCTGGTAGAAAAGAGAAGGTTGAATCAATATGAGGAGGGGGGATGGAGTCATGCTGCGTTCGTAACCAGTGGGAAGTGGGAATTTATCACAGACGAATGGCCCTCCAACAGGTAATTACTAGTGGGGAACTCATCTATCCTCCTGAGCTCTCTCATTTGTCTCACCTGCTGACTTCTGACATCAACTACTAAGGAAATTACATTGATAACAGCATTTTCAGCAGTTAAATGCTATAAAACTTTATAAAAGGCAATCTTTTAATATGGTTTTTGAACATCATTTGTTTACATCCTTGATAGCTGAACTTTTAGATAATGGTTTGCTCAGCTGGTTGGCCATTAGCCATCTGGCGTTTCCCAACGGGTTCATAGCATGTGAATGCATCCAACTGTTATTTATGACTTCACAACTGGTCAATTCCCACCTCCCACTTGGTTACGAATGCAGCATTAGCTGAGTTCAGGGCTGCCTCAATTTGTCTTTCTTTGATTCCATGCATCCTATCTCCATGCATCCTTCTCAATTGTATTGGAGATGATGAACCAAGGTCCCTCCCATCTGACCTTCTCCAATGCATTCTGAGGAGGCGATGCGGTAAGATGTGAGGAATCAAGGAGAGATGGATTGATATACCAACAGAATAAAATATGGATACTTTACTTAGAATGGCTATTATTGACACAGATGAGACAATTTCAGTTTTACAATGGAAAAATAATTCTGCAGGAACAGAGCAGATTATCCTTCAGCGATCTCTCTACCTCAACTCTTGCCGAAAAACTGATGAGTGAGACATTTTGTTCCAAGAAGTAGGTCATGATCAGTCTCAGTGGTTTGGTCAAGCAGGGGTGTTTTTTGGCGACAGATAGTGACTTTGTGACGATGTTGTTACATGTTATAGCCAGAAATGAAGAGTCAGGACAACTAGGTTTTGGGTTTGAAAAGCATTTGAAAGGAATTTGCATTGCACAAGATTAAAATGCCCTATTAAATCTACTTAAGAGAACAAGCATATCTAATGACACTGGGCTCCATGCATGTAAAAGGTTTATTCAGAATGGTAGTTTTTCCTAATGCAATAAATCGTGGGTGGTGCAAAGAAATATGACTTGAGTGAATCTCGGGAGGACATTTTAGTCCAATACTAAAAATGATGTTCAATCACAAACAAGTCTGAAAAAAAAACAAAAAGTGATTTAATGCAGATTTAATCTTAAAATCCACTTGCTTAACTGGTTTTGTACCTTTGTTTCTGTCATGACTCTAATATTGGTTAACATTCAGACACAACTGAAAAGGGACCCAGAGATTTATTACAGAAAATTAAGGAATGTGCAAAAAAAAGACATTTGACAAAGATAAACATAAAGCACGTATCCCCATCATGCTGACTTTGATAACAATTGGAAGAAGTATTTGCAAAGAAAGCAAAAAGGACAATTGTCAGCGGTATTATTTTCATAATTCTCTCTGGCTAACAACCTCTTTCTTCACGATCCAATGTTCCATGCAATGGGTAATATAATACTATCGATATCAAGAGTCTGAAAAACAGAAATTAATCCCTCATTTACCACAAAGCCCCACCTAAAATAACCATGAAAACACCAGTTTCAAAGGCATCGTTCATTTAGACATTCTATATAACTATTTTTGCCAGAGTCCCCATATTATATACAGGATACCCCAGTGACAGAACAAGGAAAACACAAATGTGTAAAAGGGACTATCAGTTACTCTAATCCAACAGGTCTGTTTAATTGCAAATGTATGTCAGCTCTTACAGCTCCATCTCTGCATATATGTTTCCATGGCAACTAGACCCTTCTGCTTGACATTCCAGTCTCATACACCGGTTGCTGGGAACTCGCACAAAAGCGCACACTTCCATCACAAAAAGCTCCAATTGATTCGACATCAATTGACCATACCAAAATCATATTGATACGTAACAGGTTTAGTCCAGTCAATCAAAAATGCTTTGACTTATGAAATCTATTGACCGATTCTGTTATTAACGGTACACAAATTACAGGAGGGAAGCACGGAGCTTTGCATCTTTTTATTTGCTATGATCACCGATCAAGGATGTCAGTTGGCCATCCAAGTCTGACCACCAAGTTGTCTCAGATAACACAGAGACAGGAGTTTGTATGTGTTATGCTACATTGAAAGTGTAAAATAAAATAAAAACACACATTCAACATAATAACAAAAGGCAAAAGTCATTAAAGAGTCACTTCTATTTTGGTGTATTAAAAAGCAGGGATAAGAACAAGCAGGAACATTTTTTGATTATTCAAGATGTCAGAGATGTTGAGCCTGGCAGATCAGTAACCACAGGATTACCATAGGAACCCACAGTCAACTCTTGAGTATGGCTCAATTAAATTCCCAAATCCCTTTGACAGTGTCCACACACTCAGTTTGAAACTTATTTTTAAGCCTTCAATTAAAAAGTGCAATTCCAGTATATTGAAGGCTGTACAGTAAAAGTACATCAGGAATATCAAGCAACGTCAATGAGAGAATGTGTTTTCGAACAAAGACGACGAGAAACATAATTAAAAAGCACAATAACCAAAGCAACAAAGGGATGTATGTAACTGATATAAAGTGAGAATTACTTTTAATTACACACCTTCATCCTTCTTGTTATAAGACAATGCCAGAGAAATAGGTCTCTTGAGAGTTCACTTGTACTATAGGTACCAGAATATTTACACATATTCCTGGGAAATACAAATGGACAGTTTGTTTTCTGTAACTCAAATCTAATTACTGAACCCAGAGTCATACCTAGCCAAAGTGACATTTGATAGCAAGTCTTTGATATAGGGCAATGCCTAAGGGCATTGCAGAGTATTTATTTAACCCTTCAGACTCAAAGTATTGTCACACAAACTGCAATTGCAGTTGAAGTCGGAAGTTTACATACACTTAGGTTGGAGTCATTAAAACTCGTTTTTCAACCACTCCACAAATTTCTTGTTAACAAACTATAGTTTTCGCAAGTCGGTTCGGAGTAATTTGTCCAAAAATTGCTTACAGACAGATTATTTAACTTATAATTCACTGCATCACAATTCCAGTGGGTCAGAAGTGTACATACACTAAGTTGACTGTGCCTTTAAATAGGTTGGAAAATTCCAGAAAATTCTGTAATGGCTTTAGAAGCTTCTGATAGGCTAATTGACATCATTTGAGTCAATTGGAGGTGTACCTGTGGATGTATTTCAAGGCCTACCTTCAAACTCAGTGCCTCTTTGCTTGACATCATGGGAAAATCAAAAGAAATCAGCCAAGAACACAAGTCTGGTTCATCCTTGGGAGCAATTTCCAAACGCCTGAATGTACCATGTTCATACGTACAAACAATAGTACGCAAGTATAAACACCATGGGACCACGCAGCTGTCATACCGCTCAGGAAGGAGACGTGTTCTGTCTCCTAGAGATGAACGTTCTTTGGTGGGAAAAGTGCAAATCAATCCCAGAACAACAGCAAAGGACCTTGTGAAGCTGCTGGAGGAAACCGGTACATAACTATCTATATCACACAGGAAAAAAAAAAGTCCTATACTGACATAACCTGAAACGCGGATGAGCAAGGAAGAAGCCACTGCTCCAGAACCGCCATAAAAAAGCCAGACTACGGTTTGCAACTGCACATGGGTACAAAGATCATACTTTTTGGAGAAATGTCCTCTGGTCTGATGAAACAAAAAATAGAACTGTTTGGCCATAATGACCATCATTATGTTGGGAGGAAAAAGGGGGAGGCTTGCAAGCCGAAGAACACCATCCCAACTGTGAAGCACGGGTGTGGCAGCATCACATTGTGGGGGTGCTTTGCTGCAGGAGGGACTGGTACACTTCACAAAATAGATGGCACTATGAGGAAGGAAAATGATGTAGATATATTGAAGCAACATCTCAAGACATCAGTCAGGAAGTTAAAAGCTTGGTTGCAAATGGGTCTTCCAAATGGACAATGACCCCAAGCATACTTCAAAAGTTGAGGCAAAATGTCTTAAGGACAACAAAGCTCTGACCTCAATCCTATAGAACATTTGTGGGCAGAACTGAAAAAGCATGTGCGAGCAAGGAGGCCTACAAACCTGACTCAGTTACACCAGCTCACAATTTTAAGGCAATGCTACCAAATACTAATTGAGTGTATGTAAACTCCTGACCCACTGGGAATGTGATGAAAATAAAAGCTGAAATAAATCATTCGCTCTACTATTATTCTGACATTTCACATTCTTAAAATTAAGTTGTGATCCTAACTGACCTAAGGCAGGGAATTTTTACTAGGATTAAATGTCAGGAATTGTGAAAGCCTGAGTTTAAATGTATTTGACTAAGGTGTATGTAAACTTCCGACTTCAACTGTAAATCAGGGTAGTGTTCATTCGGCGCAAAAAAAAAAAAAAAACTGATACAGGGGGTGACTTCCTGAACTTGTTAGATAAAAAAACGCTCATTTCCGTTGCGTGCCCTAATGAACACATCCCAGGCATGCCGTGCCTTTCCGAAAGCTAAATGCAACCGTCTTTGAACAAACATCACACTGGCCAAGCCATATCTCGAATGATGGCTGGTGGACAGAGATTTTTTTTAAATGACCGCTGTGTGGAGTAGAGATGATCTTCGTGTGGAGATGACTAGAGGATAGCGTGATGACGTTTGTCTAAGTGTTCCTTTTCTTGCCCTCCGGCTCACGGGGTGAGTGCTCTAAAAAAATGTTACGAGAGCTTGACCGCAATCTTCTGGTCCTTCTTCATCATCCTTTGAACCTCCTTCTCCATCTTCTTCCTCTGCTGCTCCATGGAACGCTTTTCTCTCTCAGCCATCTTCTGTTGTCTGGTAGACAGGGAAACACAAAAAGGTGCGAGTTTAAAAGGATTGCAACAAACCTCATTACTAAGCTTTTTGAGAGAGCAAAAGTGATAGTTCAGGAGGTAGAGAGAGAGAGAGAAAAAAAATAAAAAAATACTGCCAACCAAGTTTCCCTGAAGTCCCTGAATTTTCTGTGTGCAAATAATGCCTTTCTTTCATGTTGACTTTGTGCTGAACATTCTTAATATACTGCCACCTGCTGGATAACAACTAAACTTGCAGAGCTCTTGACAATATGACAGTAATATGACACTGAACATGACAGGATTTTCACATTGAACTAGGGCTGTCCCCGACAATTCGTCTCGTCCACATTTTTAAACGTGTTTTTCCCCCCATAAAATGACACATCCCTATGTGTTTTAATCAAATCAACTATATGTACTGAGCTTGGCTGATGCTTTAAGCGCACCGTTTGATGAAATAGTTAAAAGACACACAAATGACTACAGGGAGTAATGACTGCATTTGATTTGATTGTGTAGGGCCGGGCTCAGACTTGCTGCACTGGTTAAAAAAAATTACAGCGAGTGACTGTGTGACTGTCTCTCTCTCACCTCCCTGCTGCAGTGACCACAGAACATCAATCTATTGTTTATTTTTTTGCTGAAGCTACAACATAATTACAGCCATTTCTGACTGAAAGGTTCTGGTACCGAAATCCTTCATTTGTTTAGGAAAAACATTCCCTATTCCCTCAACCCTTGCTCTATTTACGTGACAAATGTATGCATCGCATGCATGTGACCACTAGGGACTGACCTATACCATGATCACATCAATAACTTGGATATAACAAACTCCAAACACGTGACAGCAAAATGGATGCTAAGGACGTGACAAATAAATTCGAAACGGGGGAATGTTTTAATGGATGCTCAGGAGGAAGTCAGATGTGTGGAATAAATTGTAACTTTTTGTGGAAAATATTGGGAGGTCAAGTAAAGTTTTTATTACAGCAAAGACTCAAAAACAGTCGCATTCATTCATGAATGCAATTTCCGAAATGAAACGGTTTATTTATTGTTTACGCCAATTACTCAAGGAATGCTTTATTTTAAAACTAAAATGCTGGATTGCATCTCAAATCATGAATGACTCGTATGCTGTGTGATGACATGAATGAATGATTAATGGATACAGTAGCCTACAGAAGTATTTAAATACAGGCCTAAGTAAGTTACCGTATTAAGCCTAAACAGGATGTACTCTTAGGCCTACAGCTCAATGGTTATACAAGGATGTTATATAAACTTACTAATGGTAATGACATTACTTATTATTATTAGAAGGATGATAATAATAATAATAATAATAATAGTAACAATAAGGAGATCAAGAAAAAAAAAAAGAGGGTTATTACAAATATTATTTCTTCTGACAATTTGGAACAGTATAAACAAAATAATACCAGAGGCTGTTCTAACGGGGGAAAAAAGTGTAAAGCTTTTATGACAGCATAGCAAAGATTAAAAACAGACGAATGTGAAATTGTTTATCCGACATGTGGTTGTGTGAGGCTTGGTGCTGACGTTGGTGCTGACGGAATGAATAGGCTATTAAACAAACACACAAAAAGGCATCAAAAGCAGGATCTGCCTTATTTCTGTTGATATATATGGATTATTTACAGTGGCAAGAAGTTACAAGGATGTGAACCCTGTGGAATCACCTGGATTTATGCTTAAATTAGTCATCAAATTTGATCATCCAAGTCAGAACAATAGACAAAAATAGTGTGCTTAAGCTAATAACACAAATTGTATTTTTGTCTATATTGAATACATCATTTAAACATTCACAGTGTAGGTTGGAAAAAGTATGTGAACCTCTAGGCTAATGACTTCTCCAAAAGCTAATTGAGGTCAGGAGTCAGCTAACCTGGAGCCCAATCAATGAGACGAGATTGGAGATGTTGGTTAGGAGCTGCCTTTCCCTATAAATTTTTTTAAATTAAAAATCACTACATTTGAGTTCGCTATTCACAAGAAGCATTGCATGATGCAAACCATGCCTCAAACAAAAGAGATCTCAGAAGACCTAAGATTAAGAATTGTTGACTTGCATTAAGCTGGAAAGGGTTACCAAAGTACCTCGAAAAGCCTTGATGTTCATCAGTCCACTGTAAGACAAACGGTCTATAAATGGAGAACGTTCAGCACTGTTGCTACTCTCCCTAGAAGTGGCCGTCCTGCAAAGATGACTGCAAGAGCACAGCACAGAATGCTCAGAGGTTAAGAAGAATCCTAGTGTCAGCTAAAGACTTACAGAATTCTCTGGAACATGCTAACATCTCTATCGACAACACTAAACAAGAATGGTGTTCATGGAAAGACAACACGGAAGAAGATACTGCTGTCAAAAAAAAAAAAAAACATAGCTGAACATCTGAAGTTTGCAAAAGTGCACCTGGATGTTCCACAGTGCTACTGGCAAAATATTCTGTGGACAGATGAAACTACAGTTGAGTTGTTTGGAAGGAACACAACATGTGGAGGAAAAAAAGGCACAGCACACCAACATCAAAACCTCATCCCAACTGTAAAGTATGGTGGAGCGAGCATCATGGTTTGGGGCTGCATTGCTGCCTCAGGGCCTGGACAACCAGCTATCATCGACGGGAAAATGAATTCAAGTTTTTCAAGACATTTTGCAGGAGAATGTTAGGCGCTTTGTCTGCCAATTGAAGCGCAACAGAAGTTGGGTGATGCAACAGGACACCGACCCAAAACACATAAGTAAATCATCAACAGAATAGCTTCAACAGAAGAAAATACACCTTCTGGAGTGGACCAGTCAGAGTCCTGACTTCAACCCAATTGAGATGCTGTGACATGACCTAAAGAGAGCAGTTCACACCAGACATCCCAAGAATATTGCTGAACTGATACAGTTTAGTAAAGAGGAATGGTCCAAAATTCCTCCTGACTACAGAAAACGTTTGGTTGAGGTTATTGCTGCCAAAGGAGGGTCAAACAGTTATTAAATCCAAGGGTTCACATATTTTTCCACCCTGCACTGTGAATGTTTACACGGTGTGTTCAATAAAGACATGAAAACGTGTAATTGTTTGTGTGTTAGTTTAAGCAGAATGTGTCCATTGTTGTGACCTAGATGAAGATCAGATCAAATTTTATGACCAATTGATGTAGAAATCTAGGTATTTCCAAAGGGTTCACATACTTATTCTTACCACATATACATTTAACAGTTAGGCTATTGATTATAGACCTAATTAAGTTGGGGTTTCCTCTCGCCTCACTTTTCTTAGAAAATTAAGGAAAGGGCTTTTCTTGTCTCCTAACACCGCTGCGGTCTCCAACCATTGTTCTCAACAGTGGTGTAAATTGCAAAATTGGGGGGTATGGGGTATTTATATTTTTCACAACTTTTACTTTACTACATCCGAATTGAAAATAATGTACTTTTTACTCCATACAATTTCCCTGACACCCAAAATAACTTCCGTTTTGAATGCAGGACAGGAAATGGTCTAATTCATGCACTTAACAAGAACATCCCTGGTCAGCCTACTGCCTCTGATCTAGCGGGCTCACTAAACACACACTTGGTTTGTAAATGATGTCTGAGTCTTGGAGTGTGCCCTAGCTATCCTAAAAAATAAGAATTGAATACGAAAAAAGAAATACAACAAAAACAGTACCGTTAACCTCTTGAATCTAGGGGGCACTATTTTCATTTTTGGAAAAATAACGTTCCCAAAGTAAACAGGCTATTTTGTCAGGACAAGATGCTAGAATATGCATATAATTGACAGCTTAGGATAAAAAACACTTTAAAGTTTCCAAAATTGTAAAAAATATTGTCTGTGAGTATAACAGAACTGATATTGCAGGCGAAAGCCTGAGAAAAATCCAATCAGGAAGGGACTCTTATTTAGAAACCTCTGCGTTCCTATAAGTCCCTATTGAGCAGTGAAAGGGATATCAACCAGATTCCTTTTTCTATGGCTTCCCTAATGTGTCTAGTGTCACAATACATAGTTTCAGGCTTTTATTTTGAAAAATGAGCCTGAACGTCAACATTGTGTCAGTGGTCAGCTGAAGTCTCTCAGTGTTTTGTGCATAAAGGACAAATGCGGCCATTGTTTCTCCCGGTTGATATATTATCGAATAGATATTTGAAAAACACCTTGAGGATTGATTATAAACAACGTTTGCCATGTTTCTGTCGATATTATGGAGCCAATTTTGAATATTTTTCAGCGTTGTCGTTTCCGGTAGATTTCTCAGCCAAACGTGAAGAACAAACGGAGCTATATCGCCTACAAAAATATTTTTGGAAAAAAGGAACATTTGCTATCTAACTGGGAGTCTCATGAGTGAAAACATCCGAAGCTCAAAGGTAAACGACTTAATTTGATTGCTTTTCTGATTTGTGCCCAGGTTGCCTGCTGCTAGCTAGGCATAATGCTATGCTAGGCTATCAATAAACTTACACAAATGCTTGTCTTGCTTTGGCTGTAAAGCATATTTTCAAAATCTGAGATGACAGGGTGATTAACAAAAGGCTAAGCTGTGTTTCAATATTTTCTAGTAATATTTATGTCTGTTGCATTATGCTAATTAGTGTCAGTTGATGACAACGCTCCTGGACCCGGGATGGGTAGTATCAAGAGGTTTAAGTTATCTTTTACAATTGGGTACTTTTGCCACCACTGGTTCTCAACACCAATATGCTGTTTAACGTTGATATTACTCACATAGCAACATGGTTTAGGAAAAGGTGCCAATTCAACAGCGCACTGATGTGTTTCCGCAGAGAGCGACCGCTATTGCGGGAGAAAGCACATTTGTTATAAAATAATAATTGTTATTAGTGTCGGACCACTGTTCTTACATAATATAACCATATACATTTCCAGTAGAACAAATTTTAGAGTGATGGACTGTGCCCCACAGCCTCCACTCAGACAGACGCAAATCTGACAGGTGTCTTGTACACCATGATTAATTTTGTTTTGCTACTGGTCGTCTAAAGAAATCTCAGTCGGCCAACAGCCTATTGCCCAAACAATCAACCAGTCGACTAACTCAGTGCCTCTGCTTGACATCATGGGAAAATCAAAAGAAATCAGCCAAGACCTCAGAAAACCAATTGTAGACCTCCACAAGTCTGGTTCATCCTTGGGAGCAATTTTCAAAATGACTGAAAGTACCACGTTCATCTGTACAAACAATAGTATGCAAGTACTGGGACCATGGGACCATGGGACCATGCAGCCGTCATACCGCTCAGGAAGGAGACGTGTTCTGTCTCCTAGAGATGAATGTACTTTTGTGCGAAAAGTGCAAATCAACCCTGGAACAGCAAAGGACCGTGTGAAGCTGCTGGAGGAAACAGGTAAAAGCGTATTTATATCCACAGTAAAAATTAGTCCTATAGACATAACCTGAAAGGCCGCTCAGCAAGGAAGAAGCCACTGCTCCAAAATCTCCATAAAAAAGCCAGACTATGGTTTGCAATTGCACATGGGGACAAAGATCATACTTTTTGGAGAAATGTCCTCTGGTCTATAGAACTGTTTGGCCATAATGACCGTTATGTTGTGAGGAAAAAGGGGGAGGCTTGCAAGCCGAAGAACACCCATCCCAACCGTGAAGCACAGGGTGGAAGCAACATGTTGTGGGGGTGCTTTGCTGCAGGAGGGACTGGTGCACTTCACAAAATAGATGGCATCATGAGAAGGAAAATGATGTGGACATATTGAAGCAACATCTCAAGACATCAGTCAGGAAGTTAAAGTTTGGTCGCAAATGGGTCTTCCAATGACCCCAAGCATACTTCCAAGTTGTGGCAAAATGGCTTAAGGAAAACACAGTCAAGGTATTGGAGTGGCCATCACAAACCCCTGACCTCAATCCTATAGAAAGGTTGTGGGCAAAACTGAAAAAGGATGTGCGAGAATGGAGGCCTTCAAACCTGACTCAGTTACACCAGCTCTGTCAGGATGGGCCAAAATTCACCCAACTTATTGTGGGAAGCTTGTGGAAGGCTACACGAAACGTTTGACCCAAGTTAAACAATTTTAAAAGCAATGCTACCAAATACTAATTGAGTGCATGTAAACTTCTGACCCACTGGGAATGTGATGAAAGCAATAAAAGCCGAAATTAGCATTCTCTCTACTATTATTCTGACATTTCACATTCTTAAAATAAAGTGGGGATCCTAACTGACCTAAGACAGGCCATTTTTACTAGGATCAAATGTCAGGAATTGTGAAAAACTGAGTGTAAATGCATTTGGCTAAGGTGTATGTAAACTTCCGACTTCAACTGTATCCTTGAGAGTCTATCTATTCCCAATACACAAATATATCAGGAGCCATATCTACATGGTATAGGTCTCAAAAATATTTTCAAAAACAGAATTGCATTTAAAATATTCTCTAGACCCCTCAAACTCAAATCTGAACCTCGAAGTAGAGGGCTGCCTGTGGGTCCCGACAGAGATCATTGAGGTGAGGTCAGCCTTTTTCATGCTGTGGGTGGGAGTAGGCAGACAGATGACTTCTGGATTAAATTATATGTTGTTGCACAGATTATTTGGAAACGGTCATCGTTCTTCTTTGTATGCGTTGGCCTTCTTATTGTATTAAAAGCACATCTTTGTCACATTATTCACACACACACACTCAGAATTCGCTGCTTCAACTTTAGCAATTATCTCTCATCTAGTTGGGCGTGAGATCAAGCACGACTCGTACACAAAAGTATGTGGATTTTGCTATTTCCACCACACTCGTTGCTGACAGGTGTATAAAAATCAAGCACACAGCCACGTATTATCCATAGACAAACATCGGCAGTAGAATGGCCTTACTGAAGAGCTCAGTTACTTTCAAAGTGGCACCGCCATATGATGCCACCGCCATATGATGGGCGCAACAAGGGCTCAGCCGCAAAGTGGTAGGCCACAGAAGCTCACAGAACAGGAGTGCTGAAGCGCATAAAAATTGTCTGTCCTCAGTTGCAACACTCAATACCGAGTTCCAAACTGCCAAGGGAAACAACGGCAGCAAAAGAACTGTTCGTCGGGAGCATCATGAAATGGGTTTCCATGGCCAAGCAGCACCACACAAGCCTAAGATCACTATGCTCAATACCAAGCATCGGCTTGAGTGGTGTAAAGCTCGCCACCATTGGACTCCACAGCAGTGGAAACGCATTCTCTGGAGGGATGAATCACGCTTCACCATCTTGCAGTCCGACAGACCCATCTGGGTTTGGCGGATGCCAGGGGAAAGCTACCTGCCACAATTCATAGTGCCAATTGTATAGTTTAGTGGAGGAGGAATAATGGTCTGGGGCTGTTTTCCATGGGTCGGGCTAGACCCTTTAGTTCCAGTGAAGGGAAATCTTAATGCTACAGCATACAGTGACATTTCTAAACAATTCTGATCTTCCAACTTTGTGGCAATATTTTGGGGAAGGCCCTTTCCTGTTTCAGCATGAAAATACCCCCATGCAGAAAGCGAGGTCCATACAGAAACGGTTTGTTGAGATCGGTTTGGAATAACTTGACTGGCCTGCACAGAGCTCTGACCTCAACCCCATTGAACACCTTTGGGATGAATTGTAACGCCGACTGCGATCCAGGCCTAATTGCCCAACATCAATGCCCGACCACACTAATGCTCGTGGCTGAATGGAAGCCTCAACAACGTTCCAACATCTAGTGGAAAACCTTCCAAGAACAGTGGAGGCTGTTATAGCAGCAAATGGGAGACCAACCTCATATTAATGCCCATGAGTTTGGAAAGACGTTCGATGAGCAGGTGTCCACATACTTTTGGTAATGTAGTGTATATGTGTGGTCTCATTGAAATAGAATAGGCTGCCAATGCATGGGTGGAGAATCACTGGCAGTTATCTTTCCAAGGAAATGTACTACCTGAATATGATTAGGCTATCGTTCACTACATTGCGTATAAATACATATTTATAACCCATATTTGTCTCAGTCTTAAAATCTTCCCACTCCTAAAAAGGTAGGCTAAAAATAGCTCAAGAGAAAGTGCAAGTCTCTCTACGTCTAGCATATTGGCTGATATAGCCCACTAATACCGATAGCTTAATATAAACGGGCTACTTGAAAATCTCAGGTAATTTAACCTAGGCTATTTCTTAGGTTATTGTTTGCGCATTTTCGATATTGCCTAATGAGCACAACATTGCTGGGACCATGGCTGGCAAGTGAGCTGCGTACATACGCCTAAAATAACATCACAAGACAGTGGTAAGGCTCAGAACCAGTTATACGGATAGCGGTTGGGAGCAGGAGGAAGAAATCAGTCCCGCGCAGACAACATCGAAGCCAGTTCCACACCCCCCCCCCCCCCCAATTCTTCCCCTCCAATCAGGGTCTGATTTAGACCTGGGACATCAGTTAGGTGAAATTCATTGTCAGGTAAAACAGAAAACCAGCAGGCTCTGGACCTGTAGTGTAAGATTTGAATACCCTTGCTCTTCACATTATTAAAAGTGCTATCACCTGAGCACCAAATCGGCCTCCCAGGCAGCATCTGACGACTCATCCTCCCAGGCGTTGGCGTCCTCATGCCAGGTATCCATGTCTCCAAGCTCAGACTGTGGGACAGAGGAGGACAGGAATGCAGTCAGGACACGGTCGCTGACACAGTATAGGAAGGCGGTGGGAGCTAATCTCCATTAGCAACTATTCTTCACAACACTATAAAACCTTTATTCAACATGAATACAGAGAACTGTGGCCCTGGAGGACTTGTGCACTCCTGGGAATGAACAATGTCAGAGCACTGGTCCAACTAAAACAGACGTTTGAGATGGTGAACTAAAAAGAGACTCAGACTTCCTCATATTGCTATAGAGAGATGGTCTGTAATCCTTGAAACAAGAAATTGGACAGGCGTTGGCTAGCTGCTAAGTTTTTTGGTGTGAGGTTTTGAAATCTGGACAGTGGATAGAGCAGTACCACCTCTCTCAAAGCCCCTCACCACCAAATATCATAATTGGATAATTCTCCACCCCCCTGAGTCAATACTTGGTGGAAGCACCTTTGGCAGCCATTACAGCTGTGTGTGAATAACTTGGAATAAGATTCTACCAATTTTGCACAACTCTTAGGGCAATATAAATCCATTGTTTGTCGTCAAAATTGCTCAAGCTCGTTACATTTGGTTGGAAATCTTTGACGGACAGCAATATCCAAAAAAACTGGTATCAGATTTTCAAGCAAATTTCAGTCAGGACTAAAAAGTATTTCTAGTGGGTCTATCCAACGGTCAGGTTCAGAAAACTGAATGCAACAACATTGCATTCATTCCAAATTACTGGCCTGTATGACAAAGTGGAAATAAATACACCTGTGTAAAATTTATTAAAAAATAAAATAAAAAAAATAAGAAATAATCCACTCCAAATGATCCATTCTGTTTGCAACAAGGCTGATAAGTAATATTAAAAACTACAGGATTGGGTCAAATCCAATACAACACAGAGTGAAACCCTCTATATTTTCAAGTAATGTGGTGGCAAAATTTTATGGGTATGCTTGTCATCAGCAGGGACTGCATAGTTTGTCAGGATAAAAAAAGTTTGCGGAAAACCCGACTCGGTCTTCTGTAACCCTAAACCTGAGATACATTTTTTTTCAGCGAGACAATTACACACATTTTAATGCCAAAGACACGCCAGAATGGCTTTCCAAGAGATGCTGAGTGTTCCTGTGTGGTCTAGTCTCAGTCCAGACTTTAATCTGCGTAAAATAATCTAAATCCAAGTTTAAATATTGCTGTCTGTCAATGATCCCCAACCAAATGTTGAGTTTGAGCAATTTTAACAAAAACAACAGATATAAACTCAGCAAAAAAAGAAACGTCCTCTCGTGGTCAACTGCATTTATTTTCAGCAAACGTAACATGCGCAAATATTTGTATGAGCATAACTAAATTTAACAACTTCCACAGACATGTGACTAACAGAAACGGAATAATGTGTCCACGAACAAGTGGGGGGGGTCAAAATCTTGAGATTGCCTGCAATGACAACAACCTCAGTCCGATGATGCTGTGAAACACCGCCCACCAAACCATGACGGACCCTCCACCCCAAATCGATCCCGCTCCAGAGTACAGGCCTCGGTGTAACGCTCATTCCTTCGACGATAAACGAGAATCCGACCATCACCCCTGGTAAGACAAAACCGCGACTCATCAGTGAAGAGCACTTTTACCAGTCCTGTCTGGTCCATCAACGGTGGGTTTGTGCCCATAGGCGACATTCTTGCAGGTGATGTCTGGTGAGGACCAGCCTTAACAACAGGCCTACAAGCCCTCAGTCCAGCCTCTCTCAGCTTATTGCGGAAAGTCTGAGCACTGATGGAGAAATTGTGCGTTCCTGGTGTAACTCTGGCAGTTGTTGTTGCCATCCTGCACCTGTCCCGCAAGTGTGATGTTCGGATGTACCGATCTTGTGCAGGCGTGGTCTGCCACTGCGAGGACGATCAGCTGTCCGTCCTGTAGCGCTGTCTTAGGCGTCTCACAGTAGGGATATTGCAATGTATTGCCCTGGCCACATCTGCAGTCCTCATGCCTCCTTGTAGCATGCCTAAGGGCACGTTCACACATATGAGCAGAGACCCAGGGGATTTTTCTTTTGGTGTTTTTCAGAGTCAGTAGAAGGCCTCTTTAGTGTCCTAAGTTTTCATAACTGTGATCTTAATTGCCTACCGTCTGTAAGCTGTTAGTGTCTTAACAACTGTTTCACAGGTGCATGTTCATTAATTGTTTATGGTTCATTGAACAAGCATGGTAAACAGTGTTTAAATCCTTTACAATGAAGATCTGTGAAGTTATTTGGATTTTTACAAATTATCTTTGAAAGACAGGGTCCTGAAAAAGGGACGTTTATTTTTTTGCTGAGTTTGTTGCCCTAAGAGTTGTGTAAAGTTGTTAGAATCTCATTCCAAATTATTAACAGCTGCAAAGGTTGCCAAAGGTGCTTCCACCAAGTATTAACACAGGCGGGAGGAGACTTATCCCAACTACGATATTTCAGTTGTGTTTTATTAATTTAGAACATTTTCTATAACTTTCTTTCACTCTGAAAATGTGGACTAGGTTGTGTAGCGCTGTCGAAAAAAAACAACTAATTTCATCTAATTTTAGATTACATTTTATGGCAACAAAATGTGAGAAAAAAGGCTCAAGAGGGTGTAAACTTTCTATAGGCACTGTACTCTGGGCGATGCTACACAAACTCACAGATGGCTGAATGAAGGAGGTGTCCTGAGTGGCTGCCAGTCTGCTGGAGAAGCCCGCACTGCCATCGGGTACCAAGTAGTTGAGTGGCTCCCTCTTCTTCAGTACAATCTAGGGTGGGGACAGAGAGAAAAGAGACAAGTTAAAACTACTAAGACTCAACAATATGATATGGCGCGACTACAAGCAGCAGCGTGGCCAGCGATATTCTCGACAGAGTGTGAGGCAAGAGGCTGCACGCTTCATCACCAAAACAAATACTGTTAAGCATCAGTGCATATGCACGGGAGTTTGCTGCGCCCTCTCATGCCATGTGATAGCGCGGTGAAAACAAATGTTGAACAGTGCAGCCTCGCCTTTTAGGCAATTTCTGTTTGTATTGGGAGTTACCCTGCTCCTCCCTTCTGGTAAAAATATATTGCCGAGTCTACCTTTAATTAGTGTTGAGAAATGCACTTTAAGTTGGAATCCATAATTCATGAAAATGCCTCATCCATTTGGGATATTTCAACAAAGAAGTTAAGTCAAACAACAATCACCTTTTCCCCCTTGGACATCATTGCATGCACATATAATACTAGAGTATGTGCAGTACTGCGATTTCTTTTTATCATGCTGTCTGATACTCCCCTCATGAGTTTCATCAACTAAACAAAACAAACACAACAACAAAAGACACTAGGGCGAACAGTGGCACAAATGTCAGCTTTAAATGAAGACCCAGCCTACTTTCTGTGTTTTCCTGATGGTGGGAGCCATGTCTTTGAAGTAGTCTGGTTCCACTTCCTCGCCAGGCTGTGGTGGCACATTGCCATTACCGCCCTCGATCTTGATACTTGTGGGACCATCTTCATCCCACGAGCTCCATTCTTCAATCTCTGCCTGCACAGGGTTTGGTCAAATAATATAACGAAAATAAAGAGAAAGGATTTAAGTGTGCCACAAAGTAAAAATTGACTGTTGGTTGCACAGTTAATGCTTGATGATGTAATTAATGACAATAGGGGGAAAGCAGGTTTGTTAGCACTTACAGCACATTATTGCTAACATTATGCATCTTATAAACTTGTATATCACTGACCGGTTTGGGTACTGATGAAAAATCAACCGTCGTTGGAAGAGATATCTGATCCCCACTTAGCTTACGCAACCTCCCAGATCTATGTCAAAACAGGAAATGTGCTTACCGTCAAAACTGTGGGCCACCACAAAAACATACATTTTTAGAGCAAAGGCATTCCATGGGAAGCAATTTTCACATGCAAATAGCATTTGATTTCTATGCTAATGTATTTGGTAGTGCTCAAGGAATGGCATTCTATATCATTAATTTCAACATTAAGTAAAGTGACTGGAAAGCTTAGACTACGGCTGTCAGATTTGACCGAATCTGACACGGCAAAGGGTTCTAGATCAGTTTTGCTTCTTCCAATTCAACATAATGGTTGTTCCTTACCTGCATATTAACCTTTTGAAGAATGAAAGGAAGGTTGCAAGCCATGTGCAAATCTTGAAAAGGCGAAACTGAGAGATGGCCATGGTGAAGCTGAGCTAAAAGGAGGACATACATCATAATTTGATTTATAAATGAGAATTTTCAAGCAAGACTGTCATCAACATCCATCTAATAAATGAGTAAGTTTGCTAGCTGTAATAGCTTTTGTCATTAGCATAGCTATAAAGTTTGCTAGCTATTTTCTTCCTGGTTACTACTTCCTCCTGGCAATTTAAAAAGTATCACAGTATGAGTCATAATACCCATAAAACCTAGCAGTCAAACAGAGAAATGGTTCCAATTGTTTTTACACCATTGATGTTTACCATAAGGGATTTTAGATATTTTTGAAAAATAAGGGCTGCGTTTCGTGTAGGCTTATCCTGGCGTGACATTTTGATAACTGTGTAAATCTCTCTAGGACAGTGACTAACAAAATACCTGCCTGTAATTACCCCCCAAAAAATGAAATGCTAATTAGCTTCTAATGTGGCCATCATAAAGAACTACAAATGCCAGGATCTGGACGAGACTGCCGAATCGAGGCAAAGGTAAGCATCTCTGGATTAACTATGTTAGCTAAATGTAGTAATGAATAAATTGGCTACATTTCTTTAAATGGGCAATTATGTGAACCGTCTTGTGCAAGTTTTAAATTGACAATGCCTGTTAGCAAAGGTGTCAGCTAGAGATGATGTGCAGGAGCTTGCAGGGATTTGTAGTTTAGCATGTCGTCTACTTTGATGCTATTTAGCATTTTCAAATCTGAGAGTAAATAGTTGTGTTGTTATTTTTATTGATTTGGCCAAAGCTTTTGATACGGTAGACCATTCCATTCTTGTGGGCCGGTTAAGAAATATTGGTGTATCTGAGGGGTCTTTGGCCTGGTTTGCTAACTACTCTCAGAGTGCAGTGCATAAAGTCAGAACATTTGCTGTCTCAGCCACTGCCCATCACCAAGGTCATCTCTGTATATCTGTCACAAGACACACTGGTTGATGCTCATTTATAAAACCCTCTTAGGGCTCACTCCACCCTATCTGAGAAATATACTGCAGCCCTCATCCTCCACATACAACACCCGTTCTACCAGTCACATTCTGTTAAAGGCCCCCAAAGCACACATCCTTGGGTCTTTTGTCTTTTCAGTTCGCTGCAGCTGGCGACTGGAACAAGTTGCAAAAACACACTCAAACTGGACAGTTTTATCTCAATCTCTTCATTCAAAGAGTCAATCATGGACACTCTTACTGACAGTTGTGGCTGCTTTGCAAGTGATGTATTGTTGTCTCAACCTTCTTGCCCTTTGTGCTGTTGTCTGTGCCATGTTGTGCTGCTGCCATGTTGCTACCATGCTGTTGTCAGCAAGGGCTCTCTTTATGTAGTTTTGTCTCTTGTCCTGATGTGTTTTGTCTTAATTATATCCCAGCCCCCGTCCACACAGGCCATTTGGTAGGCCGTCATTGTAAATAATAATTTGTTTTTAACTGACTTGCCTAGTTAAATAATGGTTAAAAAATAAATGTATTGATAAGTCACCTTGTCCGAGAGATTTCCATGGTTATCAAAACGTCACGCCAGGGTAAGCCTACACGAAACAACCCTTAATGAACTGTTTCGAAAATCTCTATGGGTAAAATTTCTGTTTGAAGAACTATTGGAACCATTTCCCTGTTTGAACGCTAGGTTTTAAGGATATTATGAGACCACCGTGGGGCTCAATTTCTGCATCATCTAATGCACCCATTCAAAACAACTGAGAACTCATACAAATACGAGCTCAAATCATGCAGGTCGGAAAGTCGGAACTCAAGAAAGAGGTCCGAGTTGCCGAGTTGGAAATCCGAGTTGGATTACCGTTCATATCGATTTTCCATTGAAGATCGTTTATTTCTGGATTCCGAGTTGTTTTGGACGCAATTAAGTCGGAGATATCAGAGTTCCCAGTTGTTCTGAACGCGGCATTCTAATCAAGTCTAGGTAACGTTAGATATATTTTTTGGGGGTCTGAAACGGATATAGACAGTTAGCTCATTGTCTTCATTGCTAAAATACAGACACTCACCGTACAGCTCAATATACTTGCTTAGCTGACAGCTGGCGAATCAGATGTGGCCGTCCCCAGAATTCATGTGTTTAGCTAGCTAGCGCTAACTTAGCAAAATAGCATACCGATATGCAACGTATTTTTCCTTGTAAATTTCACTCTCGAAACAACACACTTGCAATAATGACACCAGTCATATCACAAGCGTATGTGTCTAACAGCTGCTACCTAGCATCCGTTCTCATTATTTATTCCATCAATATTTGTCGCTTCTTCATAGCCTCATGGCTGCCATCTTGAAACTGGGGAGAGGATGTGGAACCAAAGCCGGGGCAAGAGGCACACTAAGTATCTCTGGGCTATGGTAGGCGTTGGTCTTCTGCCCCCCAGTGGTAGAACATATCATAGGACTTTGGCTTTATTTGAGCTGTTCTGTGAAATGTTATAGGCATAAAAAAAACGCATTTGGTTAATAAAAGTATAAATGTCATCCAGGCAAACTATGGATGTATGAGTAAATAATTAGGACCATTAACCAGTGGTGTAAAGTACTTAAGTAAAAATACTTGAAATTACTACTTAAGTCGTTTTTTGGGCTATCTGTACTTTACTATTTATATTTTTGCCAACTTTTACTTTCCTAAATAAAATCATGTACTTTTTACTCCAACACATATTACTGCGTGTTGGAGTGTGCCCCTGGCTATCCGTCAATAGAACATGTAAGGAATTTGAAATGGTTTATATTTTTACTTTTGATAATTACAAAATGACAAATAATTTTAATCGAAGTGGGCGGAGTATTTTGAATATTTGGGGCGTAGTCATCCATACAAACTGGCCAATGAGCTGACGAAGTACTTGGACGTGGTAGATTTGAAAGTGTGTTATAAACAGACAGACTGACGTTGTTGGGTTTTTTTTTTTAGCTGGGAAGTATAATTATTTCACGTGAAACTACATTTGATAAACAGGTGAGATGCGTTTTAATCTAATGTACGACTTTAAACAAAAAAGCTTTATAGCTTTGTTTCCTTGCAAATCGTTGTGCTATGGCATACGCCATAATCCGGTAGCTAACTAGCTAGAACTAGTAGCTAACGCGTTATTAGCTAAGCTAGCTTTTCTTTGGCTAGACGAGATGCAAATGGTTAGCTAGCTAAGGACGTTAACTTAGCAACACATATCCCAGCGAGCTGGTTATTTACATCAGGGTCCGTTGTATGCTTGTTGATTCACACAACAGGAGTATATATCGCACAATAGCGTAGATGTCATATGTGTGAATAGCTAGCTAGGCTTACAGTCAGTAACTGCCTCAATATCCATTAGCTAACGTATCGACGGTGACGTTAGCTACATTCTTTGCAGCGATGTTGGAGGAGGAACATACAGACAGACAGCACCAACTTGCCATGTTGTGTCAGAAGCTCGACCGAATTAAAACAAGATGTCTAATCGAAGGTAATAAAACCATTTCATTCGTTCCATGGCGATGACAACATGCCTCATATATTGTACATCAGATATGATATGTATCCGATATATGCCCATACAAGACCACTGATTTTGCAAACGGTCACTCACTGTCTTTTTTCCCTCCCATTTTCATGCAGATGACACTGATAATATCAACCAGGCCATTGGCTCCAATTCGCCTGAAACGTGTCTCGCATATCTGATGGTCTTGGAGAAGAAAGGAGACCCTCACTTGGATGCTAGTCATCTCACAAAGCTTACAGACTTCTATACCCGTGTATTCTCAACTATGCCACTGGGAAAACACTGCCAAAATGAGAGCTATGCCAGAATGCTGGTCAGATTTGCAGAGCTGAATGTGTGAGTGAACCATGATCATGCTGTACCATGAGGCTTGAGCTTTGTTTTGCAACATGTTCCTCTGTTGACTGTACTTAGCTACATCAGTTAAATACAAATTGTGCTGTGTATTAATAATATTAAAGTGGCAATCTAGGATTTGGGAAAACTACAAAGTGGCCACATTGCCACTTTTTGGTTAACAGCTGAGGAATAAGGCTAGCAAAAAGGTCACCATTCTCAAATTCACGGATGCAAGGACTGACCATCCATGAGCTCAAAATAATAGTTCTATCCATATGTTGAAGCTATTCAGTGTTTGTTTACAATTACATGGTTTACAAATATGGAAGTGAAATAAGTTTAGATGTTGGGGTCTCTGACGGATTCCGACAGTTGAACTAAGCTCTGGAGGCATTTATACCGGTAAATTATTTTATTCAAAAAATCAATGGCTTATTTCAGAATTTAAGTCTGAAAATGTATGTACCAATCCCAGATTGCCCCTTTAACAGACAACCTTTTGGTATTTATTTATTTCCTTCACATTGTTGAATGAGTCCTTTAATTTCTTTCAGAATTCAAGACCCCAGTGGGGCAGAGGGCAACTTCAATGTTGCGACTACACACTGCCAGGATTTCGCTTTTGTCCACATTGCACACGCTCAGTTTGAACTGTCTCAAGGTAGAGAGATGTACAACTATCTTTGCTTCGAATGGCATAGATGATTTATGCACACAGGCAACACAATTTGGGTTATTTACTCAACTTTGGCTAAATGGTTTTACCAGCTTTTTCATATTCACCCAATACAGAGCAGCTATTGAATCTCTAACATGTTACTCATATCATGCCAATGATGAATGCATCAGTCCAATCTGTGAAACTCCCATTCAGGAACTCCATACTGCTGCAGGAAAGTATTATTGGTATCTAGTCAGTAAAATTATTATTTCTTTACTATCCCATCTCAAAAGGCAACACGAAGAAAAGTACTTGGATACTTCAGAGGGCAATTGAACTGAATGCCAAACCCAATGACCTGCTGGAGGCTGCTATGCAGAACTTGACACTGGGCAAAGCAGAACTTCTTTCCTCTGAGGATAAGGAAAATGTACCAGGTTAGTTATGTCCAATTTCCAATCCCATTTGAGATCAGTATTAACCGGAAGCCCATTTTCTCTCTTTTTTTTTTCCAGTCAAAAACAAAAAATAGTATAATACATGAACATGTTTCTTCACCCTAGATTTGAATGAAATCACTATGCTACTTTACTGTATATTGATTGTCTTAATGTGGTGTTAAAACAATTTTTCTTTCAGTCTCAACTTATAATATAAGTGGTTCTGCAAAAAATGGCAAAGAATTTCGCAGAGTCTCCAGAAACTCTGACGGTACAGGCGACTTGCAGCTCTCCAGTATATTTTCTTCAGGGTAAAAAACAAGTTTTTTTTTTTTTTTTACAGTGCCATGTTCTCACACCAAGCTTCTCTCTGTTTGGATTTACATTCTTCTATTCTGTCTCGTGAAATTTTTGTTGTTGACACTGTTCTTCTCATTCCCTTAGAACAATGGAACCACGGAATGGACCCCTAGAGGACCAGGCTCCAGCTTGGAGGTCTGGGTCTCAACGAAAGGGAGCCGTTGGCATAGTAAAGTTTGATTTTTAGTCTTTTAAAGATTCTACAATAGATTTTATTAGTAGTAGTTTTAAATAGTGTTGGGGGGGGGTTGATACAGTTGCATATCGCAATATTACTTTGGACGATATTGTATCGATACTTTGACTCCAAGTATCAATTGTGTTTTTTGCTAGGTAGCGTTAGCTAGCGCCAGTTGGTTGTATCTGCGCCAAAACCCGGGTATTTTTCATCCTGTAGCTTGTTCTCCATCTTTTTAAATTGTTAGCCCACATGTTCGCACTTTTATGTTCATGCCTGATCAAACCTTGTTTTCATTATGCCTCTCTTGTCTCTGCAGCAGACATATATAGTGAGCAATACGTTAGGAACATCAAATCGCAATAAAATCGCAGTATCGAATCGCGATACATATAGAATCGTGAGATTCGCAATACATGTCCTATCGGTACCTAAGTATCGTAAGAATATAATATCGTGAGTACTAGTTTTAAAGTAGTTTTCCCCCCATCACTTCTCTGGCTTTAAATCATCTCTTGTTCGTTATTATCCTGCCCTTCTAGCCAGGGAGAGTGCCTGTAGTCCATCGCTCTATCTATGAAATGGATGATGATGACAGTGATGGAAGACAGGTGAAGAGGAGGGAGGCTCTCATCCCAAGTAGCTTGTCCAGGTAAGCATTTTTATATTTGACCTATTTCAAGGAAACACGTTCAGAACACAGGATTACAAAGCCTAAACTGATGAATGGAACTTTCTTTTAGGCAAACATCTGGTTCAAGTGCCATGTTTACCTTGTCCTCAGCCCAAAAGCGTGTTGAAGATGGGGACTTCCTCAATCTGAAGGTCTGTGAATGAAAATCCCCACTGTTTCAGTTGTAATTATAGATTGCGGGGGGGGGGGGTTGTTGAAATAACATGGAGAGCAGAGCATATGATATCTCACATAATCCTATTTTAAAGACGAGTTGATTGGACAATCATATCATTGTTGATGTGCTCTCTCAGACACCGATCATTAGCCCTGAGCCACGCCCATGGGAGGACATGGGAATGGTAGACTCCACCACGACACTGCTGCACAGGCAAGACAGGAGAGATGCCACTAGGGTGGAAGGTGAAAACCTTTTACATTGAAGTGAAGCCATTTTGACCTAGTAGTTGACGGTACAAAAAACTTGTTTAGTGAAAAGCATTAGTTGGTGCACACCCACATATTCAAAGAGGTGCTCACTAACCGAATGGTAAACTTGTGAGAGAAAAAAAGTTCCTCACTCATATGTTCTCTGCTGTTTCAATGGTAGATACCACTGACAATATAAACCAGATAATCGGTTCCAACTCCCCTGAGGCTTGCCGGCTCTATCTGACTAAGCTGGAGAAGAGGGGCAATCCTCAGACGGACACCAACCTTCTCCTAAAGTTGAAGGACTGCTATTCCAGAGTCTTCTCCAGACTGCCATTGGGAATGTACAGCAAAAACGAAAGCTATGCCAAGATGCTGGTCCGATTTGCCGAACTCAAAGGGTGAGTGTACTAAAGGATATTTTTGTAAATAAAAAAACATGCATGTATTCAGATGTGTTTCTAGTGTTCTAGAATTGGTTTGTTGGTTTGATGGCTGTCTAAAAATGTCCTCTGTAGTATTGATGACCCAGATGATGCTCGGGACAACTTCATCGTTGTGAGATCCAACTGCAAAGGCTTTGCCTTTGTGCACATAGCACATGCTCAGTTTGAGGTGGCTCAAGGTAGATTGCCCATTTGTATTTGTATCTTACATAAACAATTGTGCGTAATATAGAGTTCTGATACTAAAGAGGTTTTTGTTCATATTCTTCCAATAGGTCAGGTCATGAAAGGCTCCTCAATACTACAGAAAGCCCTTCAGGTGAACGCAAAGCCCACTGAACTAATTGAGACGGCAATGCAGAAGCTAAAAGCCGGGAATTACCAGTTTCTCCCCGCAGAAGACCGAGAGAGTGTCCCAGGTAGGTTTAATTTAAATTTAGTCAATTATGCTATATGTCTTGGTGTTCGTTAGGGCATGCAATGGAAAATGTAGTCCCTCTTTTTTCTCCTGTTTGGTACCTAATGAACATGACCCTGTTCATCCTGACTACAAAGTGATAACGGCTTAAAGCTTGCAAACCTGATGTAAGTTTTAGTTAATAGATTCCTTATACGTGTTTCCTTTTACAGAGCCACAGTCCCACGGGTCATTGAGTCTGTCAAACTATGGTAGAGATAGGGAGCCGGAGATTCCCGCCCGTTTAACTCTGAGCCAGACACAGCCCAAACCCTCTAGCATGGAGCTGTCTTCAGGGTGGAAAATGCCAGCCCGTGTCAGCCGAGTCGTGTCTCCAGAGGTTTGGCTTGCTATTTTATTTTTTGGTGTTACTACTGTGTCATCAACATGAAAAGTGCTAGCATCAAACTCCAATTTAGTTTGTTCATTCTTATGGCTGAGTTAACTACATTTCTGTCTCTCTTTTTGCCTCTGTTTTGACACTTAACACTTTTTTTTGTTTTCTTTTGGATTCTTCTATTTTAACCTTTGGGTGTATCTGTGTGTGTGTTTGGTCGTCATCAGGAGAAGCACACCCCTCCTGATCTCAGGCCCATTCCACGTCTGGTGGACTCTCTGCCCACCCCATCCCTCCCTCTCCCGTCCAGACTCAACCCACCCGTCGCCTGCCAGACGCCCAACTACAAAGACCCCAGGGCCAACTGGTGAGGGGGCTGGAGTGGAGATATATCTGACATAAAAGCTCTTGTGCAATGATCCTAATCACCATAATCTAATGATTCTATTTCAGCTCTTGAGATATACAGTGCCTTGCGAAAGTATTCGGCCCCCTTGAACTTTGCGACCTTTTGCCACATTTCAGGCTTCAAACATAAAGATATAAAACTGTATTTTTTTGTGAAGAATCAACAACAAGTGGGACACAATTATGAAGTGGAACGACATTTATTGGATATTTCAAACTTTTTTAACAAGTCAAAAACTGAAAAGTTGGGCGTGCAAAATTATTCAGCCCCTTTACTTTCAGTGCAGCAAACTCTCTCCAGAAGTTCAGTGAGGATCTCTGAATGATCCAATGTTGACCTAAATGACTAATGATGATAAATACAATCCACCTGTGTGTAATCATGTCTCCGTATAAATGCACCTGCACTGTGATAGTCTCAGAGGTCCGTTAAAAGCGCAGAGAGCATCATGAAGAACAAGAAACACACCAGGCAGGTCCGAGATACTGTTGTGAAGAAGTTTAAAGCCGGATTTGGATACAAAAAGATTTCCCAAGCTTTAAACGTCCCAAGGAGCACTGTGCAAGCGATAATAATGAAATGGAAGGAGTATCAGACCACTGCAAATCTACCAAGACCTGGCCGTCCCTCTAAACTTTCAGCTCATACAAGGAGAAGACTGATCAGAGATGCAGCCAAGAGGCCCATGATCACTCTGGATGAACTGCAGAGATCTACAGCTGAGGTGGGAGACTCTGTCCATAGGACAACAATCAGTCGTATATTGCACAAATCTGGCCTTTATGGAAGAGTGGCAAGAAGAAAGCCATTTCTTAAAGATATCCATAAAAAGTGTTGTTTAAAGTTAGCCACAAGCCACCTGGGAGACACACCAAACATGTGGAAGAAGGTGCTCTGGTCAGATGAAACCAAAATTGAAATTTTGGCAACAATGCAAAACGTTATGTTTGGCGTAAAAGCAACACAGCTGAACACACCATCCCCACTGTCAAACATGGTGGTGGCAGCGTCATGGTTTGGGCCTGCTTTTCTTCAGCAGGGACAGGGAAGATGGTTAAAATTGATGGGAAGATGGATGGAGCCAAATACAGGACCATTCTGGAAGAAAACCTGATGGTGTCTGCAAAAGACCTGAGACTGGGACGGAGATTTGTCTTCCAACAAGACAATGATCCAAAACATAAAGCAAAATCTACAATGGAATGGTTCAAAAATAAACATATCCAGGTGTTAGAATGGCCAAGTCAAAGTCCAGACCTGAATCCAATCGAGAATCTGTGGAAAGAACTGAAAACTGCTGTTCACAAATGCTCTCCATCCAACCTCACTGAGCTCGAGCTGTTTTGCAAGGAGGAATGGGAAAAAATTTCAGTCTCTCGATGTGCAAAACTGATAGAGACATACCCCAAGCGACTTACAGCTGTAATCGCAGCAAAAGGTGGCTCTACAAAGTATTAACTTAAGGGGGCTGAATAATTTTGCACGCCCAATTTTTCAGTTTTTGATTTGTTAAAGTTTGAAATATCCAATAAATGTCGTTCCACTTCATGATTGTGTCCCACTTGTTGTTGATTCTTCACAAAAAAATTAGGAAATGGTATTGTCAGTGTTGGGGAAGCTAACCTGAAAATATTACTTCCCACTGCAAGAAGTTGCGCTACAGTAAAGCTACCCTCAATAAAAATAAAAAAAAATTGTTTAACTAAAGTTACTTTGAAAAGGTTACTTTGAGAACTACCTCTTGAAAAATGAGCATATTTTAATCTGAACTGGCATAGTGCAAAGTTAAGACTCATCCATCCTGTGACGTGGCTTAAGTAACAGTCACGGCAGACAGTGTGGTGAGATCTGAGTGTGTTTCGTCTTGGAATCAAGAGGAAAGATGGGAAGCAGTGGTGCAGAAAATAGGACTTTCTTTGACATTTGAATTCCCTTTTCTCCTCAGTTACGTTACCCCCGTGGTCAAGAGGAACCCCCCGTTTGCGGCCCCTCTCTCAGCAGCCCATAAAGCCGTCCCTGCCCAGCAGCAGCCGTGCACCCCCCTCAGCCAGGTGTCCTATGCCCAACAGACCCACCAGGTAAACCACAAACGCCATCCATGGGATTTCCCTGATCACTTGAGACGCAGTCAGGTCAGGAGGAACTAACTCATGGCCCTAGCTAGTTATGTTCTCTATTTGTGAGTTTTCAGTTTTAAGTTAAAGGCCTATGTCAAATGAAATGTGAACTTGATGGTTGAATGACTCTGCACTTGTCCCTTCAGGGTTCCACCACTGCTCTCTCAAACGAGTCCATCGTGATAAAAGGCAAACAGTTCCTCGTCCTGAAAATGATTGGCCGAGGTGGATCCAGTAAGGTAGGGTCCAGTTGTCTTGTTCATTAAGGCACAATGTAACAAAAGCTCTCAAAAACATTGTGCAACGGAAAACAAAAGACAGTTACTTGTTGGACAATTTAAGATACCAGGGAAGTACTACAGGTGGTTGGATGGCCGATTAGCCAGCTGGTTTGATGGTAGGTCCTCTGTCATTTCAGGTGTACCAGGTTCTGGACCAACGGAATCAGCTGTTTGCTGTGAAGTATGTGAACCTGGAGGAGGCTGATCCCCAGACAGTGGAGAGCTACAAGAATGAGATCGAGCATCTCAATCACCTGCAGCAGTACAGTGATCAGATCATCAAGCTGTATGATTAGTGAGTGTTCAATGTTTGCTACCCTGACTTATTCCGCTAGGGTCTAGCAGTAAATTATTTAGATTTTTATAAAAATGCATACACTATACATCCAAAACAAAAACGGGTGGTACTGATACATACATAAAAATAAAAGACATAGTCATATGGCCTACATATAAAAAAAGGAATGATAACAACATAAATCTAATTTTTAAGTTTTAAAATGTTTTGTCTCATCGATGTTGTATCAACTCCCAAACGGGAGAGGCGAAGGTCGAGTCTTGCGTCCTTCAAAACATGACCCGCCAACCTGCACTGTTAACACCTGCTCGTTTAACCTGGAAGCCATCTGCACAAATGTGTCGGAGGAAACACCGTTCAACTGACAAGTGAAGTCAGCTTGCAGGGATTAAACCCCGGGCTGTAGTGACGCCTCAACACTGCGATGCAGTGCCTTAGACCGCTGTGCCACTCGGGAGGCCCCAACACAATGTATTTCGATTGTGGTTCTCTGTTCCATCCCACTATACATGTCTTGGGATTCCCAGTGAGCAGTGCATTTTATCAGTTATCTTGTGTTCCAGTGAAATAACCAACAGCTACATCTACATGCTAATGGAATGTGGTAACCTGGACCTCAACACCTGGCTACGGAACCGTAAAACTGTCAACCCGCTGGAGAGGAAGTTCTACTGGAAGAATATGTTGGAGGCAGTCCAGACCATCCACAAACATGGTTATTATCTCTCCATCTGTCTTGAACTCTGTATCTCTCTTCATCAGTAACGATTGTTTTCTAAGTTCCTCATACCCAAACATTGCACTCTATAAGAATATTTTTTTAGTTTTTTCAGTAACTTTTTTTGTGTGTAGGTATTGTCCATAGTGACTTGAAGCCTGCCAATTTTGTGATTGTGAATGCCTCGCTGAAATTGATTGACTTTGGCATTGCAAACCGCATCCAGCCTGATGTGACAAGCATTATGAAAGATTCTCAGGTAAGAGCACAACCCCCATCTCCAACTGTAGTTCATAATGTATGTATGCATAACCAGAAGCTTTCCAGAATAAGGATATTGATCTTCAAGAAAAATATCTGAAACACAGGTGGGGACCTTGAACTACATGCCCCCTGAAGCCATCAAAGACAGTTCATCCCAGCCAGGGAAGGCACGCTTTAAGGTGAGCTGATGTCCCGTCCTTCCAAAACAATGTATTTTTAATTACATGCATATTCCATATGGACTCATTTGTATCAATGTTGGAAGATTATGCATGTGAAATGATGTATAATAAATATTTTTGTCTCTTTGATTCATAGATTAGTACTAAAGGTGATGTGTGGTCCCTTGGTTGCATCATGTACTTCATGACCTATGGGAAGACTCCATTCCAGACCATCACCAACCAGATCACCAAGCTACACGCCATCATTGACCCGACCCATGAGATAGAGTTCCCTGACATTGCAGAGAAGGATCTGCTAGATGTGTTGAAGGTGAGTGATTCCGCTATGTATTTGGCTTTTTGGTTGAGTTTTGATTTACTGTGAATTACATGGATCTGATGGGGATATGTTTTTTGTTTTGTTTTTCTACTACCAGAGGTGCTTGGTACGAAACCCAAGAGAGCGGATTTCCATCGCGGAGCTGCTGGAGCATTCATACCTAAAGCTTCAGTCTCAGCAACAGTCACCTGTGCCAGGTACATAAATGCCCACACATTATGCATATTTTTAACTTATACCTGCCATAATACCAAGTGTTTTTTATTATATATTTTTTATAAGAAAAATAATTGCAACAAATGTAATTTTGTCTTCCTCTATATCTCCTTTCAGCACCTCCTGACAATAACGATCTGAAGAGGATCCTCAATGAGCTCGCTGCCTTACAGTCTCCCAACAGCATTGCCAGGGCAACTAATGTGAGCATAACAATGTGTGAATTTCCAATAATATTAATCTTATTGTCATTTGCTTTTAACTGACTGGCGTCTTCTCTGCAATCGACAGAACTTGGCGAAAATGTGCAACAGTGGTCGAAAACTGGATGCTGCAGGGTGTGTAAAGTCATCCAGCCTGCTCAACTGGAAGATGTGATCTGGCCATGTAGATGCTCCACTGATTGCCTAAAAAAAACCCATAGGTGTCAGCAGATGGGACTCCATTTATAGCCTAAGTCGTGCTTTACCCATGCTTCAGCACAACCCGAAAAATACATCCTGCTTGGCAGTACACTGGCCTTGTTTGAATACTTTGAAAATGTATCCTTCCTTCCCCTTGAAGTAATCACTGATCTGACATGTCTGGATTGGTGAAAGCTATGAAGTGGAACCTTTACTTTTATTTTATCCAAGTGTGTCAGATCAGTGCTGACACAGAGGATGAGAGGAAAGAAGGAAGCTTTTTAAGCCGGGTCCATATCTGCCCTACAGCACTCTACCATCTCCATGTTTTATGTCCTCATGACTTCCCCTTGCTTGCATCTTGACAGATACGAATCTAAACTTTTTTCTGTCTTTTTTTTAGACTGACATTTTTTGTTTCTCTTTACTTTACACATTTTACTGTACTCTCAAACATGTAACTGCAAAAAATGCTCAACAAATAAACTAGCTAACTGATGTTTGTTTATTTCAGCTGTCAGTTTCATCTGTGGATAGACAGATATAGTGATTATAATATATAGAATTCATTCAAGACTTTCAGTTATTTGTATCCTACCAGTGCCAGTAAAATATATTTTATATATATATATATATATATATTTTTTTTACTGGCACTGGTAGGATACAAATAACTGAAAGTCTTGAATGAATTATAGTGAAGCTGCTGAATAACCTGCTCTGACAATGTAAAATGGGATGACTTCAATGTATGGTAATAATGCTGTCTCAAATTCATATCAAAACCAACCAAAGGGTTTCAGCACCACATCAGGGAGAACTATGAAAATGGACCAATACTGCGTGCACCATTTTCTATTACCTCCAGCATGACTGTTACATGCTCTTCATGACACCAGACATCTTGCTTTTTCACCTTTTTGCACCCAGGAATGGTTTCCACTAGACAGCACAGCCACAAAGTCTACATTGTCTTTTGTAATACTTTGTGAAAACAAAAATGAGCTATTTGGTCTTTAAGGTTAGCAGTGTGGTTAAACAGGTAATTTGTCTTTTTACCTAAGCACAGTACTTGACTTGGGCGGGAGGTCACCTGAACTGAGTAAAGGCACCTCAGATTTAATTCTGATAGAGTTGCTGCACCTCATATATCTCGAAGGTATTGAATTCCTGCAACTAAATATAAATGAGTACTGGCACCTAGTTCAGGTCAAATCAAGCACTGGCCTAAAGATGCATTTACAGTCTGGTAAAATTCATAGCTAGGAGGAGTAGGAAAGGGATATGGTACATATTGACAATAATACATTTTATTGGGCAGATGCCTTTCAGGACACTCATATTACATTTTAAGGACATCTTACATCAAATCTGGTACTATATATTACATCTATTTGATGTAGGCCTATAATGAATTAGAATGTTGCTTTATTATTTGCAGGGAAAATATAACATTTTAAAAACGATCAGCTTATTTTTTATAATATCCGAGTTCTGTCACTTCACATGGTATCATGTGCGGTGAACAGTAGCTATTGCTGTGTAGGTTACTCCACATTAGCTAGCTAGACTCACAAAACTAGCAAAAACAAGTGGGCAAACAAAGCTCACTTCAATTTTTTTCAGTTTCAGGACATTGAGACAATGTCCTGAATGCTGTTTTTATTCAGCACTTTTAGAAATCATGAAACACTCTTCTCCACTTCAATTCACACTCTCCCTCCCTGT
Organism: Oncorhynchus mykiss; assembly: GCF_057628025.1. Taxonomy (NCBI): domain Eukaryota; kingdom Metazoa; phylum Chordata; class Actinopteri; order Salmoniformes; family Salmonidae; genus Oncorhynchus; species Oncorhynchus mykiss. The sequence goes on from NC_143024.1 coordinate 44,532,827, forward strand.
CCAGTGAAAAAAAACAGCCTATTACCAGTGTTTTCATAACGTCTAGTTTGAGACTCAAGTTTTGAAATATAAGCAACTCTACGTTATATTAAGGGGAAGGCCTACATTAAGAAAATATGACCTCTTATTGTAAATGAAAATAGGCAAATACATGAAACAATATTTCCAGTCAGTGTAAATAGCTCATAATTTGTAGAAATGTAATTAAATTGGAAATATAAATATGCCCTGTGCTTTTGCACTAGAGTTAGGCCCTATAGGCTATTGATCATTTAATTGATATCACACAATACATGGTAGGTGCACTTGATCTCTTGCGCCTAGCAGAGAATTGCACTCTGCTTGCATTTTGACTCATAAAGTGATCTCGACAAATAAAAGGTTGGTGACCACTGTTCTAGTCTATATAGGCTATGGCCTATTATTATTATTATTATTATTATAAACTGGGTGATTTGAGCCCTGAATGCTGATTGGCTGACAGCCGTGGTATTTCAGACAGTATACCACGAGTATGACAAAGCATTTATTTTTACTACTCTAATTATGTTGGTAGCCAGATTATAATAGCAATAAGGCATCTCAGGGCTTCGTGGTATGTGGCCAATATACCACGGCTAAGAGCTGTATCCAGGCACTCCGTGTTGCGTCCTGCCAAGAACAGCCCTTAGCCGTGGTATATAGGGCATATACCACAACCTCGTACCTTATTGTGTGTATTAGCATACTGTTAGGCAATTCTCTAAATTTCCTTTTAGGGTGTTTTAATATGCAGCATGTAACCTAATACAAAGCTGATCTACTTTGATTGGTTGCCGTGCCAGTGATTAACACTAGAAAAGCCTGGCCTCGTTGGACTCACCTTTCGGGCCAATGATGTGTCTTTTGAAAGTAAACATGCTAGCAGTCTAAATAACAGTGCATTCAGAATGTATTCAGACCCCTTGAATTTTTCCACATTTAGTTTCGTTACAGCCTTTTCTAAAATGTGTTAAATATTTTTTCCCCTCGTCAATTTACACACAATACTCCATAATGACAAAGCAAAAACAGGTTTTTAGAAATTTTTGCAAACATATAAAATAAAAAACAGAAACATTACATTTACATAAGTATTCCGACCCTTTACTTAGTACTTTGTTGAAGAACCTTTGGCAGCAATTATAGCCTCGAGTCCTCTTGGGTATGACGCTACAAGCTTGGCACACCTGTATTTAGGGAGTTTCTCCCATTCCTCTCTGCAGATCCTTTCAAGCTCTGTCAGGTTGGATGGAGAGTGTCGCTATTTTCAGGCCTCTCCAGAGATGTTTAATCGGGTTCAAGTCCGGGCTCTGGCTGGGAAACTCAAGGGTATTCAGAGACTTGTCCCGAAGCCACTCCTGTGTTGTCTTGGCTGTATGCTTAGGGTCGTTGTCCTGTTGGAAGGTGAACCTTCACCCCAGTCTGAGGTTCTGAGCGCTCTGGAGCAGGATTTCATCAAGGATCTCTCTCTACTTTTCTTCGTTCATCTGTCCCTTGATCTTGACTCGTCTCCCAGTCCCTGCCACTGAAAAACATCCACCCCAGCATGATCCTGCCCCCACCATGCTTCACCGTAGGGATGCTGCCAGGTTTTCACCAGACGTGACGCTTGGTATTCAGGCCAAAGAGTTCAATCTTGGTTTCATCAGACCAGATAATCTATTTTTTCATGGTCTGAGAGTCCTTTAGGTGCCTTTTGGCAAACTCCAAGTGGGCTGTCATGTGTATTTTACTGAGGAGTGGCTTCGGTCTGGCCCCTGTACCATAAAGGCCTGATTGGTGGAGTGCTGCAGAGATGGTTGTCCTTCTGGAAGGTTCTCCCATCTCCATAGAAGAATTCTGGAGCTCTGTCAGAGTGAACATCAGGTTCTTGGTCACCTCCCTGACCAAGGCACTTCTCCCCCGATTGCTCAGTTTGGCCATAGGGCCAGCTCTAGGAAGAGTCTTGATGGTTCCAAACTTCTTCAATTTAAGAATGATGGAGGCCACTGTGTTCTTGGGAACCTTCAATGCTGCAGAATCTTTTTGGTACCCTTCCCCAGATCTGTGCCTTGACACAATCTTGTCTCAGAGCTCCACGGACAATTCCTTCGACCTCATAGATTGGTTTTTGCTCTGACATGTACTGTCAAATGTGGGACCTTATATAGACAGGTGTGTGCCTTTCCAAATCCTGTCCAATCAATTGAATTTACTACAGGTGGACTCCAATCAAGTTGTAGAAACATTTCAAGGATGATCAATGGAAACATGATTAATACATTTGCAAAATTTTCTAAAAACCTGTTTTTGCTTTGTCATTATGGGGTATTGTGTGTAGATTGATGATGACATTTTTTTTATTAATCCATTTTAGAAAAGTTTGTAACATAACAAAATGTGGATGATGTCAAGGGGTCCAAATACTTTCCGAATGCACTGTACATGTCATATATGCTATCGGAGGAACAGTAATTTGGTTGTGGTTATGAAGAACTTAGGTAACATTAGAATATGAAAGAAAATGTATTTCAAAGAACACAATCGCATTTTCATTAGTTTATGTAACTGTAGGCTATATGTACAAAAGAAAAAAAACACTAAAACACCACAATTTAAGTCTGAAAATCCAGGACTAAATACATTTTTTAAGGGCAGGTCTTAAGGAATTTATGAATTTAAGAATATTTATTGCAACGCAATTGCATATTTTGAGTTTAAATATATTACTGTGCTTAGTGTTGCGAGTGCACACGGGGAACACATGTAATCGCAATAATTCTTCACCCCAAAAAGTTATATTTAAAAAAGTGATATATTTATTTTGTTTCGATACCAAATCTTTATTCATTTTTTCATTTTCCTGTTAAGGGAAGGGGGGGGGGGGGGGGGGGTACATGCACAATACACAAATTATTATCATTAAAAAAGTAACCATACAGAGACAAAAAGTAACAATACATTTAGTATGTAAAGAGAGGGGGGGAAAGGTGAGCCTCCACCCCAACCTGCTACCTAGCATGTTTCCCTTCAATAACCCCCTCACCCAGAAACCATGTTTTCAACCCCTTCCCAACCCTTCTAGCAACTAGGGTTGCTTTTCAGTCCCGCCTCCCCTCCCCAGAAAAACCCTCTCCATACCACCTCTTCCCGGAGGGGCTAGAAGCAAAGACAGTAAAAGAAGACGACAATGCCAAGAGTGTGCAAAGCTGTCATCAAGGAAAAGGGTGGCTACTTTGAAGAAGCTAATATATATATCTATATATATTGATTTGTTTAAAACTTTTTTGGTTACCACATGATTCCATATATTTTGATGTCTCCACTGTTATTCTACAATTTAGTAAAAATAAAGAAAAACCCTGAATGAGTAGGTGTGTACAATATTTTGACTGGTACTGTATATATGTTTCTTTACTTTGGGGGGGGGGGGGGTGTATGTTCGGGCTCTATAGATTGCTTATGTGGTTTAGCTGAGATTATTCTTTACAGAGCCAAGAGTATTTGTCCAGGCCTCAATTGTTTCTTGACAAGCATCATTAATTCTCGCTGTCGATAATTCTAATATTAGAACTTCTAATAGTAACTGTATCCCATGGTGAATTGGGAGAGAGTGAGACAATTGCCACCTAAGTGCCAACATCTTTTTTTGCGGCAGTGCTGCCTGCCAGAATTAACCATCTCTGATTTATTGAGAGATTCAAGGAGCTATCATCGTTAAGTAGCATATTAGATGCTAAAAAGTAAAAAAAAAAAAAAAAAAAAAGTACAATTCTCTACACTGTACTATCTAAACCGCAGCAAAATATATTTTCCATTACCAAAAATACTGTATTTTCAGCTGTTTGAAGCTGGTGTACAAAAACCGAAAGTAAAAGACCCAAAAACTAAACTTAAGCAGGGGAAGCATGGAAAAAGTGCACATAGAATAGCTCTACCACTTCTTAGACTTGCTTTCAATATATCTATATCTTGCATTTCTATGTGAATTGGGTTGGGTTGCCCAAAAAGTTACAGATTACAGATTTAAAGGTTTATTCATATTCACTTAGATCTGTGGACCATTTTTTTTTTTTAATGGATAGCTTAGAATATGAGCTTTCCAAAAGTTATTTATATATTATAGAGATGTGTCCTTTCGGGGGACCAGATCATTTATTCATGAATCCAATCATTGGATCGTCCGGTAATTGGGTTTCCCAAGGACGACATAGGCCAGCATAGCTGACCTAAGTTGTAAGTATAGAAATAAAGAGTTTCCTGGTAATGAGCACGTGTCTTTCAAATCTTGGAATGTTTTCAAACCATTACTGTCCATGATAACGGTAAGGATTTGGACCATTGGGGGATGCAAAAGGCCGTCCTCCAGATCGCAAGGCATTATTGTGAAATATTGGAGTTTTCATTTCCAGTTACATTGTTTTTTCAAATTTGTACCAAATAGAGAGTGTGAGCAATAACAGGTCCAAAGCGTAGTTTACATTATTTAAGGCGGCTACTCCCTAACAGGCGTACGCGCAAAGCCGTTGGGGGTACGCCAAGTAAAAATGTGATTCACATTTTCAAACAGTCCATTTGGATTTTCCAACGGGGCTATAAATCTGGGTGATGCTTTTTTTTCACCTGAGTAGCCCTCGTTTCACTGCCCAAAATACAATTAAACCATCAAGTGTTCAGCGAATACAATGTCAAATACAGGTAGCCTAGTCAAATAATTAACATCCAATCACATTAATCGTTACTCTATCGCGGAAATTCCACTAACGGTCCGTATGTAGCCAAACGTAGCTGCTGCTCATTCCGTTTGCTCGAAAATGGATAAATGGTTTAAAAAAAAGTAAGGCCCGCGTCCATAGAAACAGATAACAGCAGGAGAGGATATTTTTTTAAATACTGGACAGCTTTCTGACACCAAATGGACTTTGGTAGTCAATATGTGTTGGTATTTGTGCTGATGGTGCAAAACCCATGACAGGGAGACATAGATAGTGGAGTGGTAATGCGCATGCAAGCAGGCCCCTGAACTCCATGAAGGAACGCATCGAACACTCTTCACTGCCATTGTGAGAAAATCCACTGTATAGTCTGCCACACTACAGGAGTCCTGATGTAGTTGGAGCAGCTTACGAACTTCCTCTCTCCTGGACAACAGAGAATCAAACACTTTATGTACCTTCTGCCACGAATTCCTACAGACTGAGGCAAACAGTGGATTGCTGCTCCCACACTGCCTTAGCCCATGCAGGAGTCCTCCCAGACATCAGTGTTATCAAGTACGCTATCCTCGAGCGATCAGAGGGAAATGAAGAGGGCTGTAGCTCAAGATGAGAGAACACGGAGAGAAACGCCCAGCAGGATCCTGGATCTCCAGCGTAGCGCTCTGGAGGAGGTAAGTTGGGTTCTCGGGAAGCCTGGGTAGATTGGGGAGAGGCGCCACTGGTAGCGGGGTAACTGACACTCTGGGGGGTTTGCTGTAGTGGCGGGCTACTTAACAGACAATCCACGGAATTGCTCCAGCAATGTATGGAAGGCACGGTCACGGCGTTCCTCCAAGGTCTGGAATCCTTCCATAAGACCTTGATGTAACTCCTCGTGTCTTCCAATGGTGGCTCCTTGGGAGGAGATGGGGTTGTGGAGCTAGTCCGAGTCTGCTGGGTTAGTCAAGGCCAGTATGTACTATCAGACCTCAGGATAAGACCCAGATGCAGACAGTTCAAATCACAGATGTTTATTAACAAAACAGGGGTCAGGCAGACAACAGGTAAGCAGGGGTCGGTAATCCAGGACAGAGTCAGAAAGGTACAGAACGGCAGGCAGACTCAGGGTCAGGGCAGACAGAGTGGTCAAAACCTGAAAACAATAGAAAAACAGGCGCTAGAGAGAAACAGGAGTACGGGTAAAACACGCTGGTAGGCTTGACGAGACAAACTGGCAACAGACAAACAGAAAACACAGGTATAAATGCACAGGGGATGATAGGGAAAATGAGCAACACCTGGAGGGGGGTGGAGACAAGCACAAGAGAGGGAAACAAATCAGGGTGTGACAAACTCGATGGATGGTAAATTCTGCTCTCCGTCCTATCAATACGTTTAGTTCTGTCTTGCCCCCTGTTTTGACTTTGGAGAGAGTAGTCGCTACCGAGTCTGTTTGTTGAGAATGCTGGAACGTTGTTAACATTTCCAATTCTGATATCCGCTTTAATTGTGATGTATTTAGCCCAGATCAAAAATGCAGTTGAATTATTTTTAAACCCGTAAGAGTCCTGTCTAAACCGGGGGAGGAGTTTTACTCAACTTTATGAAAAACATTTTGTGGTCTTACTGCTATAAGCCCATATAAACATATTGAGTAACAGATTCACTACACAGAACACGAAATAGTCCCCCCCCCCAAAAAAAAAAAAATCTAAAGAAAGTTTGTTCTGAAGTGTAAAAAGAAAGGAAATCAGGAAACAGTATATATATATATATATATTTTTACATGTACTGTATTTCAATTCTTATTTTGGCACTGAACAGTCTCCATACACAGCACCAGTCAAAAGTTTGGACACACCTACTCATTTTAGGGTTTTTCTTTATTTTTACTATTTTCTACATTGTAGAACAATAGTGAAGACATCAAAACTATGAAATAACACATATGGAAAATAGTAAAAATAAATATAACCCCTGGAATGAGTAGGTGTGTCCAAACTTTTTACTGGTACTGTACATATCCCAACCAGAAGCCATGGATTACAGGCAACATCCGCATCGAGCTAAAGGCCAGAGCTGCCTCTTTCAAGGAGCAGGAAACCAATCTGGAAATGTATAAGAAATCCCGCTATGCCCTCAGATGAACCATCAAACAGGCAAAGCATCAATAGAGGACTAAGACTGAATCCATAGTCACTTTACAAATTACCTCGACTAACCTGTACCCCTGCACATTGACTCGGTTCCGGTAACTCCTGTATATAGCCTCTTTATTGTTATGTCAATTTCTTGAGTTACTTTTTGATATTTTTTTAATTATTATTTTAGTTTATTTAGGAAATATTTTCTGAACTATATTTCTTGAACTGCATTGTTGGTTAAGGGCTTGTAAGTAAGCATTTCACGGTAAGGTTGTATTGTACCTGTTGTATTCTGCGCATGTGACAAATACAAGTTGATTTGATCATCTAATTTACATAAGTATTCACAAACCCTGAGTCAATACTTTGTAGAAGCATCTTTGGCAGTGATTGCAGCTGTGAGTCTTTCTGGGTAAGTCTCTAAGAACTTACCACACCTGAATTGAGCAACATCTGCCGATTATTAGTTTCAAAATTCTTAAAGCTCTGTTAAATTGGTTGTTGATTATTGCTAGCCAACCCTTTTCAGGTATTGACAAACATTTTCAAGTAGATTTAAGTAAAACTAACTCTGCCACTCAGGAACATTCACTGTGTCCTTGGTAAATAACTCCAGTCTAGATTTGGCCTTCTGTTTTAGGTTATTGTCCTGCTGAAAGGTGAAACAATCTGGAAAAGCAGACTGAACTAGGTTTTACTCTAGGATTTGGCCTATGCTTAGCTCCTTTACATTTATTTTTTTATCCTGAAAAACTCCCTAGTCTATGCCTGTGACAAGCATACCCATAACATGATGCAGCCACAACCATGATTGAAAATATGAAGAGTGGTACTGTGCCCCAAACTTAACACTTTGTATTCAGGACATAAAGTTAATTTCTTTGCCAACTGTTTGGCAGTTTTACTTTATGCCAAACAGGATGCATGTTTTTAAATATAATTATTCTCTACAGGCTTCCTTCTTTTTACTGTAATTTAGATTAGTATTGTGGAGTAACAACAATGTTGTTGATCCATCCTCTGTTTCCTCCTACCACAGCCATTAAACTCTGTAACTGTTTTAAAGTCACAATTGGCGTCAAGGTGAAATCCTTGAGCTTTCCTTTCTCTCCAGCAACTGAGTTAGGAATGATGACGCCATCTTTGTAGTGACTGGGTGTATTGATAAACCATCCAAAATGTGTAATTAATAACTTCACAATGCTGAAAGGGATATTCAATGTCTGCTTTTTTAATTCGACCCATCTACCAATATGTGATAAGGTGCGTCTCGGTGAGAGGTGTAGGAGTCAGGCGCAGGAGAGCAGGGATTTCTGAGAAGCTTGTTGAATATAGATATATGTATATGTATATGTATGTATGTATATATATATATACATATATGTATGTATATATACGTATGTATGTATGTATATATATATATACAGTGCCTTGCGAAAGTATTCGGCCCCCTTGAACTTTGCGACCTTTTGCCACATTTCAGGCTTCAAACATAAAGATATAAAACTGTATTTTTTTGTGAAGAATCAACAACAAGTGGGACACAATCATGAAGTGGAACGACATTTATTGGATATTTCAAACTTTTTTAACAAATCAAAAGCTGAAAAATTGGGCGTGCAAAATTATTATATACACACAGAAATAAAAGCAATTGAAACCAGGTGTGAAAAGGAACACAGACAAAACAACCAGAAAAGGAAAAAGGGATCGGTAGCGGCTAGTAAACCGGCGACCGCCGCCAAACGGGGAGAGGAGTTACCTTCGGTAGAAGTTGTGACAGTACCCCCCCCCCCCCCCCTCTCCTGACGCCGGCCTCGAGGACGACCCAGAGGACGAGGTGCAGGGCGATCCGGATGGAGGCGGTGAAACTCCCTTAGCATAGGTGGATCCAGTACGTCCTCCACCGGCACCCAGCATCTCTCCTCCGGACCGTACCCCTCCCGGTCCACGAGGTACTGAAGACCCCCCACCCGCCTCGAGTCCAGTCTGGACCGAACTGCATATGCCGGCGCCCCCCCCCCCCCCGATGTCCAGGGGGGTGGAGGGACCTCCCGCACCTCATCTTCTTGAAGCGGACCAGCCACCACCGGCCTGAGGAGAGACACATGAAACGAGGGGTTAATACGGTAATAAAGGGGAGCTGTAACCTATAACACACCTCGTTTATTCTCCTCAGGACTTTGAATGGCCCCACAAACCGCGGACCCAGCTTCCGGCAGGGCAGGTGGAGGGGCAGGTGGAGGGTCGAGAGCCAGACCCGGTCCCCCGGTGTGTACACCGGGGCCTCGCTGCGGTGGCGGTCGGCACTGGCCTTCTGCCGCCCTTCGGCCTGTTCAAGGTACCTGTGGGCGGCCTCCCAGGTTTCCCTTGAGCGTCTCACCCAATCGTCCACCACAGGAGCCTCGGTCTGGCTCTGATGCCATGGTACCAGGACCGGCTGATAGCCCAACACACATTGGAAGGGCGACAGGTTCGTAGAGGAGTGGCGGAGTGAGTTCTGGGCCATCTCTGCCCAGAGGATGTACTTCGCCCACTCCCCTGGCCGGTCCTGGCAATACGACCGCAGAAACCTACCCACATCCTGGTTCACTCTTTCCACCTGCCAATTACTCTCGGGGTGAAACCCAGAGGTTAGGCTGACCGAGACCCCCAAACGTTCCATGAACGCCTTCCACACCCTGGACGTGAACTGGGGACCCCGATCAGAAACAATATCCTCAGGCACCCCGTAGTGCCGGAAGACGTGAGTAAACAGGGCCTCCGCCGTCTGTAGGACTTAGAAAACCGATCCACAACGACCAGGATCGTGGTGTTGCCCTGTGATGGTGGCAGATCGGTCAAGAAGTCAACCGACAGGTGTGACCAAGGTCGCTGTGGAACGGGAAGGGGTTGTAACTTCCCTCTGGGCAGGTGCCTAGGAGCCTTGCACTGATTGCACACTGAGCAGGAGGACACATAAACCCTTACGTCCTTGGCTAAAGTGGACCACCAGTATTTCCCACTAAGACATCGCACCGTCCTACCGATCCCCGGATGACCAGAAGAGGGGGACGTTTGAGCCCACCAAATTAGCCTGTCTCTAACCTCCAGCGGAACATACACCCGTCCCGCTGGACACTGTGGTGGAGTAGGCTCAACACGCGATGCTCGCTCAATGTCTGCGTCCACCTCCCACCTCACAGGTGCCACTAGACAAGAAGCCGGGAGGATGGGCACAGGATCAATGGCCCGCTCCTCCGTATCATATAGTCGGGACAGTGCGTCTGCCTTAGTGTTCTGGGAGCCTGGTCTATAGGAGATGGTAAACCTAAATCGGGTGAAAAACATGGCCCACCTTGCCTGACGAGGGTTCAGTCTCCTCGCTGCCCGAATGTACTCTAGATTACGGTGGTCAGTCCAGATGAGAAAAGGGTGTTCAGGGCTCTGACAACAGCCAGGAGCTCCTGATCCCCCACGTCATAGTTTCGCTCAGCTTCCGAGAAAAGAAAGCACAGGGGCGGAGCTTCGGTGGCGTACCCGAGCGCTGGGAGAGCACGGCTCCAACCCCAGCCTCGGATGCGTCCACCTCCACTATGAATGCCAAAGAGGGGTCCGGATGCGCCAGCACGGGAGCCGAGGTAAAAAGAGCCTTCAGGCGACCAAAAGCCCTGTCCGCCTCAGCCGACCATCCCAGACGCGCCCCCCCTTCAGCAGTGACGTAATGGGAGCAGCCACCTGCCCAAAACCCCGGATAAACCTCCAGTAGTAGTTGGCAAACCCTAAGAACCGCTGCACCTCCTTTTACCGTGGTTGGAGTCGGCCAATTACGCACGGCTGCAATGCGGTCATCCTCCATCACCAACCCCGATGTGGAAATGCGATACCCAAGGAAGGAGACGGCCTGTTGGAAGAACAAGCATTTCTCAGCCTTGACATACAGGTCATGCTCCAACAGTCGCCCAAGTACCTTGCGCACCAGAGACACATGCGTAGCGGAATAGACCAGAATATCACCGATGTAAACCACCACACCCTGACCGTGCAGGTCCCTGAGAATCTCGTTCACAAAAGATTGGAAGACTGCTGGAGCGTTCATCAACCCGTACGGCATGACGAGGTACTCATAATGGCCGGATGTGGTACTAAACGCTGTCTTCCACTCATCTCCCTTCCGGATACGCACCAAGTTATATGCACTCCTGAGATCCAGTTTTGTGAAAAAACGTGCTCAGTGAAATGACTCAATCGCCGTGGCAATGAGAGGTAGCGGGTAACTCTACCCCACCGTGATGGAATTTAGACCTCTATAGTCAATGCACGGACGCAGACCTCCCTCCTTCTTCTTCACAAAAAAGAAACTTGAGGAGGCAGGTGAGATGGAGGGCCGAATGAACCCCTGCCCCAGAGATTCAGATATGTATGTCTCCATAGCCACCGTCTCCTCCTGTGACAGGGGATATACGTGACTCCTGGGAAGTGCAGCGCCTACCAGGAGATTTATCGCACAATCCCCTCGTCGATGAGGTGGTAATTGGGTCGCCTTCTTTTTACAGAAGGCGATAGCCAAATCGGCATATTCTGAGGGAATGTGCACGGTGGAGACTTGGTCTGGACTCTCCACCGTTGTAGCACCGATGGAAACTCCTACACACCTGCCTGGGCACTCCTCCGACCACCCCTGTAGAGCCCTCTGTTGCCACAAAATCCTGGGGTTGTGACGGGCCAACCAGGGGATCCCCAACACCACAGGAAACGCAGGAGAATCAATGAGGAAGAGACTAATTCTCTCCTCATGACCCTCCTGCGTGACCATACCCAGTGGAGCCGTGGCCTCCCTGACTAGCCCTGACCCTAATGGTCGGCTATCTAAGGCATGCACTGGGAAGAGTTTGTCAAGCTGAACAAGGGGAATCCCTAACCTGTTCACTAAACCGCGGTCAATAAAATTCCCCGCCGCGCCTGAATCTACTAGCGCCTTATGCCGGGAAAGAGGGGAAAATTCAGGAAAAACAATCCATACATACATGTGACCAACAGGGGGCTCTGGGTGAGCCTGGTGCCGACTCACCTGAGGTGTCCGGGCAGTGCTCGGCCTGGCGTCTCGACTCCCTGGAGGACCCCCCCAGCACCGGTCAGCAGTGTTTCCTCTGCGACCACAGCTGACACAGGAAAGGCCCCCTCCTCCGGTCGCCCTCGCTGCAGCACCTCCTAGCTCCATGGGTGTTGGAGTGGTGGAGCTGGGGGATGGAACTGACAGAGCCCGATTTGGATATCCGCAGGTCGCCAGCAAGTTGTCCAACCGAATGGACATGTCGATCAACTGGTCCAAGGACAGGGTGGTGTCTCTACAGGCCAGCTCCCTACGGACATCCTCACGCAAACTACACCTATAGTGATCGATCAAGGCCCTGTCGTTTCATCCCGCGCCAGCGGCCAAGGTCCGGAACTCTAGAGCAAAGTCCTGAGCACTCCTCTTCTCCTGCCTCAGATGGAACAGCCGTTCACCCGCCGCTCGACCCTCAGGTGGGTGATCGAACACGGCCCGAAAGCAGGGGGGGGACTCTGGGTAGTGGTCCCTCGCCGAGTCAGGATCGTTCCATACCGCGTTGGCCCACTCCAGGGCTTTACCTGAGAGGCAGGAGACGAGGGCGTTCACGCTCTCACCCCCCGAAGGAGCCGGACGAACGGTCGCCAGGTATAGGTCCATCTGGAGTAAGAAGCCCTGGCACCCGGCCGCCGTCCCATCGTACTCCTTCGGGAGGGCGAGTCGAATCCCACTGTGCTCAGGCAATGAAGGAGAGGGTAGTGGTACTGGTTGGGGTGTGGCTGATAAAGGTGTGGGAAGACCACCTCTCTCCCATCTCTCCATCGTCGCCATCACCTGATCCATGGCGGTCCCCAGCCGGTGTAACACGGCCATGTGGTGTTGAACTCGCTCCTCCACGGACCCTGGGAGTGCGTCTGCTCCTGCTGATTCCATAATTCGCTGGTGCAGGATTCTGTGATAAGGTGCGTCTCGGTGAGAGGTGTAGGAGTCAGGCGCAGGAGAGCAGGGATTTTTGAGAAGCATGTTTCATATAGATATATGTATACATATATATATACACACATAGTCCACCAAAACAAAATTGGCACAGATGAAAATCCAAAACTATGCTCTCGAAGGAACAGAAACTCGGAGGAACAACCACAGTTCTGACACTACATACACGTACGTAATAGCGAAAACAATAAACAGCATAGATAATCGAACGCAAATACCCACAAGCTTAATCCTGCACAAATTAAGGCAGGCAACAGGTGCCCTATATACACACAGAAATAAAAACAAATGAAACCAGGTGTGAAAAGGAACACAGACAAAACATCCAGAAAAGGAAAAAGGGATCGGTAGTGGCTAGTAACCTGCAACGCTGAACTCCGAGCACCTCCCGAACAGGGAGAGGAGTTACGTTCTGGTAGAAGTCATTGGAAAACCTCCCTGGTCTTTGAGGTTAACTCTGTGTTTGAAATTCACTGCTCCACTCGAACAAGTTCTAATTTACAACTGCGACCTGGCCAAGATAAAGCAAAGCAGTGCGACAGAACCAACAACACTGAGTTACACATGGAATAAACAAGCGTACAGTCAATAACACAATAGAATAAAAAGAAAGTCTATATACAGTGTGTGAAAACGGCATGAGGAGGTAAGGCAATAAATAGGCCATAGTAGCAAAGTAGTTACAATTTAGCAGATTAACACTGGAGTGATAGATGAGCAGATGATGATGAGCAGATTATGGTGTGTAAGTAGTGATACTGGTGTGCAAAAGAGCAGCAAAGTAAATAAAAACAATTTGGGGATGAGGTAGGTAGATTGGGTGGACTATTTACAGATGGACTATGTACAGCTGCAGCGATTGGTTAGCTGCTCAGATAGCTGATGTTTAAAGTTAGTGAGGGAAATGTATAAGTCTCCAGCTTCAGTAATTTTTGCAATTCGTTCCAGTCACTGGCAGCAGAGAACTGAAAGGTGGCCAAAGAGGTGTTGGCTTTGGGTATGACCAGTGAGATATTCCTGCTGGAGCGCATGCTACGGGTGGGTGTTGTTATCGTGACCAGTGAACTGAGATAAGGCAGAGCTTTACCTAGCATAGACTTATAGATGACCTGGAGCTAGTGGGTCTGGCGATGAATATGTACCGAGGGCCAGCCGACTAGAGCATACAGTTCGCAGTGGTGGGTGTTGTAAGGTACTTTGGTAACAAAACGGATGGCACTGTAATAGACTACATCCAATTTGCTGAATTGAGTATTGGAAGCTATTTTGTAGATGACATCGCTGAAGTCAAGGATCGGTATTATAGTCAGATTTACTAGGGTAAGTTTGGCGACGTGAGTGAAGGAGGCTTTGTTGCAAAATAGGAAGCCGATTCTAGATTTAATTTTGGATTGGAGATGTTTGAAATGAGTCTGGAAGGAGAGTTTACAGTCTAGCCAGATACCTAGGTATTTATAGTTGTCCGAAGTATTCTAGGTCAGAACCATCCAGAGTAGTGATGCTAGTCGAGCGGGCGGGTGTGGGCAGCGAACGGTTGAAAAGCATGCATTTGGTTTTACTAGCGTTTAAGAGCAGTCGGAGGCCACAGAAGGAGTGTTGTATGGCATTAACGCTTGTTTGGAGGGGGGGGGGGAAGCTGTTGGCCGGGGTTGGGGTAGCCAGGAGGAAAGCATAGCCAGCCGTAGAGAAATGTTATTGAAATTTTAGATTATCATGGATTTATCGGGAGGAGGTGCTCTTGTTCTCTTTGGACTTTACAGTGTCTCAAAACGTTTTGGATTTAGAGCTACAGGATGCAAATTTCTGTTTAAAAAAGCTAGCCTTTGCCTTCCTGACTGATTGTGTGTATTGGTGCATGACTTCCCTGAACAGTTGCATATCACTGGAACTATTCGATGCTTTTGCAGTCTGCCACAGGATGTTTTTGTGCTGGTCAAGGGCAGTCAGGTCTGGAGTGAACCAAGGGCTATATCTGTTCTTAATTCTACATTTTTTGAAAGGGGCATGCTTATTTAAGATGGTGAGGAAATTACTTTTAAAGATTGACCAGGCATCCTCGACTGACGGGATGAGGTCAATATCCTGTCATCACCCGGGCCAGGTCGATTAGAAAGGCCTGCTCGCAGAAGTGTTTTAGGGAGCGTTTGACAGTGATGAGGGGTGGTCGTTCGACCGCAGACCCATAGCAGATGCCGGCAATGAGGCAGTGATCGCTGAGATCCTGATTGAATACAGCAGAGGTGTATTTGGATGGCAAGTTGGTCAGGATAATATCTATGAGGGTGCCCATGTTTACGGATTTAGGGTTGTACCTGGTGGTTTCCTTGATAATTTGTGTGAGATTGAGGGCATCTAGCTGAGATTGTAGGACTGCTGGGGTGTTAAGCATATCCCAGTTTAGGTCACATAACAGAACAAACTCTGAAGATATATGGGGGGCAATAAATTCATATATGGTGTCCAGGGCACAGCTGGGAGCTGAGGGGGGTCTATAACAGGTAGCAACAGTGACAGACTTATTTCTGGAGAGATTCATTTTTAAAATTAGAAGCTCGAACTGTTTGGGCATAGACCTGGAAAGTATGACAGGACTTTGCAAGCTATCTCTGCGGTAGATTGCAACTCCTCCCCCTTTGGCAGTTATATCTTAACGGAAAATGTTGTAGTTGGGTATGGAAATCTCAGAATTTTTGGTGGCCGTTTTTACTCCTGAACTTATTTAGGCTTGCCATAACAAACGGGTTGAATACTTATTTACTCAAGACATATTAGCTTTACATTTTTTATTAATTTGTAAAACATTCTAAAAACACATTTCAACTTTAACATGATGGGATTTTGTGTAGGCCAGTGACACAAAATCTAAATTGAATCAATTTAAAATTTGGGCTGTAATGCAACAAAATGTGAAAGAAGTCAAAGGGTGTGAAAACTTTCTGAATGCAGTGCTTGTGTAGGACATTTTTCAAAAGTCACTTTATGGCATTCGGTTTCATTTCCCTGCCTCAGTGTCAATTCCAAGCTGTGTTGTTAATCAGACTCTTCATATAGAATAGAAACAATTGATACTATTCTCACCCATCAGACTCTTGTCAATTTGATCTTGTCTTTAGGTAACTAATTTCTGTGCTATATTCATGTGCTGTTCTATGAACCAATCTCTATGTTCATGCAAGTGGCTGACTAAACAAATCCTCACTATCAGTAGCTGCAATTTGGCAGTAAGCCCAGACCTTGTTTTGAGAACGAACAAAAGATATCTCAGTTTCAAGGTCTCAGCTTAGAGAGAAGAAGCCTGAGGTATTGGTCACATGTTATGAACCAGTATTGGTCGGTCACATGAATGAAACAAAATGGTAATGATTCATGAATTATGCTAAATCATGCAAATATAACTTGTCTGTGTATAGCTGTATATGAGACAACTGCTGGGACTGCCCAGGCACAGCTCCTGATTGACATGTGTACTATGGTGCATTGAGTTGGTTGGAACCTCTCCAGCGTGCTGACAAATAAAGGATGATTCATTTAAGATTGACTATGGGTGTCCCTGTGTAAGAATTTCCACGACGTATGTCTAACCGTGGTAAACATGAAAATAAACTCTGATGGTTTGAGTGCCTACATTTTGGACCTCCTTTTGCCCGCCCTTCGACAATGGATTTCTGCCGATGCCATTGGTTTAAAATATAATTTTAAGTAGATAAATTGCATGAATGGGCGCGATGTATGACTTTGTGGCTGTGGTAACTAGTGACAACACAGTTTCATCATCCCACAATAAAAAGTCATTAGTTTTTTCGTGTTTGGCACAACCAGAAAGAGGGAGAGGCCCAACTCGGAGGAAAAGCTGTCTCTATTTCACCGACCAAGCAAAGGTTTTGTATGAAGGTCAATTAGAGAGTGTCGAATTTGGTCAAAAAACATTTGTATGTTTTATTTGCGCGTGAGGTTTATTTGATCAAATATAAGTTTCGTAATGCTTAAGTTCTTATATAAGTAGGACAGGTGACAGCAGATTTGAGAGAAAAACACTATAACGGCGTTGTCTCGAGATGGTTATGCATAGTCATTGAATGATGCAGGTAGTGTAGCATCTCTCTCCGTTGATACAGGTGGTTGACGTCAACAACCCTCATCGAATATTCAAAAACAGATTTACAATAATGACATGTATCCACCAATCCAAAGAAAGGATGGGCGGGGGCTAGACAGCCCGCCGTGCCACTTTGTGGACAACGATTCCAAGTGTTAGGGCGAGAGATTATTTTGTCAGTATATCCATAATCTTTGGCACAACTTCTTTACCTGAGTCAATGGTTTTGTTCGAGAGCGTCAAAACCGTGATGGTATCATGGGTAAATTGTGATTGACTGACTGATCTACAAATAATATTGAGTAGTTATTTAGGATGCAAGGTCATTTGTAGATCTGTCAGTCTCGACTCGCTTTAATAGTGGGCTACAATGTCGAACGTGACAAAAGTCAAGTAGGGAGTTCGATTAATCTCGCCCAGGCGCCCGTGTAGGCGTGTTTTGCATCGGCTGAAAGTTAATTGCTGCCTCCCGCACTTGAGTCGGGTGCCCGCTCTGTCCGACAGCGAAGTAGTCTCAAAATACAAGTGATGTAATTAGCACGTGAAGTAATGAGTAGGATTCTGTGTTTTCCCATGCAAAAGTGATTGCTTTATCGGCCTCCCCAATAAAACACATATAAAACATGTATTTTATGGAAAATATCTTTTGTACTTTTCTGGACGATGCCATGCTGCTTTGATGATAACATGACCGAGGGGCGCAGATTATACTGTTCGATTTGAGAAGGGCTACTCCTTTCCCGCTTTCGCCAGACGACGTGACGGACACCTCAACGCGGGCCAGCGTAAAATAACTCCCTCAAGTATTCAGGGTCGATGTAGGGCGATTGGACAAGAGGCTGAACCCACTGACACCACCCACTGTTTCAACCAATCATAGCCGCTTTTGACTAAAAAGGGACTCTGTCATCATTCTCTTCTTCCTGTTCAGTCCACTCACAACAGCAATGGCGGCTGCTGCACGGTTTCTACTCAGAGGTGCAGGCTCGAAAGCCTCCATCGCGAATGTAAATATTGGTGATCAGAGCTTGTTTGGGATTACTCTGCTGAGGTTATCCCCGAATTGCTCATCCCAAACAAAAACACAAAGAAGGAATGCTGCGCACTTCACCTACCACCCTGACCCTGTCCCCACAGAGTATGGTAAGTGAATGCCCTTGCATTCTCAAATAATTTGTCATACAGACAACTATCTTTGCTGAAAGGTAAAGATCATTTGACAATATCTTCAATTCGTGGTCTACATTTTTTTCTAAATGAGTTAGCTAGCTTTCTAACTAGCATGATAAAATTAGCTAGCTAGTTAACGTTATTCCAGCTGCATTCATGCTTTGTTTTTTCTGTTTAACATTTTTTCTATTTGGATTTTTTTCATTTTCATGCTTTGCTTTTTTTCTTCTGTCGTTGGCTGTGTTGCATTAGTCTTTCTAGGGCAGTGGCCCCCAATCTTTTTTGCAATTTTGCAAATTGACATAATTTGAGTCAATTGGAAGTGTATCTGTGGATGTATTTCAAACTCAGTGTCTTTGCTTGACATTATGGGAAAATCAAAAGAAATCAGCCAAGGCCTCAGAAAAAAAATTGTAGACCTTCACAAGTCTGGTTCATCATTGGGAGCAATTTCTAAAAGCCTGAAGGTACCTCGTTCATCTGTACAAACAATAGTACGCAAGTATAAACCCCATGGAAACATGCTGCCGTCATACCATTCAGGAAGGAGACACGTTCTGTCTCCTAGAGTTGAACGTATTTTGGTACAAAAAGTGCAAGTCAATCTCAGAGCAAAGCATTGTCCTTGTGAAGATGTATCTATATCCACAATAAAACGACAACCTGAAAGGCCGCTCAGCAGGGAAGAAGCCACTGCTTCAAAACCACCATAAAAAAAAAGCCAGAATAGAGTTTGCAACTGCACATGGGGACAAAGATCGTACTTTTTGGAGAAATGCCCTCTGGTCTGATGAAACAATGACCATTATGTTGTGAGGAAAAAGGGGGAGACTTGCAAGCTGAAGAACACCATCCCAACCGTGAAGCACGGGGGTGGCAGCATCATGTTGTGGGGGTGCTTTGCTGCAGGAGGGACTGGTGCACTTCACAAAATAGATGACATCAGGAGGAAGAAAAATTATGTGGATATATTGAAGCAACATCTCAAGACATTGGTCAGGAAGTTAAAGCTTGGTTGCAAATACGTCTTCCTAATGGACAATGACCCCAAGCATACTTCCAAAGTTGTGGCAAAATGGCTTAAGGACAACACAGTCAAGGTATTGGAGTGGCCATCACAAACCCCTGACCTCAATCCTATAGAAAATGTGTGGGCATAACTTAAAAAGCGTGTGCGAGCAAGGAAGCATTCAAACCTGACTCAGTATCACCAGCTCTGTCAGGAGGAATGTGCCAAAATTCACCCAACTTATTGTGGGAAGCTTGTGGAAGACTATCCAAAACGTTTGACCCAAGTTAAACAATTTAAAGGCAATACACTCAATTAGTATTTGGTAGCATGTAAACTTCTGACCCACTGGGAATGTGATGAAAGAAATAAAAGCTGAAATAAATCATTCTCTCTACTATTATTCTGACATTTCACATTCTTAAAATAAAATGGTGATCCTAACTGACCTAAAACAGGGATTTTGTTTTAGGATTAAATGTCGGAATTGTGAAAAACGGAGTTTAAATGTATGTAAGCTTCCTATTACAACTGTATATGACCTATGCAGAAGATTAAACTACCAACGGGACATTCAAAACTGTAATATCTTATGCTTCACGGAGATGTGGCTGAACGGCGACACTATCAACATACAGCTGGCTGGTTATACGCTGCACCGGCAGGATAGAAGAGCGGCGTCTGGGCGCGACGAACTATGTATTTTTGTAAATAACAGCTGGTGCACGATATCTAAGGAAGTCTCGAGCTATTGCTTGCCTGAGGTAGAGTTTCTCATGATAAGCTGTAGACCACACTACCTACCTAGAGAGTTTTCATCTGTATTTTTCATAGCTGTTTACACACCACCACAGTCAGAGACTGGCACAAGGACAGCATTGAATGAGCTGTATTTCGCAATAAGCAAACAAGAAAACGCTCACGCAGAGGCGGCGCTCCTAGTAGCCGGGGACTTTAATGCAGGGTATCTTAACTCCATTTTGCCAAATTTCTATCAGCATGTTAAATGTGCAACCAGAGGGAAAAAAATTCTGGACCACCTTCACTCCACACACAGAGACGCATACAAAGCTCTCCCTCGCCCTCCATTTGGCATATCTGACAATAGTTCTATCCTCCTGATTTCTGCTTAGAAGCAAAAATTAAAGCAGGAAGCACCAGTGACTAGATCAATAAAAAAGTGTTCAGATGAAGCAGATGCTAAACTACAGGACTGTTTTGCTAGCACAGACTGGAATATGTTCCTGGATTCCTCCGATGGCATTGAGGAGTACACCACATCAGTCATTGACTTCATCAATAAGTGCATCGATGACGTCGTCCCCACAGTGACCGTACGTACATACCCCAACGAGAAGCAATGGATTACAGGCAACATCCGCACTTAGCTAAAGGCTAGAGCTGCCGCTTTCAAGGAGCACGACTCTAACCCGGAAGCTTATAAGAAATCCTGCTATGCCCTCTGACGAACAGGCAAAGCGTCAATACAGGACTAAGATCGAATCATACTACACTGGCTCTGACGCTCGTCGGATGTGGATCTCCACATACTACGCACAGGGGACTTCAAGTCACCTGTCGCAACAAAGCCATATTTTAGGTTGGACTCATCATATTTAATATTGAACGAGGCCAAATTTCTTTTTTGCGCTCTCGGTCTCTGCTGTCTCTGCGTTATCGACATCATCGTTGGGTCTTTTTATCTCTCTTCAGAAGAAGCTCTCCAGCGATGGTGGTTTTTATTCATTTCAGCTAACGTAGCTAGCTAGTACAAAGTTGGCGGGCAACACAGCTCACGCAGACCGTGATGAACGCTCATTACTCGAGTTCAAAATCTGTAAACTGTTGTGGGCGTGACCGAGATATTAGAGTGGTGAGAAAAGGACCAACAGACTGCACCAATGTAATTACTGCACAAATGGCCTATAATTGTATACAATTATTTTATTTGACAATTAAAAAAAATAAAAATAAATAATGATTTATCCTTTGTGTGGCCCGGTAGCGAATGGGCCGCGTCCTGGTGGTTGGGGACTGCTGTTCTAGGGTACCAGTGAGCGTTTCTTGACATGGACACCTGTTTGGAACTGTTGCAAACTTTCTAAGAAAGTATTTCAAAATGATCATTTTTTTCTCATTTTTTTTCTTCATGTGAATACATTAAGATATAAAGGGGGACCATAGATATATTCATTACAGCTAGTTATTCATGAGTTTAATCAACACCTTTCTCGTGCTTGGAGTCTTCACAGATTTGGCTAAAATCGTGTGACATTAAAACGCAACCTTTCTTTCCTACATTTCTGATACTGTTTGTTGTTGATCATGCACTAAGCATTTAATAATTTATTTATACATTGACATTGATCCTGGGAAATTCCTGGATATTGCTGTGATTCGCTTTTGTACGGAGACCTCAAGTGTACTGTAACCTTGTGACATTTCATGTATCCCTATGTTACGGTGTGAACAGTTCATGGGCACACATTGAAATAATGTACGTGATTGCAGAAATTCAATGCTTCAAACACAAAGACGTACTTTAATATGATTAAACAAATCGATACTGTCATGAACAGGGTTTTTCAATAATTCTACATAATAGTTGTTTTCTGTAAAATGGTATAGAATCAGCTTGATCCCTTCTGTCGAAGACGCTTGGACCTTCTTTTTTGATATTTTCAGTGGTATTGTTAACAAACACGCCCCCATAAAGAAAATTAGAATTAAAAACAGGTTCAGCCACTGGTTCGACCGAGATGTTGCAGAGTTACTCCACCTCAAGAATTGCATTTGGCGAAAGCCTCGGCACACGCATACTCAGGCTGACTGGCTCTCGTTCAGGCAAATGAGAAGTAAGTGCACTCAGGCTATCTGGAAGGCAAAAGTTAGTTACTTTAAGGAGCCGTTCTCTCTCTGTGGGTCTAACCCCAATAAGTTCTGGAAAACGGTTAAAGACCTGGAGAATAAACCCTCCTCCTCACAGCTGCCTATGTCTCTTAATGTTGATGATGTGGTTGTTACTGACAAGAAGCACATGGCTGAGCTCTTTAATCACCACTTCATTAAGTCGGGATTCCTATTTGACTCAGCCGTGCCTCATTGCCCGTCCATAATTTCCTCATCTCCCACCCTTTCTAACGCAACACTTTTTTTGCTAGATATGCCCTAGCTATAGTTAGTCAGTGGTTGCACTGGAATGAAGCAAGGGAGTGAGTAGTAGTCATGTAAATATATCCTTTCACTGTTTCCAGCAGATCACCAGCTACCCGGACCTGTCTGATCAGCCTGATAGGGTACCGTGGGTGTGTCCAATTTACACCTGTGCAAATCTGTGTGTACAGCAATGGAATTAAACATCCAACCAATGCCTCAGGTGTTGTGCTGTAGGTCCACCACACACCGCAGTGGAGAAAAGCTTTAAGTTCCATGGCGTACACATCACTGACAATCTGAAATGGTCCTCCACACACAGACAGTGTGATTAAGCAGCGCCTCTTCAACCTCAGGAAGCTGAAGGAAATTCGGCTTGTCCCCTACGACCCTCACAAACTTTTACAGATGTGCAATTTAAAGCATCCTGTTGGGCTGTATCACCGCCTGGTACGGCAACTGCACCGCCCGCAATTGCAGTGCTCTCCATATTATACATTTTTATCTAAGCATTCAATTGTAATTTTTATTAATGATGCACATTGATTATTTATGCCTTTAGGAGTTTAGTACAACTGCCACGCTGGTGTATACTGTATATACTGAACAAAAATATAAATGCAATTTCAAAGATTTTACTGAGTTTTAGTTCATATAAGGAAATCAGTCAATTGAAATAAATGCATGAGGCCCAAAACTATGGATTTCACATGACTGGGCAGGGTTGCTGCCATGGGTGGGCCTTGGAGGGCATAGGTCCACTCACCTGTCAGCCAGACCCACCTACTGGGGAGCCAGGCCCAGCCAATCAGAATTAGTTTTCCCCCCACAAAGGGCATCATTAGACATAAATACTCCTCGGCACCCCCCACATCCCCTCAGATGATCCCGCAGGTGAAGAAGCCGGGTGTGAAGGTCCTGGGCTGGCGTGGTTACATGTGGTCTGTGTTTGTGATGCCGGTTGGACGTACTGCCAAATTCTATAAAACTACGTTGCAGGCAGCATATGGTAGAGAAATTAACATTCAATTTTCTGGCAACAGCTCTGGTAGACATTCCTGCAGTCAGCATGCCAATTGCACGCTCCCTCAACTTGAGGCATCTGTGGCAATATGCTGTGACAAAACTGCACATTTTTAGTAGATTTTTATTATTCCCAGCACAAGTTGCAACTGTGTAATGATCATGATGTTTATATGCCACTCCTGGCAGGTGGATAGATTATCTTGGCAAAGGAGAAATGGTCTGTAACAGGGACGTAAAACAAACAAATTTCTGTGCAAAATTTAAGATAACTTAGCTTTTTGTGCATTTGGAACATTTATTTTTTTATTTTTCAACTAACTAAAAACTGATTTTTGCTCGGTGTAGTATCAGCTGTCTATCTTCCTGACTGGTGGTTCTTTAAAAAAAATGTTTTAAAAAACGAAATATGCTTCTCTAGATTTCTGCTGAAGTCTGGGTAAAAGATTGAACAGAATATATCCTGGATGTCACAAGACTGTTAACCCACTTAGCTAAAGCCCATAGGGATGAGATGAGGAAGTTAATGTAAATTATGATATACCGCTTGCTTATCGAGTACCGCTTCCCCCCCCCTAATTCCGCTTATATCGAAAGTTGAACTCAGGACCTCAAACACACGTGACTGCCCATACAATAAAATATACAAAACATTTTAAGCTTTCCATCCCATCAGGCTATTAACCTTTTACTCCAATCAGGGTCACACAGAGTGTTTCTTGGTAGTCTTAAACAAATCTACTTTGAAACAAAAGTATACACCTCACACACATGGTTTTGTTCTTAAAAAAAGACACCTGTACCATTTCGGATATAGAGTTGAAATGTAGTAAATTGAGTTTGTATTATAAGAATTATAACGCAATTGTTTGACATAGAAACATCAGATTCCCCCCCAGATTCCACCCATGAGGCCACGAGGTAATTTGACTGCAGAAAAGGGCTACAACAGGCCTTCTTTAAAAGGGCAACGCTTCAGGCTGAGTAGTGAGTTTCACAAACCCCCATCTGCTACACTAATACTAAGTCATCAAGATCCAGCAAGGTTACTCATCAAAAGAATGCGGTTTGGTGACCCATGCTTATGCAATGAGAACCTTGCCTGAGCCCTGAAGACGTGTTAGTTTGACATGTTATGGTGTCCGCATGCTTCCCAGCCGAAACAGTTTGTGCATTTTACTATATTATATTATGACAATTTTCTTGTTTTTGTTCATTTTTCAGCTGTTTGAGGACACTTTTTTTTTTTCTAGAGGCAAGCCGAAGTCTACGCCCCTTAATCAGGTGATTGGTCAACAGTAGGGATTCTTCAATAAAGTCTTTGGGACGACTCGTTTTCATGCACATTTTTTCATTGAGAAATACTGCACCAAACATCTTAGTTGGATGTAAAATTGCGTGACTAAGATCTCCTTTGCAAAAACATCAAAATGAATGACAGATATCCTGCGTTAGAATTCTGACTATTTGAGAAAGTGCATACTGGCTACGGTGTCTCAAAATGGACAATCTGCACTATTGCGTTGTTTAAAAAAAAAAAAAAAAAGTATTCAAGCAGCATTTATTATTTTTGCCCCTTTTTCGCCGCGATTTTGTGGTATCCAATTGGTAGTTAGTCTTGTCACATTGCTGCAACTCCCCTACGGACTCAGGAGACGCGAAGGTCGAGAGCCATGCGTCCTCCGAAATATGACCCTGCCTGCTTAACCCTTAACCCACACTGCTTGCTGGGTTCAGAAGCCAGCCACACCAATGTGTCAGAGGAAACACTGTCCAAATGATGACCAAAGTCAGCTTGCAGACGCTCAGCCCACCACAAGGAGTCACTAGAGTATGATGAGACAAGGAAAACCCATCCGGTCAAACCCTCCACTACCCCGGATGACACTGGTCCAATTGGGTGCCGCCTCATGGCTCTCCCGGGCCCGGCTGGCTGTAACACAGCCTGGGATCGAACCCGAGGCTGTAGTGACTGCTCAGCATTGCAATGCAGTGCCTTAGTCCGCTGCGCCACTCGTAAGGCTAAGGGAGTATTCGAGCACACTCATTCGGTTTGGCTAGCCGCCAGCCAAAATGAAGCATGCTGACTTCTTTAGTTTCATGTCTTTGTCAAGGGTACTTGTCGATTCCCTGAGCTGACAAGGTAAAAATCTGTCATTCTGCCCCTGAACAAGGCAGTTAACCCACTGTTCCTCGGTAGGCCGTCATTGTAAATAAGAATTTGTTCTTAACTAACGTGCCTAGTTAAATAAAGGTTAAATGTTTTTTCAAAAAACATGACTGACTGGGTTAAGACTTTGTTAGCCTGCGGAGCTAAGGCCTAGGCATTGGTTCTGTGACTTGCGATGCTTGCGTGATGAGTAACTGGTTAGAGTCCTGAAAAGTTACATTGTGTGGTGCACAGGAGACTTGGGTTAAAACCCCATCAGTCAAACTAATGTCTTCAGGTTGAAGGTAATAATGTTGCTCATCACGTGCATAGATCACTAATCCACCTCTGTTGCAGTCTCATTGGGGTACACAGAACCTTTTGCTTCTGTTTGCCATAGAAAGTGTTGTTGTGCAGTAGGCTTGAGTTTGAACCCACCTTGTGAGGATAACGGCACTGAGCCTTTTTCTAAAATGTTTTATGAGACTTGAGAACTCTATACATAATATTTCCAGATCCTTGATATTCTGACATGGCCATTGCAAAATGTAGATTTTTGTGGTCAATTAACAATTTCTTTGGATTTTGGGTCACTTGGGATTATTGACTTGCTGGAAGGTCCACCTCCGACCTAGTTTCAGCCTCCTTGCAGAGGCAACCAGGTTTTTTGGCAAAAATATCAGGGTACTAGGTGAAGTTCATGATGCTGTTGACCTTAACCAGGGCCGCAGGACTAGTGGAAGTAAAATAGCCCCATTTTAAAATCAGATCCACCACCATACTTTACAATAGGTATAAGGCTATTTTCTATTTTGACGCCTAACTCACCACTGGTGTGCGTGGCCAAAAAGCTATATTTTCATGTCATCCAACAAATGTAAATGCATAGCATTTGATTAATGACATTGGATTGGAACTGGTGCTGTGTTGTGCTGTGAGGTCTTGCTGTATTTAAAAAAAAACAGGTTTGCTGTTCACTGGTGCTATATACAGTGCCGTGCGAAAGTATTCGGGCCCCCTTGAACTTTGCGACCTTTTGCCACATTTCAGGCTTCAAACATAAAGATATAAAACTGTATTTTTTTGTGAAGAATCAACAACAAGTGGGACACAATCATGAAGTGGAACAACATTTATTGGATATTTCAAACTTTTTTTAACAAATCAAAAACTGAAAAATTGGGCGTGCAAAATGATTCAGCCCCCTTAAGTTAATACTTTGTAGCGCCACCTTTTGCTGCGATTACAGCTGTAAGTCGCTTGGGGTATGTCTATCAGTTTTGCACATCGAGAGACTGAAATTTTTTCCCATTCCTCCTTGCAAAACAGCTCGAGCTCAGTGAGGTTGGATGGAGAGCATTTGTGAACAGCAGTTTTCAGTTCTTTCCACAGATTCTCGATTGGATTCAGGTCTGGACTTTGACTTGGCCATTCTAACACCTGGATATGTTTATTTTTGAACCATTCCATTGTAGATTTTGCTTTATGTTTTGGATCATTGTCTTGTTGGAAGACAAATCTCCGTCCCAGTCTCAGGTCTTTTGCAGACTCCATCAGGTTTTCTTCCAGAATGGTCCTGTATTTGGCTCCATCCATCTTCCCATCAATTTTAACCATCTTCCCTGTCCCTGCTGAAGAAAAGCAGGCCCAAACCATGATGCTGCCACCACCATGTTTGACAGTGGGGATGGTGTGTTCAGCTGTGTTGCTTTTACGCCAAACATAACGTTTTGCATTGTTGCCAAAAAGTTAAATTTTGGTTTCATCTGACCAGAGCACCTTCTTCCACATGTTTGGTGTGTCTCCCAGGTGGCTTGTGGCAAACTTTAAACAACACTTTTTATGGATATCTTTAAGAAATGGCTTTCTTCTTGCCACTCTTCCATAAAAGGGCAGATTTGTGCAATATACGACTGATTGTTGTCCTATGGACAGAGTCTCCCACCTCAGCTGTAGATCTCTGCAGTTCATCCGGAGTGATCATGGGCCTCTTGGCTGCATCTCTGATCAGTCTTCTCCTTGTATGAGCTGAAAGTTTAGAGGGACGGCCAGGTCTTGGTAGATTTGCAGTGGTCTGATACGCCTTCCATTTCAATATTATCGCTTGCACAGTGCTCCTTGGGATGTTTAAAGCTTGGGAAATCTTTTTGTATCCAAATCCGGCTTTAAACTTCTTCACAACAGTATCTCGGACCTGCCTGGTGTGTTCCTTGTTCTTTGCTCTCTGCGCTTTTAACGGACCTCTGAGACTATCACAGTGCAGGTGCATTTATACGGAGACTTGATTACACAAAGGTGGATTGTATTTATCATCATTAGTCATTTAGGTCAACATTGGATCATTCAGAGATCCTCACTGAACTTCTGGAGAGAGTTTGCTGCACTGAAAGTAAAGGGGCTGAATAATTTTGCACTCCCAATTTTTCAGTTTTTGATTTGTTTAAAAAGTTTGAAATATCCAGTAAATGTCGTTCCACTTCATGATTGTGTCCCACTTGTTGTTGATTCTTCACAAAAAAATACAGTTTTATATCTTTGTTTGAAGCCTGAAATGTGGCAAAAGGTCGCAAAGTTCAAGGGGGCCGAATACTTTCTCAAGGCACTGTATACGATGGAAGGTAGTTTCATGCATTCTTGGCTCTGTATAATACTGTACGTTTCCGTGAATTTGTTCTGGACCTGGGGACCGCGAAAATACCATTGGTGGCATGTCTGGTGGGTAAAGTGTGAGGTGTGTGTGTGTGTGATTTGACTATGCAATTTTTTGGGGGAATTTCCAACACAATGTTTCTTATAATAACAAGAAGTGACAAGGTCAGTCTTTCCTCAACTCGTAGCCAAGCGAGACTGGCATGCATAGTGTTAATATTAGCCCTCGGATTACAATGCGGCGCAAGACATGCGGCTCTGTTCTGCGCCAGCTGCAGTTTAACCAGGTCTTTCTTTGCAGCACTTGATCATATGACTGGACAATAATCAAGATAAGATAAAACTAGAGCGTGCCGGAATTGCATTGTGGAGTCTGCTGTCAAAAAAGCGGAGCATCTCTTTATTATTGTAAAGATGGGGAGAGGTCTGTCCAATCTTTGAATCTATGTTTTGACCACGACAGTTTACAATCTAAGGTAACACGAATTAATTTAGTCTCCTCAACTTTTTCAACAGCCACACCATTCATTACCAGATTCAGCTGAGAGCTGAGATCTGTCGGAAGTTTACATACACTTAGGTTGGAGTCATTAAAACAGATTTTTCAACCACTCCACAAATTTGTGATGCTAACTGACCTAAGTCAGGGAATTTTTACATAGTCTGTAAGCAATTGTTGGACAAATTACTTGTGTCATGCACAAAGTAGATGTCCTAACCGACTTGCCAAAACTATAGTTTGTTGACAAGACATTTGTGGAGTGGTTGAAAAACAAGTTGTAATGACTCCAACCCAAGTGGATGTAAACTTCCGACTGTGTGTGTGGATCTCTCTTTGCTAAAACTGGAAATTATAGTTTGTAAACTTGATACACATGCAAAGAATTCCATTATGTATAATTTTGAAGCTGAAATAGAATTTAAATATGAACCTAATTTGAAATCTCAATCCAATATTTATTCAATTCAGTTTCAAATGAAAATAATTTATGAATTAAACCATTCCATCTGTTCATTACAAATTCAATATCTATATACAAATTTTAAAAAAATGTGGATTTCAAATCATTTCTGACACTTTTTAATCGCTCCATAAAATTCTCCCAACTTCTTGTAGGCCCCACTACAAAGATGAACTTATTTCAGTCTGTGACCAGTGCCTTGGACAACACTCTCGCCAGCGATCCCACAGCAGGTAATAAAACTGGTCTGGATTGTCATTTAATGTGTTCATGTGTTCATCAATGTTTTGGAGGATATCCGTGAATAAGACAAGCCATTTAGAAATGTAAGGCCTATGTGTTACTGTGTCAATCAATATGAGATGTACCTGTATCTGTCCTTCAGTCATCTTTGGGGAAGATGTCGCCTTTGGTGGAGTATTTCGTTGCACCGTGGGTCTCCGAGACAAATATGGTAAGAGGCTGAATACTTTCCCCTTACCATTTTGGACAAACGTATCAGTATGTTTGTGCTGATTTTAATATTAATGACATTGTGTTACCACCAGATGGCAGCAGAGAACCATTTTCATGCATACACCTATTTGTCAAAACTCCAAAATTGTGCGTGATAGTCCTGCTATAGCTATGCCTGCTTACAAATGTTGATTGCAAGGAGACACATTTTCGATAAACTTGATTTTAATAATAATCGCGTCATTTTTTCATATAGTAGTAATCATTCTTGCACACTTGAATTCCCCCTTTTATTATCCTAATATGAAATGATTTTTTACAGTGGATTAACTAGTGCGGGTGTACTGCTGTTACAAATGTGCAGGTTTTGAAATGGCCATTATGTATTTTGTGTGCTGCCTCCTGATAATGTAGAATTCTTTACCCTCATCTCCATAATGTGGACACCTGTCGTGATTCACCCCTGGCTAGGTGTAAGTATATGATTAGATTTTCGAAAAGCCAATGCACATCTCCCTCTTTGTGCTTTCTTTTGTTGTATTTGACGTCAGATGTGTTGACCTTCTGCTAGGGATCATTATTTTTAATCTCATCTAGGTAGATAGATGGCGGAGAGGGATTTTTTTTTTTAATCCCTCTCTCTCTTCCATTATACCACATGCAGCTTTATGGGAAGTAGGCTAATCTCTATTTGTGTGGCTGACTGACTCATTCACCCCAGTGATGCATTAGTCCGCCACTGAGTAGCGTGCGCACAGGAAGTGTCTCCTGCGCCGTCCACCTGGAAACGAATAGCCACTTCGACCTCGGTCTTTCTATTTCTCCTAAATGAAAATTAGTCCGTCATGAATGAGTAGCCAATAGATGCCTCAAACGCGTGCGAGGTCAGTGCATATTCATCTAATGTGAGCTCCAAAAGTATTGGGACATTGACACAATATTTGTGGAACCAAAAGTATTGGGGCAAATTCACCTATGTGTTTTAAAGTAGTCAAAAGATGTTGTATTTGGTCCCATATTCCTTTTAAAATTGTAAGTAAGAATATAATGTTTATGAACACTTCCACGTTAAAATGAGTGAGAATGTTAGATGCAAAAATATCATACCCCTCAAAAAAAAAAAATGCTTACCTCTTATTGTAATCGTGATCGGTTAGCATGTGTGGTGGGTATGATATATTTGTGCGTCTGTAACATTCTCATTCATCCTTATTCACGATTCACTCAGGCCCATCCGTAATCATGGTAGCATCCACATTCACGTAGAAGTGACTCCAGAATGACATCGTACAGCATCTGTAACGCAACCAAAAACCAACAGAAAAATGCAATCCAACCACTTTGCAGAGTCACAAGCTTTGATGTCGGTCATTGCGTGCTCGGAGTATAGGATCAAATACTAAACTTTGAACTACTTTAATACACAAGTGAATTTGTGGGCCCCTAAAATAGGGAGGCTGTAAAAGTGCTGTAATTTCTAAACGGTTCACCCGATACGGATGAAAAGACACTCAAATTAAAGCTGACAGTCTGCCCTTCAACATAGTCATTGTATCATTTCAAAGCCAGCGTTCTGGAGTACAGAGCCAAAACAACAAAACAATTGTCACTGTCCCAATACGTTTGGAGCTCACTGTGTCACTCGTTGACCACCCAATGTATTTGTTTACTCTGGCTTTTTTTTCAAGTACACAAGCTTCTGATTGGACTGTGATGGTTTGTCTTAATTATTCATTTCTGAGGGCTTGTGGTGCTCTGATGGTGTCCGGTCTGTGGTGAGAGGAGGGCCGCTTGAGGTCAGGTCTCCCTGGACGGGACAGAAACGAGGTTCAGAGGGATCAAAGACAGAAAATACTTGCTTCTTAGCAATTAAACAAAGCAAGAGGACCAAAATAACATTCCTCCCCAAATGTAGAGCCCCAGTCCTGCGGCTCGCTGTCAAGATTATAGAGTGGAGGATGGAAAAATAGTTTTTGTGTTTATTTTTCAGACTAGGGCTTTTTAGTGCGTCACAGCCGACTTTGCTCCAGTTGAGGAGGAATCCTCTGTCTCTGTGTGTCACTTCACTTCTTTTAAGTCCAGATGCTATTTTAAGGAGACACTGCAATGATTAAACACACTTATGAAGCAAGTGTTGGTTAGGTGGGGGGTGACTGACACACCTTGTCATCCACCATGTGCCCTGGCCCTATTACACTGTGTTTTGCTTGGATTTCATCCCTAATTGAAAATGAATGAGTGGATGTTTTTGAAGAAATTAGTCAGAAATACACAGCACAAACTCTCTCTGTTGGTTGATATGTGTGTGCTCTTATTTGTCGTCATCAGCCCCCTTGGTAGAAGATAGCTGAGTAACCCTCTCCCCTCCTCTTTCTCTCTCCAGGTAAAGACCGTGTGTTCAACACTCCTCTGTGTGAGCAAGGCATTGTAGGATTTGGAATCGGTGCGGCGGTTGCCGGCGCCACGGCCATCGCTGAGATCCAGTTTGCCGACTACATTTACCCTGCCTTCGACCAGGTGAGCCAGTCTGTCTGCTCTCTGTGCATAAAGTGTCATTTCTCAGTCACTTGTTTGCCTGTTTGATTACACAGATGGTTTTATTTGTTGTCATCATAGCCCAGCCTCTCGTGTGAAGGGAACATATTTGATCAGGGACTACTGGAATCCATTTCCCATTTCTGCTTCTCTCATTCACCTGCCTCATTTTGCATCCATGTCAATCTTGTGTTATTAGTGTAAATATCATATTTTCTCTAGCGAGTTCTCTGCTCATATGTGATTAGGCTTCCACACAATCAAGTTGTAATCAAACGCTGTCAAAAAAAGCAAAACATTTATAATTGAGGTGCAATTTGGCCTGATGCCAACCACACATTAGCTTTTAACACTCTTTGCTGACGCATTTCTGCTATAAATAGAGCACACACACACAAACACACACCCACCCACACACACACTACTCTCCTCTCTCTCTTTCCAAAATGGCCCCCAGAGATGCATAAAATCAAGAAAGAATTGTCAACCTGAATATTGGATGGAATAAAGCCTTGGACACCATCAGTGGAAGGGTCAGGTTCTGTCAACCGTGAATACGTAAGTGGAAAAAGGTTCTGAAATCCGGTTCCGAGGTACTTTATATGATCGTCGGAATGTATTGGCAAGTAATATATTAACTACAGACCAAAAAACCCCTCGGAACCTGTGGTCTTTAATAGTTTTTCGTGGTGGGTAAGGTCAACTGTTGTGTGGTAATATTTGATATAAGTATTTACTAGAGGTTGACCGATTTTAAAAAAAATATATATATATATATATTTTTCAATATCGATAATTGGAGGACCAAAAACACTTTTATTTGAACTTGATGCATAAATAAAATCAATTTAGTCTCAAATAAATAATGAAACTTGTTCCATTTGGTTTAAATAATGCAATAACACAGTGTTGGAGAATAAAGTAAAAGTGCAATATGTGCCATGTAAAAAAGCTAATGTCTAAGTTCCTTGCTCAGAACATGAGAACATATGAAGCTGGTGGTTCCTTTTAACATGAGTCTTCAATATTCCCAGTTAAGAAGTTTTAGGTTGTAGTTATTATAGGAATTATGACGCGTCGACTATTTCTCTCTATACCATTTGTATTTCATATACCTTTGACTATTGGATGTTCTTGTAGGCACTTTAGTATTGCCAGCCTAATCTTGGGAATTGATAGGCTTGAAGTCATAAACAGCGCTGTGCAGCAAGCATTGCTAAGAGCTCCTGGCAAACGCAGTAAAGTGCTGTTTGAATGAATGCTTACGGGCCTGCTACTGCTCTATCAAATCATGGACTTAATTATAATATAATTAACACACAGAAATACGAGCTTTTTGGTCATTAATATGGTCAAATCCGGAAACTATCATTTCGAAAAGAAAAAGTTTATTCTTTCAGTGAAATACGGAACTGTTACGTATTTTATCGAATGGGAGGCAACCGTAAGTATAAATATTGCTGTTACGTTGCACAATCTTCAATGTTATGTAATCATTTTGTAACATTTTGGCAAATGAATTGGTCTTTGTTAGGAAAAAATGGTCTTCACACAGTTCGCAACAAGCCAGCCGCCCAAACTGCTGCATATACCCTGACTCTGCTTGCACTGAACGCAAGAGAAGTGACACAATTTCCCTAGTAAATATTGCCTGCTATCAAATTTCTTTTGACTAAATATTCAGGTTTAAATATACTTCTGTGTATTGATTTTAAGAAAGGCATTGATGTTTATGGTTAGGTACATTTGTGCAACGATTGTTCTTTTTTCGCAAATGTACTTTTGTTAAATCATCACCTTTTGGAAAAGTTCAAGTAGGCTGTGATTCGATGATAAATTAACAGGCACCTCTTTGATTATATGCAACGCAGGACAAGCTCGTTAACCTAGTAATATCATCAACCATGTGTAGTTCACTAGTGATTATGTGAAGATTGATTGTTTTTTATAAAATAAGTTTAATGCTAGCTAGCAACTTACCTTGGCTCCTTGCATCCACAAGGTCCTTTTGATGCTGCACTCACGTAACAGGTGGTCAGCCTGCCACGCAGTCTCCTTGAGGATTGCAACGTAATCGGCCATAATCGGCTTCCATAAAGGCCGATTTACGATTGTTATGAAAGCCCGGCCATGCCGATTAATCGGTTGACCTGGGGCGGCAGGGTAGCCTAGTGGTTAGAGCGTTGGACTAGTAACCGGAAGGTTGCAAGTTCAAATCCCCGTTCTGCCCCTGAACAGGCAGTTCAAGGCCGTCATTGAAAATAAGAATTTGTTCTTAACTGACTTGCCTAGTTAAATAAAGGCAAAATAAAATTAAAACCAGACCCCTTCACTTTTTCCACATTTTATGTTGCAGCCTTATTATAAAATGGATAAAATATATATTTTTCCTCATCAATCTACACACAATACCCCATAATGACAAAGCAAAAACACGCCTTTAGACACTTTTGCAAACGTATAAAAACTCCATAAATACATTATTTACATTAGTATTCATGCCCTTTGCTATGAGACTCAAAATTGTGCACAAATGCACCCTGTTTCCATTGGTCATCCTTGAGCTCTTTTAACAACTTGATTGGAGTCCACTTGTGGTAAATTCAATTGATTGGACATGATTTGGAAAGGCGCACACACACCTGTCTATATAAGGTCCCACAGTTGACAGCGCATGTCAGAGCAAAAACCAAGCCATGATGTCGAAGGAATTGTCCGTAGAGTTCCGAGCTTTCTGGGAAAGGGTACCAAAAAATGTCTGCATCATTGAAGGTCCCCAAGAACACAGTGGCCTCCATCATTCTTAAATCATTCTTAGAGCTGGCTGCCCAGCCAAACGGAGCAAGGCCCTTCGTTGAAGGGCCTTGGTCAGGGAGGTGACCAAGAACCCAATGGTCACTCTGACAACGCTCCAGAGTTCCTCTGTGGAGATGGTTGTCTTCTGGAAGGTTCTCCCATCTCTGTAGTACTCCAACAATCAGGCCTTTATGGTAGAGTGTCCAGACGGAAGCCACTCCTTAGTAAAAGGAACATGACAGCCCGCTTGCAGTTCGCCAAAATGCACCTAAAGGACTCAGACTATGAGAAATAAGATTCTCTGGTTTGATGAAACCAAAATGTAACTCTTTGGCCTGAATGCCAAGCATCACCTCTGGAGGAAACCTGGCAGCATCCCTACGGTGAAGCATGGTGGTGTCAGCATCATGCTGTAGGGATGGTTTTCAGCGGCAGGGACTAGGACACTAGTCTGGATCGACCGAAAGAAGAACGAAGCAAAATACAGAGCGAACCTTGATGAAAACCTGCTCAGGAGCTTAGGCTGCGGCGACGGTTCACCTTCCAACAGGACAACAACCCTAAGTACATAGCCAAGACAATGCAGGAGTGGCTTCGTGTTGAGTCTGTGAATGTCTTTGAGTGGTCCAGTCAGAGCTCGGACTTGAACCCGATCGAACATCTCTGGAGAGACCTGAAAATAGCTGTGCAGTGACGCTCCCCATCCAACCTGACAGAGCTTGAGAGGATCTGCAGAGATGAGTGTGAGAAACTCCCCAAATACAGGTGTGTCAAGCTTGTAGCGTTATACCCAAGAAGGCTGGCTGTAATCGCTGCCAAAGGTGCTTAAGCAAAGTACTGAGTAAAGGGAATACTGAATACTTACATAAATGTGATATTAATGTTTTAATACATTTGCAAAATGTGTTGTGTGTCACATTGCCACCCAGACTACTTACATTGACCCCCCCCCCCCTTTGTTTTTACACTGCTGCTACTTACTGTTTATTATCTATAAATAGTTACTTTACCCCTACCTAAATGTACAAATGACCTCAACTAACCTTTACCCCCATACATTGACTCAGTACCAGTATCCCCTGTATATAGCCTCTTTATTTTGTTGAAACTTTTTATTCTTTACTTTAGTTTATTTAGAGAATATTTTCTTGACTCTTTTTTTTCAACTGAGTTGTTGGTTAAGGGCTTGCATTTCACAGCGAGGTCTACACCTGCATGTTCGGCGCACGTGACAATACAATTTGATTTGAGATCGATGAGGGGGGGGGGAATATTTTAATATATTTTAGAATAAGGCTGTAGGGTAATAAAATGTGGAGACAGTCAATGGGTCTGAATACTTTCTCAATGCATTGTGAATATACTCAGTGTACAAAACATTAAGAACACCTTATATTGAGTTGCCCTCAGAACAGACTCAATTTGTCGAGGCATGGAATCTACAAGGTGACAAAAGCGTTCCACAGGGATGCTGGCCCATGTTGACTCCAATGCTTGCCACAGTTGCCAAGTTGGCTGGATGTCCTTTTTGGTGGTGGACTATTCTTGATACACACTGGAAGCTGTTGAGCATGAAAAACCCATCAGCGTTGCAGTTCTTGACACAAACCGATGCACCTGGCAATTACTACCATACTGCGTTCAGAGGCACTTAAATACTTTGTCTTGCCCACTCACCCTCTGAATGGCGCACACAAACAATTAATGTCTCAAGGCTTTAAAAATATGTTTTTAACTTGCCCCCTTCATCTACACTGATTTTGAAGTGGACTTTAACAAGTGACATCAATAAGGGGTCGATCATAGCTTTCACCTGTATTCACTTCGTCAGTCTGTCACGGAAAGAGCAGGTGTTCTCAATGTTTACTTCACATGTGACCCGTATTAAGACAATGCTATTGGCCTAAATTCAAGTGTTTCTGTCTCCGTTTAACATTTATTGTGAAATCAAGTATTATGGAATGGTCCTGAACTCATGATAAGCGAAATATGAAAGCAAGTGTTATTTAATAGCTTTGTAACATGAATAGATTCACTTACAAGGCAGTACTGACATTAACAAAGCATAATTCTAGTCATATATACATCTTAAGGTTAACTAACTTACGAGACAAAGCGTGAACTAATCAGACCTACTCCGGGCCTTGGCCTTGGTAGCTCACAAAATAAAAATGTCCATACAACCATACTATTTACATGGGCAGGAAACAGGAGAAGAGCAAGAAAAACAGACCTTCATACCATTTATTACCAGATCTATTCAAAACTCAATTGTTGACCAACCCGCAGACTCAACCAATGGTAGTAAAACTAAGATATCGCATCAAACCAGCCAACATCCTCTAGGAAGTGGGTCTCATCTATGTGTGATGACCTGAGGGGGTGGGCTGGGTAGGACAATTTAATACAGTATCGACAGAGGTCACTGAGCAACTACAAGTAACCATAGAGATCAGATATCCATGTAGATGTCATATCAGTTGAATATAGAATAACACTATTGCAGCCATGTTTGGTACCTTACACACATTTCTGTAGTCAATTCTCTGGTTTCTGTTGGAGAGGTTTGGTCCCTCTTAGGTGGGAAGGGTGTACTGGTCCTTGGGCATGGTCTTTTTGTGTTTTGCTGAGCCATTTGCCATGCAGCCGAAGGTGACGGAGAGCCATAAATTAGGGCCGAGCCTACACAATCGTGTCGTCTTAATGTTTTGGGAGACTGAGGTATTGTTAAGAATGTCTAGAGACTGAGGTATTGTTATGAATGTCTCGCTCTGACTATTATTATTCATGTATCTCGGTCTGTCTGTCTGTCTTCAGATTGTAAACGAAGCAGCCAAGTACCGCTATCGCTCCGGCAACCTATTTGACTGCGGGAACCTCACCATCCGGGCGCCGTGGGGCTGCGTGGGCCACGGCTCGCTCTACCATTCCCAGAGTCCAGAGGCCTTCTTCGCCCACTGCCCAGGCATCAAGGTTAGACACTCATCCCTATTCCCCCCCCCCCACTCACTCACTTCTCCACCTCACCTGTACTTATAACCTATTTACTTCTGCTCTGCTTGCCCCTTCCTAAACGAGCCTGTCTTTATGATCTAAGGCACACGCATCTTTTCCCCTGTATCAGTTAGCCAACCTCTCTCTTCGCTTCACTGCACTGCACTTTGTTGCACATATTTCGGCGTAGTCTATCTCCGTGTATGTACCTTTGCTTAAACACCCACTGGTCTGTTTGGATTGTTGATTTGATGAGGGTAGAAAAAGATCTACCTCAAATTGCTATTGACCTATTCATGCACCCCGTCCCTTAATTTCCAAACCCCGGCGGCTGCTGCATATTGCTTTACACCCTGGGCGGTCACCTGGGGTTCAACCGGCTGATCTGTGAGCGTGTGTGATTTAAGCTGGCATTTAATGCACGTACGCTCGGAGGGAAACGAGTGCGTGCTAAAAATGTCAAATATGATTCACCCCCCCCCACCAACATGAAAGGAATAAAAGTCTAAAGTTCTCCTACGCAGCCAAGCACCACAGCAGCAGTTAGCGCTTTACAGCCATTGTCAGTACAGTAAACATCCTTCGTTGTCTTTTTCAAAGGTCAAGGTAATAAACACTGCAAGGGGTCCGAGAAGGCTCAAATGTCTAGCTCGGATGTAGAGGAAGCCGGCTTCTGCTTTCCACCCAATTGCACATCATCTGGGTCGTTTGTTTGCGTACCAGTTGAATAGTATGGTCTGTGTGGGTACAGAAATCCCCTATTTGCACTACTAAGTCGAGGCATGCTGTACTGTTGCCCTGGGTACACTCCCTTAATAGTTGCTGGAAACGTGCAGAAAAAGGACAACGTTATAAGAAAATGTCTGAGCAGTACAGTTCAGGTTGGCACGATAGTGTGAAAGGGTAATGTATTATGTGTTTCACTCCAGGTTGTAATACCCAGAGGTCCGGTCCAGTGTAAGGGACTGCTGCTGTCCTGCATCGCAGATCAGAACCCCTGCATATTCTTTGAGCCCAAGATCCTCTACAGAGCAGCGGGTGAGTGAAGGAGCCAATCTAACCAAGGTGATGTGTGTTTGTAGGCGAGGTGCGTTTACAACAACACGTCTATGCTCCGTTTCCTCAAGCATTCTCAATGGCCTTTTGTCAGCCTTTTCGTCTCCTTGGTGACATATGGCTTGTTATTTTTTGTGTGAGAACAGAACGGCAAACAAACTATGCCCTGTCCGATTGGCTCTGGACTGAGTGTGAGTGAGTTCACCAGATTCAATCGCAAGTGTGAACCAGCTGGTCCAAATGGGCCATAACCTGCTGACAGCCTGTGCCCTGTCCTCTGGTTGGCTGGCCTCGGGCGCCTGCCTCTAGCCTACATCGTTTTTTCGACCTTTAGAGCAGGGATAGATGACCTTCACAACTGAATGGCCTCTTATTAACCCTCTCAACCAAGCCTCTAATTTCCACACATTGATAGCTTTGGGTGATAAGAGTAAAATAAATCAAGTTGTGAGATACTCAAGCTGACTTTTTGAGAGAATGTTTTGATTAAGGCATTAGAAAGTGATTATGCCCAGAACATTATTTTTCATCTCCGGTATTGAAACCACTCTGTCCAAACAAGCCTTATGTCCGTCTTTCCCTCCGTCTCTTCTGGGATTGTGTTAAAACTCTGTTTAATCAAATCTCCCTTTACCATACAGGGCTCTACGTACAGGGCTGCCCGCTGGCCTAGGAAGTTTTGGAGACAATCATTTTTGGAGTTTTGGAGACAAGTCAATCATCTACGTCAGTGGGCCAGTGAAAGAAATATTGTAAAAAATGCTATTTTCAATCGACACAATTGATGAAGAAACGGACACATATCCCGAAGCTGTTACTTCATAATGTTGATTATTTATGACATGCACACCACACAGCCTAGTGGAGTAATCTGTCTGGTAGTAAGAGCATGCAGCTCTCAACTGGTAGTCGTGTAAAGCAGCTCACAGAATGAATATGGCAAGACAGCCTGTGTGACTAACACTTTGCTCCATCATGGTATGCACGACACACAGACAGAAACAAACAGAACAAACCGGTTCCATGATGAAGCTCCACCAGAAATTAATTTTAGAAAAGATTTCCCTTTACTTTATTACCCTGACCTGTTCACCGGACGTGCTACCTGTCCCAGACCTGCTGTTTTCAACTGTCTAGAGACAGCAGGAGTGTTAGAGATACTCTTAATGATCTGCTATGTAAAGCCAACAGACATTGACTCCTGAGGTGCTGACTTGCTGCACCCTCGACAACTACTGTGATTATTATTATTTGACCACGCTGGTCATTTATGAACATTTGAACATCTTGGCCATGTTCTGTTATAATCTCCACCCGGCACAGCCAGAAGAGGACTGGCCACCCCTCATAGCCTGGTTCCTCTCTAGGTTTCTTCCTAGGTTTTGGCCTTTCTAGGGAGTTTTTCCTAGCCACCGTGCTTCTACACCTGCATTGCTTGCTGTTTGGGGTTTTAGGCTGGGTTTCTGCACAGCACTTTGAGAAATCAGCTGATGTAAGAAGGGCTATACTATATAAATTGATTTGATTTGATTATCTTTCGTCATGATTCGTCCAGTTGTAGCATGTGATTTCACACTGTAGCCCAATGGTGGTTTTAGCTGAGGTTTTTGTTACACATTTATTTAAAAAATAATAATCTGAGGTGGGCAATAGGGAGCGACGCCATCGTATATCATGTACATAGTCACGATAGGACAAAGGTTGACATAGCCCAATCCTACATGGCATAACAAAGTAAACAGAGAGGCAACACACAATAGGCAGTAGTTATATGACTAACTATGAATAACAGTATACACGTCACGCAACTCACTTGGTGCACGCACACCATCCCACATGTCCACGGAGATATATGGAGGAGTCCAGTTGTGTTGGGCAGGGCTGAGGTGCAGGAGCTTGCTTGAAGGAGACTGTGTAGTGTGAGACCTGGAGAGTCAGAAGGGTGTCCGGCCTCCTAGAAACTGACCTAGCTACTTGGTTGGCAACCAATCAGGGCCGGGTCACACGGGTCAGAGAGTTTGAGAGGTCAGTTTATGGTACCCATAGACTTTCAGACAGTTATTGACTATACGTTGGTTTATCCCATTTATCCCAACAACAACTCTGTGTTGTTTGTTTGTGTGCTTTATCTTGGCCAGGTCGCAGTTGTAAATGAGAACTAAATGAGGCCTACCTGGTTAAATAAAGGTGAAATTAAAAATTAAAAGTGTTACAAATTCCCTAACTGTGCCTCTTATCAGCACCTCACAACCCTTTCAAATTGCACACTCCACTCCCCATCCAACCAGGAGTGGAATAGAAAATAAAAAAAATCTATATAAAGTGTTTGGAAATGTAGTAAGATTATATGGGGATGAGGTGGGCTAGTTACAGATGGGCTGTGTACAGGTGGAATGATCGGTAAGCTGCTCTGACAGCTGATGCTTAAAGTTAGTGAGGGAGATAGAAGTCTCCAGCTTCAGTGACTCTTGCAGTTCGTTCCAGTCATTGGCAGCAGAGAACTGGAAGGCCAAAGGAGGTGTTGGCTTTGGGGATGACCAGTGAAATGTACCTGCTGGAGCGTCTGCTACGGCTGAGTGTTGCTATGGTGACCAGTGAGCTGAGATAAGGTGGGGCTTTACCTTGCAAAGACTTATAGATGACCTGGAGCCAGTGGGTTTGGAGATGAATATGTAGAGGGGGTCAGCCAACGAGAGCATACAGGTCGCGGTGGTGGGTAGTATATGGGGCTTTGGTGACAGACTGCATCCAGTTTGCTGAGTAGAGTGTTGGAGGCTATCTTGTAAATGACATTGCCGAAGTCAGGATCGGTAGGATAGTCAGTTTTACGAGGGTATGTTTAGCAGCATAAGTGAAGGAGGCTTTGTTGCGAAATAGGAATCAAATTCTAGATTTCATTTTAGATTGGAGATGCTTAATGTGAGTCTGGAAGGAGAGTTTACAGTATTTGTAGTTGTCCACGTATTCTAAGTCAGAGCCATCCAGAGAAGCGATGCTAGATGGACGGGGGGTGCGGGTAGCGATCGGTTGAAGAGCATGCATTTAGTTTTCCTTGCATTTAAAGAGCAGTTGGAGGCCACGGAAAGAGTGTTGCATGGAATTGAAGCTCGTCTGGAGGTTTGTTAACACAGTGGCCAAAGAAGGGCCTGAAGTATACAGAATGGTGTCGTCTGCATAGAGGTGGGTCGGAGAATCACCAGCAGCAAGAGCGACATCATTGATATATACAGAACACTATGCTTTTAGTCTTTGTCCAAAGACAAATATTTTATTTTTTTTGGGGGGGGGGTCTACTTTGGCCTATTGGAAAACCCAGCTCTAGTCAGACAGTAAAATGGTGAGGTGAACTGTTAGTCACAGTAGTGTGGTTTAACAATCAAGTTGAATTCCACCTCTTTAGGGCCTGCAAGGATATGATGTTTCAGTTTTGCAATGTTGTTGGCACAGAAAATCAGTTGCCACATTTATTTTTCCACTCCTTATCTTTATTTTGGATGTCAAATTGTGTTTGATGCTTCTCAGGAAGTCAAGAGCAGCCTTTTTTTCCTACTGCAGAGTAAATCATGAGTCATGACACTTACTGTCTGTCTCTCAAAATGTGAATGAAGTAACGCCAGTTATATCCCTCAACAAAACCTTAAATCTTTTTTTTCTGTAGGGTTTGTTGTTTCATTTTCAGATGGACCTAAACCCAGTTACTTGAAAGTACAAGTGTACAGTGTCTATGGCTCAGTGAGACAATCAAACTTTGTCAGAGAGGGAGAGATTCTGTGTGTTTCTGTGAGGAGAAAGACTCACTCTTGTCTGACTGAA
This sequence comes from Oncorhynchus mykiss, assembly GCF_057628025.1. Lineage (NCBI taxonomy): Eukaryota > Metazoa > Chordata > Actinopteri > Salmoniformes > Salmonidae > Oncorhynchus > Oncorhynchus mykiss. The sequence continues at coordinate 44,575,554 of NC_143024.1, forward strand.
ATAGTTCCATGGTATACCACCTAATGGATATTTCTCTCCTTTCCTCTTCTCAAAATATCTTCTAGCTATGTTTCCCATAGCGAAATGACTACATCCACCCCCCCAACAATCGCTCGTCTGTTTCCCACAGGGTTCTCAGAACTGGTAGCAGTTAGGGAATGACTTTTTAATTTCCGAAAAGTGCAGAAAGCACTACCTCGTGCCGGGTCCTAATCCCTCTGAGCGATGCTTGTTTGGATGATGAGGTCATGTAATGTTTTTCGTTGAAGCAGTCATTTTATTTTCTTACCAGCCAAAGGGGATGGAACCACAAGGACTGGCTTCATCAGGACCGTAGTTACAGTTGAAGTCAGAAGTTTACATACACTTGGGTTTGAGTCATTAAAACCATCTTTTTCAACCACTCCACACATTTCTTGTTAACAAACTTTAGTTTTGGCAAGTCGGTTAGGACATATACATTGTGCAAGTCATTTTTCCAACAATTGTTTACAGACAGATTATTTCACTTATAATTCACTATATCACAATTCCAGTGGGTCAGAAGTTTACATACACTAAGTTGACTGTGCCTTTAAACAGCTTGGAAAATTCCAGAAAATTATGTCATGGGTTTAGAAGCTTCTGATAGGCTAATTGACATAATTTGAGTCAATTGGAGGTGTACCTGTGGATGTATTTCAAGGCCTACCTTAAAACTCAGTGGCTCGTTGCTTGACATCATGGGAAAATCCCCCAAAAATCTGCCAAGACCTCAGAAAAACAATTGTAGACCTCCACAAGTCTGGTTCATTCTTGAGAGCAATTGCCAAAAGCCTGAAGGTACCACGTTCATCTGTACAAACAATAGTACGCAAGTATAAACATCATGAGACCACACAGCCGTCATACCGCTCAGGAAGGAGACGCGTTCTGTGTCCTAGAGATGAACGCACATTCCAGAACAACAGCAAAGGACCTTGTGATGATGCTGGGTACAAAAGTATCTATATCCACAGTAGAACGAGTCCTATATTGATGTAACCTGAATGGCTGCTCAGCAAGGAAGAAGCCACTGCTCCTAAACCACCATAAAAAAAGCCAGACTGTTTGCAACTGCACATAGGGACAAAGATCGTACTTTTTTGGTGAAATGTCCACTGGTCCGATGAAACAAGAATAGAACTGTTTGGCCATAATGACCATCGTTATGTTTGGAGGAAAAAGGAGGACGCTTGCAAGCCGAAGACACCGTCCCAACCGTGAAGCATAGGGGTGGCAGCATCATGTTGTGGGGGTGCTTTGCTGCAGGAGGGACTGCTGCACTTCACAAAATAGATGGCATCATGAGGCAGGAAAATGATGTGGATAAATTAAAGCAACATCTCAAGACATCAGAAGAAGAAGTTAAAGAAGAAGAAGAAGTTAAAGCTTGGTCGCAAATGGGTCTTCCAAATGGACAATGAGCCCAAGCATACTTCCAAAATTGTGGCAAAATGGCTTAAGGACAACACAGTCAAGGTATTGGAGTGGTCATCACAAAGCCCTGACCTCAATCCTATAGAAAATGTGATATTTCACATTCTTAAAATTAAAGTGGTGATCCCAAGACAAGGAATTTTTAGTAGGATTAAATGTCAGGAATTGTGAAAAACGGAGTTAAAATGTATTTTACTAAGGTGTATGTAAACTTCTGACTTCAACTGTAAATGTAGGTTAGTTAGTGACTGCCAATATTAAGATCATAAAAAAATATTAAGACTTATACATCACCGTTGTCACGTGATCTCATGATCTCACAGCTGGTTGTTGAGTGGACTTCCTTTAAGTGAATTGGGTACTTTATTCTGAAAAAGACAATCACCGCCTGACATTGGTCTTCTTGAGTAAGATTGGTCACAACTACTGTAAAATGACTGCTGTGTCACGGCCTGAAACGGGGAAGCTGTGTACAGCAGAGGAGGTTGATGAAATTCCACTATATAAAGATCCCTGAATCCAGTCACCAGCAGCTCACTCGTTTGTTCGATGGTGGCAGGGGTTTTACTTGATGCTTGTTGTTGCTTTCTGTGTAAGCTTAATTTAGTAGATTCTGGAAAAACCTACGTATTTCAGCTTATTGTATGATTACGTATTATAAGCATCTCAAGATGTTCCGAGAGAGAGAGATCGTTTGAAATTCCGTTTCTGGAGTTTATTTTTATTTTGAAAGAGTGCATTTTTTTCTTTTTCCAATTCCACATCTTTCTGAATCACCCTGATGATTAGATGACTTGCTCTGAGAGATACTGATTAACCAAAAATAAACGCCCTCCCATCCCTGACATCACTTAAATCTGGAAGCCATTTAATTGTAAATAAATGTCCCATGTGGCCTATAGGTGAATCTATCATTCACACCCCATTCAATCCATGATTCATTTGAACCATGTACCAGCACACACACTGACTTCAGGATTGGGTTGGGGAAGGCTTGCAAGAGGGAGCTCTTTTCACTCGTTTGAAACTCCTGCCCGAAACTTGAAGTCGGCAGCCTGTTTCTTAACCTCTAGAGGGAGAATGGGTGGAAGTCATTCCGACTGTTCTGGGAAGTATATTGTGGAGTTGGAAAACCGTAATGTCGCCCTTGAGTATCAATAGTACGCCCAAAGACCGTTGCAGTTCATGTGTTACCATGCAAGAGATTTTTTAAAGAGCACCCGTCTCCCCACTTAAAACCCACACACACACTTTCTGAAGCGTGTGTATGATGAGCACCAAAGACCTGTGTAATGTAGTTACCACATAACTACATAAATAGGCCATGTTGGTGCCTCCGGTGTTTTGCCACCAAGTGTTTATGAACTCCAAGATTTCTACAAATAGGGTGCCAAAGGGTTAGTCTCTTTTGGAAAGGATCCAAGAGAAAGTCCGATGCATTAATATAATGTCCCTTGTGTGTGGAACACATTTTGAACTATATCCCATCCCACAAATGTTTTGTTGTCCACATTGATCATTGATTGTTAGTGCAATAATTGATTGTATTATTTATTATAATAATTAATAATGCAAGTAATAGTAATAATATTTGCCATTCAGCAGACGCTGTTATCCAATGCGACTTAGTCATGTGTGCATACATTTTATGGATTGGGGGTACAGAGGACCATAGCGAGGCGCACACAAGGCTCCGCGTGATTGACGAGGTCTGGAAAAAGCATCTCAAATGGGCCAGAGACTTTGTTCCTAACTGGAAGCACAGATTGTAGGCTTTCATTTGTGAGTGTGCCGGTCATTTCCCTGGTCACCCTCTCCATCATTGAGCTCTACGGGCGGTTATGGACCATCGTTTGACAGAGCAACCACAGTTGGCCATAACAGAGTGATTGATGTGTGTTTGGGATTGACCCCCCCAATCATATTCCTGTCGTGTGTTGTACTGTAGTTGCATATGTGTATCAGGTCATGTTGGCCGTACATTTAAGATATTCTCCTTCACTGGACTGATCTGCAAGAATTTGCAAGATTAACTTCCACCATAGGGTTTTCACCTGTCAAGTAATTTACAATCTGTGCAAATGAAGGGGAGGAGATGAGAGTACCGGTTTTGAAACAATTGAGAGAAAGATTGTTTTTTTTTTTCTTTGTTTGTTTTGCAGTGGAGCAGGTCCCTACAGAGGCCTACACCATCCCACTTTCGCAGGCCGAGGTTATACAGGAAGGAAGTGACGTCACTCTGGTCGCGTGGGGAACACAGGTGAGACGTGGAAGAAGGAGCCATGGGTTGATTCTACATACTCGAGCCATAGAGGAGATGGAGCTATATATCCATCTATGACTGTGCATGAGTCATGACCTTGGCCAGAAGTCATTGTTTATGGTTTGGAGGTGGGCAGAGTAGGGACATCCGCATTACGTCTTCGGTCTTTGACATTTTTAAGCCGACAGGGACGAGCCATGGATTAACTCCTAGCTCCATCACAAGCCCACGCCTCTCAACAGGGGCTTTCTCACCAGGGGTTTGTGGTTTATCGTGTCGACACTGACGTCTCCGTTGGCCCGACGCTGCTCCACGGTGTTAACAGTCCACGTCTACACAAGGCCTTCCGTTGTCTTCAACTCCTGTCCCCCTGATTTTATTTTCCTCAGGAGAGGATTATGGTCTCTATAGCGCTCTTGGTGTCGTTGCCCCTTACAAAGATTCTGCTCGCCCACTTAACGGGCTTAACCCACCCAGAAAAATAGACTAATGTAGGTACAGCTGAAAAGCAGAGGGGGGTCTAATCCTGAGGGCCGGGAATGACTGGGAAATCATCTCCATCAAAGCTGTCACTTTGCAAAGATGAAAAAGACACCCAAGTAGTCCAAATCGGGGCTTTTTAAAATGCCACCCCATTACTCCGGTAATCCATCAGCCCTCCATGGACGAGTGAAAAGAAAACAACTCCCAGCGAGTGGAGCGGTCGGAACCGCGCCTGGAACCTGCATTGAAGGCTTCCTAATGGACAAAACAGAGGGGTTCATTTTGCTAGTCCTACTGTTATATTGTAAAGTTTCATTTTATTGCACACTTTAAACCTGTTCATGTCTTGACAGAAGTACTAGGCTCTGTCGTTGCTTCAGCAATATTCAGTGTATTAGTACTCATTTCTAGCATGGTTGACTAAAACCAGAATATTTATCTTTTTAATGTGCCTGTTGTCGAATCTTGTCTAAATGGGTTAGAAGTTTATAGATCGCTGTGTTTCTTTTTTATCAATTGGCTGTCTGGTTATGACTCATGACTATCACCCAAGACACACACATGAATAGATTTAGTTCATTAACCCTCACACACATTCATAGACACACTCAAAGCCCTGATGCACGACTTGGGGATAATAACGATGGAGCCAGTATGTCCTGCTGTGAGATTGCCGATGATTCACAGGCACAGCAGTCATTATCTGGAAACATACAGCTTTCTAATCTGCCAATAAACATGTAGTCTATCCAAGCAACTTCCTTCATTAGTCCAAACTGACTTGAAAGTTAATAAGGGGTGCTGTGTAGTGGTTTTCTGCTGATTCTAAAAGGGTTCTTGATGGTATTATAAAATCTTCTAATATCCATTGTGGATTAGAATGGAATGCACGGTCTTGATCGCTGACTCCTGCCTTACAGATCCATGTGCTGAGGGAAGTGGCCAACATGGCTCAGGAGAAACTGGGTGTGTCCTGCGAACTCATAGATCTACAGACCATCTTGCCTTGGGACACTGAGACCGTTTGCAAGGTAAGACGCATGGTAGGCTATATAATTTGTGTAAACACACACTCAGGATTGGGTAGGTTACTTTCTAAATGTAATATGTTAGTTACTTGTCGTTAGCAGAAATTGTTAGCAGTAGTTTAACTTTTGGATTACCCAAACTCAGTAACGTAATCTGATTACTTTTAGATTGTTTTCCCCTTAAGGCATAAGAAGACAAAAATGAATTCGCAATTGAAGGCCAGCATCCCGGTGTCGCCTCTTCACTGTTGACGTTGAGACTAGTGTTTTGCGGGTACTATTTAATGAAGCTGCCAGTTGAGGACTTGTGAGGCATCTGTTTCTCAAACTAGATACTCTAATATACTTGTTCTCTTGCTCAGTTGTGCACCGGGGCCTCTCACTCCTCTTTCTATTCTGGTTAGAGCCAGTTTGCGCTGTTTTGCAAAGGGAGTAATACACAGCGTTGTACAAGATCTTCAGTTTCTTGGCAATTTCCCGCATGGAATAGCCTTCATTTCTCAGAACAAGAATAGACTGACGAGTTTCCGAAGTTTTTTGTTTCTGGCCATTTTGAGCCTGTAATCGAACACGCAAATGCTGATGCTCCAGATACTCAACTAGTCTAAAGAAGGCCAGTGTTATTGCTTCTTTAATCAGAAGAGTTTTCAGCTGTGCTAACAAAATTGCAAAATGGTTTTCTAATGATCAATTTGCCTTTTAAAGTGATAAACTTGGATTAGCTAACACAACGTGCCATTGGAACACAGTGTTGGCTTTCTTCTTCTTCTTCTTGCCACTCTTCCATAAAAGGCCAGATTTGTGCAATATACGACTGATTGTTGTCCTATGGACAGAGTCTCCCACCTCAGCTGTAGATCTCTGCATTTCATCCAGAGTGATCATGGGCCTCTTGGCTGCATCTCTGATCAGTCTTCTCCTTGTATGAGCTGAAAGTTTAGAGGGACGGCCAGGTCTTGGTAGATTTGCAGTGGTCTGATACTCCTTCCATTTCAATATTATCGCTTGCACAGTGCTCCTTGGGATGTTTAAAGCTTGGGAAATCTTTTTGTATCCAAATCCGGCTTTAAACTTCTTCACAACAGTATCTCGGACCTGCCTGGTGTGTTTCTTGTTCTTCATGATGCTCTCTGCGCTTTTAACGGACCTCTGAGACTATCACAGTGCAGGTGCATTTATACGGAGACTTGATTACACACAGGTGGATTGTATTTATCATCATTAGTCATTTAGGTCAACATTGGATCATTCAGAGATCCTCACTGAACTTCTGGAGAGAGTTTGCTGCACTGAAAGTAAAGGGGCTGAATAATTTTGCACGCCCAATTTTTCAGTTTTGGATTTGTTAAAAAAGTTTGAAATATCCAATAAATGTCGTTCCACTTCATGATTGTGTCCCACTTGTTGTTGATTCTTCACAAAAAAATACAGTTTTATATCTTTATGTTTGAAGCCTGAAATGTGGCAAAAGGTCGCAAAGTTCAAGGGGGCCGAATACTTTCGCAAGGCACTGCATCCAATTGTGAATAGCCATCCACAACGACCACAATCCGTAAGGCGCAAATGGCTAAATGAGAGGGCAGCCGTGTGATTTACATCAATGGGCTATGTAGATATAAATAATATGTAGCTCGTAGGCTACATCACTGCTATCGTCCTTACCCTTAGCGTTTATTTAGATTGGATAATCTTTGGATGCCGACAGCTATTGCACTGTTGGAAGACATGGCTTGGACTGTAGGCTTCAAAATCCTATTCCTGCGATCCATCAAACGCATTTGGTGTGTCATCATAGTGATCTCTGATTTACGGTCAGACTTAAACTTAAACTTGAAAAAATGAATTGCTGACGAGTGTTTCTGTCTAATAAAGCCCTTTTGTGGAGAACAACTCTTGCTGATTGGCTGTGCCTGGCTCCCCCAGTGGCTGGGCCTGACTCCCCCAGTGGCTGGGCCTGACTCCCCCAGTGGCTGGGCCTGACTCCCCCAGTGGCTGGGCTTGACTCCCCCAGTGGCTGGGCCTGGCTCCCCCAGTGGCTGGGCCTGGCTCCCCCAGTGGCTGGGCCTGGCTCCCCCAGTGGCTGGGCCTATGCCCTCCCAGGCACACTCTTGGCTGCACACTCTTGGCTGCACCCCTGCCCAGTCATGTGAAATCCTTAGATTAGGGCCTAATTTATTTATTTCCAATGACTGATTTCCATATTTGAACTGTAACTCAGTAAAACCTTTGAAAATGTTGCATGTTGCGTTTTATTTTTGTTCAGTGTAGTTGATGATCCCTGCAGTAGACTGTCTAATTTAGCACTTAAATTGCCCTTCAATGTGGCACAGAAACCATGTTATTTTTCTCTACAGTGCAGTTTCTGCCATTTGTGATTGATTGAATTCCAACTTAGGGCTGTATTTCTACATTGTCGCACAATTAAAGTAACTGTAGGAGAGGAGGTGAGCGAGGCCTGTGTATTTTATTTTAATTCATAAAACCATGAAAAGCTGAATGTCTTCAGTCAATAAGTATTCAGCCCCTGTTATGGCAAGCCAAAATAACTTCAGGAGTAAAGATTTGCTAAACAACTCCCTTGATAAGTTGCATGGACATTAAACACTTTTTTTATGACTACCTCATCTCTGTACCCCACACATACAATTATCTGTAAGGTCCCTCAGTCGAGCAGTGGATTTCAAATTCAACCACACAGATTCAACCACAAAGACCAGGTAGGTTTTCCAATGCCATGCAAAGAAGGGCACCTGTTGGTAGATGGAAAAAATAAAGCAGACATTGAATATCCCTTTACACTTTGGATGGCGTATCAATACACCCAGTCACTACAGAGATACAGGCGTCCTTCCTAACTCAGATGCTGGAAAGGAAGGAAACCACTCAGGGATTTCACTGAGGCCAATGGTGACTATTTGATTTATTTCACCTTTATTTAACCAGGTAGGCAAGTTGAGAACAAATCAAATGTATTTATATAGCCCTTTGTACATCAGCTGATATCTCAAAGTGCTGTACAGAAACCCAGCCTAAAACCCCAAACCGCAAACCTGCATTAGGTGTAGAAGCACAGTGGCTAGGAAAAACTCCATAGAAAGGCAAAAACCTAGGAAGAAACCTAGAGAGCAACCAGGCTATGAGGGGTGGCCAGTCCTCTTCTGACTGTGCCGGGTGGGGATCAATGGTTGTAGAGGGTGCAACAGGACAGCACCACAAGAGTAAAAATGAACAGTTTAGGGTTCCATAGCCGCAGGCAGAACAGTTGAAACTGGAACAGCGGCAAGGCCAGGTGGACTGGGGACAGCAAGGAGTCATCATGCCAGGTAGTCCTGACGCATGGTCATAGGGCTCAGGTCCTCCTCCGAGAGAAAGAGAGGATTAGAGAGAGCATACTTAAATTCACACAGGACACCGGATAAGACTCCCATTCGGAGTCAGTGTCACTGTGAAAGAAAATGTTCAGTTAGAATAGTTTCACATATGAGCCCTGTATCAACAGGTATAATAAACAGATGTATATAGAGAGTACAGGGAACAAGGTTGAATATATTATTATGACCTGCTAGATCTACTGTCTCTTTTATATTATGACATACCAGCTAGATCTACTGTCTTTATTACATTACAACAGACCAGCTGTATCTACTGTCTCCATTTCACTTTGGCCATTGATGTGGTCCTGCCCTCTCCTCCACAGCCTCAAATAGGCTACTTCATGTGGGTTGGGGTGGGGCGGCAGACACACGCATCTCACATTTCATGACATTACATGTTTATATATTGCTTCTAAAATAAATACAAAAATCACAGTATTTTATATTATTAATTTCAAACAAGGGCATTAGCATGATAAGAACTTATCAGTCCAAAACTATGTCCTCTCCCGTTCAAAAAATATTCCTCCACAATCGCTAAATGAATCGTCCTAAAACAATCTGTCTCACCTTCCCAATCAATTTATTCTAAAATTGTGTGTACATCTGTATATCTAGACTTAAATTTAGCATTCCCTGACTTAGTCGCCATAATGATTGATATATAAACAGCTGAATCTGCACGTTTACCAAACAATGCAGTGCGTAATATGTGTTTCTCCTTCCGGTATGAAACTTCAATAGCGAATGACTCACTTTACGCTGGAGCTTACTACATGGGTTGGTCTTGCAACACATAAACATGGCGTATTGCCGTTTACCTCAGCTCATTGGCTATCTACCCAGCTAGATTTCAAGACGATCAGTGGTCATTGGGTTAAAAGACAGTCAATCAACGAAACAGCGGGCAAATCATTGGTGCACAATGATGTCATGACTTGTTGTCTTCAAATCGGTTTCTTTCAGTCAATACGTCCTGCGAAATGGCCCATCACGTTTGATTGTGTTACAAACAAACCAGTTGATTGCAGTGAAACCAAACATGACTGGAAAAGTCACGTTCTGTGTGGGTTATTTACCTGGAATGTGTCGTCAAATGGAATGAGACGGAATTCACGACACAAGCGGTTCACAAAATGTTTCGTGTTAAGCTATAAAAACTGATTTTATCAAACAAAAGATAATTCATTGTGTAACAATGAGCATTGGAATTGCAAACAGATGAAGATCGTCAAAGGTGAACAATTTATTTTAATGCAGTTTGTGATTGTTACGCCTGTGCTGGTTAAAATAGTTTTTTTTATGGGGCTCTATGCTCAGATAATCGCATCGTATTCTTTCGCAGTAAATCCTTTTTTAAATCTGACAACGCAGTTGGATTAGCAAGATTCTAGGCATTCGATACATGTGAGACACTTGTATTTTCATGAATGTTTAATATTACTATTTATGTAGCGATCGCGGTATGTTGTGGAATTTCAGCTCGCTAGCGGGTTCCGTGCGCAGAGAGGTTAAGCATGTCTCAGTTTAGGTTGCCTAGCAACACGAGCTCTGAAGATAGATGGGGGGCAATCAGTTTACATATGGTGTCCAGAGCACAGCTGGGGGCAGAGGGTGGTCTATAGCAGGCGGCAACGGTGAGAGACTTGTTTTTAGAGAGGATGATTTTTAAAAGTAGAAGTTCAAATTGTTTGGGTGCAGACCTGGATAGTAGGACAGAACTCGGCAGGCTATCTCTGCAGTAGATTGCAAAACTGCCCCCTTTGGTTGTCCTATCTTGTCTGAAAATGTTTTAGTTAGGGCTGAAGATTTCAGAGTTTTTGGTGGTCTTCCTAAGCCAGGATTCAGACACGGCTAGGACTTCCGGGTTGGCAGTGTGCTAAAGCAGTGAATAAAACAAACTTAGGGAGGAGGCTTCTAATGTTAACATGCATGAAACCAAGGCTTTTACGGTTACAGAAGTCATCAAAAGAGAGCGCCTGGGGAATAGGAGTGGAGCTTGGTACTGCAGGGCCTGGATTCACCTCTACATCACCAGTGAAACAGAGGAGGAGTAGGATAAGGGTACGGCTAAAAGCTATGAGAATTGGTCGTGTAGGACGTCCGGAACAGAGAGTAAAAGGAGCAGGTTTCTGGGGGCGATAAAATAGCTTCAAGTTATAATGTACAGACAAAGGTATGGTAGGATGTGAATACAGTGGAGGTAAACCTAGGCATTGAGTGATGATGAGAGAGATATTGTCTCTAGAAACAGCATTGAAACCAGGTGATGTCATCGCATGTGTGGGTGGTGGAACTGAAAGGTTGGATAAGGTATAATGAGCAGGGCTAGAGGCTCTACAGTGAAATAAGCCAATAAACACTAACCATAACAGCAATGGGCAAGGCATATTGACATTAAGGAGAGGCATGCTTAGCCGAGTGATCATAAGGGTCCAGTGAGTAGTGTGGTGGGTTGGGGTCACTTTAAAACAGTTAGTTTTCTCCTATCACACCCATTCAACTCTAAGGATGGATCAACAACATTGTAGTTACTCCACAATACTAACCTAATTAACAAAGTGGAAATAACGCCTGTACAGAATAAAAATATTCCAGAACATGCATCCTGTTTGCAACAAGGCACTTTAACTGAATTGTTTTGCCACATTTTTGACTTTTGTCCTGAATACAAAGTGTTATGTTTGGGAAAAATTCAATATAATACATTACGGAGTACCACTCTCCATATTTTCAAGTATAGTGGTGGCTGCATCATGTTATGGGTATGCTTGTAATTGTTAAGGACTGGGGAGTTTTTCAGGCAAAAAAATAAACGGAAAAGAGCTAAACACTGGCAAAATCTTAGAGGAAAACCTGACTCAATCTGCTTTCTACCAGACACAACAAAACGTGGAATTAGTCAAGAGGTACGAATACTTTCTGAAGGCACTGTATTTTGTCACCTCCCGAGATGTGCCAATGCCACACATTTTAAATGGTCCACTTCAAACGTGCCGCCACATTCTGTTTTGTTGTGAACGTGGCAAACTGCTGGGGACACTGCACTCTGGCAAAAGTGCCGGATGGATTTTTATATTGCCTGTTTTATCATGCAGTTTTAAAGTCCCTCTGGTGCAGCACATGACACAGTTGGTAAGCTCTGCGAGGCCTGCCGCTGCCAAGTAAATCTTATAACTGACAGTTAAGGCACAAGATCAAAATTGTGGTCTCAGACCAGAAATTTAATAGCGAGCCCAATTGGAATCGATGGCATATATTGTTATTGTCTTGGCAACGGGACGCTTCAAATGAAGTCAGCAACAGTCTGTAATGGGCCGTTTGTTCATAGACTATTTTCTCAAATAAACGGGGTGATTTTCAGCAACGGCCGCCCCCATTAAACCAGTTCTATGAAATTGAATAGTGTGTTTATACACCGCTTATGGTTCTCGGGGGCAAGGCCTCCGTCTTCACCTTGCCAACAACACTTGTCTTCCTCTCCACTGTTTTCTCCTCTCTCCTCTCCTTCAGCTAAACGTGTTGTGGATTGTCCATCCTCATACCTTTTTAATTTCCCATTTCCTTGTCAGTTCATAGCCCCCTATCTCCTCATTCTCTTATTACGTATTATTCTGTTTTCTCTTGGTAAGATATTATGTCCTCACTCAGCCCTATAGCCGTGAAATTCAAAAGCCGACAACACTGCCAGGGAATGTGTTGTTGTGCAGCAGTCTCTGTGTGTTGCCCTATATGCCCCATGTGGCATTATTTGGTGGTTGTGGATGAGTAGAGAACCTTTTTAATCACGCAATTAACTAGAGAGGATGAATTAACCACAGGCTAAATAATCGCCATGTTCTTTGTACCCGATATGCCATGAATGCAACGTTAAAATATTTTGTTTTATCTTTTAATAAATCTGAATCATAAAAAAACTTCATGGTCCAGATTTAAATTAGGAACAAATGCGGGTGTCTGTTGAAAAAAAAAAAAACGCTTACGTAAGACTACTGATTCCTCTCAAAGTGAAAGCAGAGAATCCCTTTTATGTTTTCAGACAGTGGGGCCAGCTAATGAAAACAACCCTGACATGAAATAGAATATTGGCTCCTTTTATGCACGAAAGGTGGGTTCGTAGACTGGGAAATGGGTTCAGTTACCCAGAAATGGCTATGCTGAAGTACTGTGTTTAAAAAAAAAAATGTGTCTGTCTTAGCAGTGCCTGTTTTGGTCACAACGCACAGAAAACCAAATTCCCCATGGTTCAGTATCATCATTGCAAATGGTCTGCCCTGTCTGAGTGTGTACTTTATTTTCCCACCTGTGGCCAATGGTCTGCCTCTGCAATGGGGGGTGTGTTAGAGTGAAGACTAGACATAGGTATTCATCCACTGAGTGCCATAATGGATTTCTTGTGTGAAATACTCCTGTCGTCTTAGTTGGGAAGTGCTGGCTGCTGAGTGGTTGAATTACAGGTTTTTACCAGTGTAGGTCCCCTTAGGTGCTACAATGTATAGCACATAAAGGTCGCCTTTGAAACTAGTCTACCTTTCCATATCTGCATTTGAAGAGCTAGATTGATTGTACTCACATTGCACAGCAATTTAGGGGGCATAGCTGCCTGACGATAGGGGAAATGTTTCACTTTTATGGTTGGTTTCACTAACCCATATTGAGTAAATCCAGGAGTAACGGAGAACTAAATTTTTTATTTCATTAGCATTGATGTAACTGGGAAATCAGACACCAGCCCAGAAATATTGAGTGTGAGTGGAACCATTTTAAATCAAATGAACTGCTGTCCAGGAATATGTCCATGAAACAAAATTATCATTCATCCTACCTAAATGTGCAATCTAGTCCACGTCCCTGCTTAATCTCTCATGTGAAACAGACCCCTTATGTGTGCTTACGCAACTCCTTCTGTCACCCCTCTGACTACCCAGAATCCTCCACTTCCAATCCTAAAGTAGGCCTAATTCAAAGGTTAGGTGGAGAGTGAGGTCAAACCCTGGTGCCCCTGGTCACCCTGACTGACTGAGGGCTAGCCCTGGGTGCTCCCTGCCCGCCTGCCCTGGCTCTGTGGCTAGAACTTCTGCTGATGCTGAGCCTTTTTCAGACACGGGGTCATTCACACAAGGCAGCTATTTCAGGAATTTCCACATGAATTTACATTTTGCATTTTATTGAAACTAGTCCTACACATGTAGGGCCGGTCAGCAGGCACAGTTGTCACAAACCTCTTCTTTCCTTCTCTTGACTCACCCTCCCGCCGAGCCCTCTGACTCACCAGCTATTTTGGATTTACAGAGGACGACTGTGGCCAGAATTACCCAAGTCACACAGCCCTCTCTGGCCTCAGAGCCTTAGATCTTTTGCTACTAACGGGGAGATGTGACATTTCATCAAACGATTGCTCAGAGGAATAACTCACAGAGCATTGTAACCTCCAAACTTTATCCTGTTCCATCTGAGTTGGCTTTCTCCGACTCCATTGAGAATTCCTATGATTCATTATGTGCCAGTCTATATGCTGACATAAGGAAAGAAAAATCGCTGGCACAATTGACGCCATCAGAGGATAGTAAATAGTATTATTCTCCGATCCATTGATTTCAACTGTCAGTGCTGTTCTTGGCCTCAAGTAGATGTCAGAAAGAATTCAGTCTGTTTTTTAATTCAGTGGTTGTTCGCTTGATCTCCAGCGTTTCTAGGAATACCTACCTGCGCTAACATCGTCTTGCATTAAATGGGTTGATGGGCTTGTGAGTGAGTGAGTACACACACGCTCAGCTTGTTGGTCCATGGACCCACATCCGAACACGGGAGTCCAATTAGGACTTCATATAAATCTATGAGTCACAGTTGGCTCCTGCATCTCTCCTCAGCGTCTTTGAACAGCGGACATCCATGCCCAGATTTTCCATATGAGTCAGTTCAATCAGTTCTTATCTGTTTGATCCCGGTGGGTCTTTATAGACGTGTGTCTCTTAGTACATGAGATCATTAGCACGATAGCTCTGGGTTTCCTGTTCCCTCCATCCGGAGCCATCCACCCCGGTGGTAACCGGCGGCGACACAGGGATCTAAATATACAGTCAAGTCTCTTGTTGACAAAGGGAATAGACAGAAATTGCTGTAGAAATGGAGGGAAAAACTGTATTTTGTGCCGCTGTCTGCGGCAGTCCAGTAAATGTAATAGTCGTTCATTTAAGGGATAAACAAAATGGCTGGTTTGGCCCTGCCAGACCACCAGGCTCAAATGATATAATGTGGAAAGTCTCCCTCTCTCTTGCTCCTGGGTCAAAAGCCAGTGTGGTAATTTATATAAAAACCCATATCATCCTCTTTGACAGACCTTCAGTCTGTTGTTGTTTTCAGTGGCCTACATCTTAAGTGCTCTTGAGCTGGCTCTTGTACAATCTAATTTTGATCAGAGATTTCTATCGGCTCCTCGTCAATATTCAAAACTAGTCCAGATTCATATTAGTGCCTAGTCAGTGATTCAGAGACATTTTCCAGTCCTGGTCAGACTACGATCTAGCCAGTGTGAAACCGTTTGTTGAGGGTGTGCAGTCAGTAATAGAGTGGTGGATCAGTTAGCAGTGATTGGAGATGGCACTTCTCATGCCTCACAAACCAGACCCGTCAGCCGAAAGGCCTTGGACCTGGAAAACCTTGAGGAGCTCAGGCCCTCTCCCTACAATGAATCTCTTATTACTTTCCACCCATAGCTTCAGCTCTCTCCAAAATAGCTATTTTGACTGCTTCGACCTCCCATGACACACAATACCCTTCCAGACGGGGTCTTTCCAAAGCAAAGAAACTGGCTAACGTGATCAAGATGTGACTCGGGCTTATGCTTTGAGGTTCCAAGCTCCATGCGCGCATGTCCCCTATAAAAATGAATTTGAGACAATTCACGGTGAATTGATGTGTTTGTTTGATTTTGCAGTGAGACTTGTAAAGGTGTTTTGTATCCAGGTCCGTGTGGTTGGCATCTGGAGAGTTCACGCACTGTCCTTTAGTATCCGGGACGGCAGAGGTCATGTACTGTTTCATTTGATTGTGTCCTCATTGCCTTCAGTTAGTGGGTTTAAAGATGTTTCAAAGACTTCTTCTCAGGCTCCTTTTAAAGTCACCAAGGCACTGATGAAATACGTTGTTTCACGAACTGTCAAGATTAGCTTATTTCACCTGGGATTGATCTCACACCCTTAGGTCACGGCTGGGAAATGCTATTTTAGATATCTCCCTGTCTCCCATCTCTCCACACACTTGGTCATGGTCTGTTAACTTTCTCTTGGTCATCGATATCCCCTTTTACTTGAATACTTTTACCTCTCTTGACCTCACTTGCTTACTCTCCCCTCTCTCAACATTGCTATTGTCATCGCACACTATTTCTTCGTTTGGCGTTTGTCCTCCTCGCAGGCAGCAAGTCCATTCTGGTTTGGGAATCTGCAAGTCCTATCTGCTCCCATAAAACACACCGTTCCCATTTCCCCAGCCTTAGCACACATGCCACATCATATGGTGTCCCTTAATGACCCCAGGAAATGTGTGTGTGCTCACTTCTCCTCCTTCCTCCTCTCCAGAAATATGTACAACTTTGCCAAAGAAAAGCCAGAACACCCACTGTAACAGAGCAAAAAGTAAAGGAGAGCAAAGGCTTAACAGACCACTCTGACTTTCCTCAACATGAAGGAAACTCCTCTATCCTTCTGCTACATTCAAGCACAACTGCCACAGATAGCTGCTGGTGTGTCCTATTTGACAAGTAGAAAGGGATGTGTAAACATGAAACGGCCAGTGACATGTTCTCCCTATCTGCTCTGAGTGAGTGGTGTGGGCATAGCATGCTTGCTGAACTTGGTTACCCGTGGGGCTGGTGTTCCCGGCAGTCGGCACTTCACACTGAAGGCTAACACTTGCCATGGTAACACAGATGTGTTGGCAGGTGGCAGGTGGGCAGGTGCTGGCTGGTAGTTTCATTCGTTTATTCAAAGTTCACAGGGAGTGGAAATTTTTTTATTTTTAAAAGCCCCAGGGTTGCATGGGTACTTAAAGGCGTGGATATGAAAGGTGTGATTGTCACTACAGAAACTGTATATTATCCATAGTGGGTTAGCATCTATAAATTCCATTTGTCTATTGATTTATTTGTAGCAGTGAATGGAAGACTCTTCGTATGGTTTTTGGCCAAACCCTGACCAAGAAAATATCACTTAAATCAGTATCGACCTAGAATTGACATTTTAGCACATCCCTCAAATAGACTTGTATACGTTATCAATAATGCACAGTGGAGAGGTCTGTCTGCCTATGGGTCCACTGGTGACACAAGTATGGGCCTACCCTTTTTGGTACGATGGTGTGAAAAGGTCATACCTTCAGTTAGACTGACTCAAAGTCCCTCGAGGTGACGCAACCCATTGGCTGAACCCATAAGAGGCAAGAGTAATCTAAGGTTGCACCCACCGATCTCTCTGCTAAATGAAGAGCCAGTGAGAAAGAAATGAGAAAGAAATAGATGAAATAGAAAGAAATAGATGAAATGAGAACGGAGGGATACAATATCGGCAGCGTGGCCTTTTCTCAAAGATATCTAGCAAATATACTGTACCGGCAGTGGAACGGAGTGTTCAGACTTTGTTTGTTTGTCATGAACTGGGATGGAAGCAATGCGAAATGCAAACACTTGTTTTTTCATTTTTTATTTTACCCCTTTTTCTCCCCAATTTCGTGGTATCCAATTGTTTAGTAACTACTATCTTGTCTCATCGCTACAATTTTGCATTGCTTCCACGGGCTCTGGAGAGACGAAGGTTGAAAGTCATGCGTCCTCCGATACACAACCCAACCAAGCCGCACTGCTTCTTAACACAGCGCGCATCCAACCCGGAAGCCAGCCGCACCAATGTGTCAGAGGAAACACCGTGCACCTGGCAACCTTGGTTAGCGTGCACTGCGCCCGGCCCGCCACAGGAGTCGCTGGTGCGCGATGAGACAAGGATATCCCTACCGGCCAAGCCCTCCCTAACGCGGACGATGCTAGGCCAATTGTGCGTCGCCGCACGGACCTCCTGGTCACGGCCGGTTGCGACAGAGCCTGGGCGCGAACCCAGAGTCTCTGGTGGCACAGCTGGCGCTGCAGTACAGCGCCCACACTCCGGGGCCAGACTACACTCAATCATATGACCCACTGAAGAGATGAGTCTTCAGTAAACACTTAAAGGTTGAGACCGAGTCTGCGTCTAAGACATGGGTGGGCAGACCATTCCATAAAAATGGAGCTCTATAGGAGAAAGCCCTGCCTCCAGCTGTTTGCTTTGAAATTCTGGGGAAAATTAGGAGGCCTGCATCTTGTGACCGTAGCGTACGTGTAGGTATGTATGGCAGGACCAAATCAGAGAGATAGGTAGGAGCAAGCCCATGTAAGGCTTTGTAGGTTATCAGTAAAACCTTGAAATCAGCCCTTGCCTTAACCGGAAGCCTGTGTAGGGAGGCTAGTACTGGAGTAATATGATAATTTTTTGGGGTTCTAGTCAGGATACTAGCAGCCGTATTTAGCACTAACTGAAGTTTATTTAGTGCTTTATCCGGGTAGCCGGAAAGTAGAGCATTGCAGTAGTCTAACCTAGAAGTAACAAAAGCATGGATTCATTTTTCTGCATAATTTTTGGACAGAAAGTGTCTGATTTTTGCAATGTTACGTAGATGGGAAAAAAGCTGTCCTTGAAATGGTCTTGATATGTTAGTCAAGAGAGATCAGGGTCCAGAGTAATGCCAAGGTCCTTCACAGTTTTATTTGAGACTGTACAACCATTAAGATTAATTGTCAGATTCAACAGAAGATCTCTTTGTTTCTTGGGACCTAGAACAAGCATCTCTGTTTTGTCTGAGTTTAAAAGTAGAAAGTTTGCAGCCATCCACTTCCTTATGTCTGAAACACAGACTACTAGCGAGGGCAATTTTGGGGCTTCACCATGTTTCATTGAAATGTACAGCTGTGTGTCATCCGCATAGCAGTGAAAGTTAACATTATGTTTTCGAATGACATCCCCAAGATGTAAAATATATAGTGAAAACAATAGTGTTCCTAAAACGGAACCTTGAGGAACACCGGAATTTACAGTTGATTTGTCAGAGGACAAATCATTCACAGAGACAAACTGATATCTTTCCGACAGATAAGATCTACACCAGGCCAGAACTTGTCCGTGTAGACCAATTTGGGTTTCCAATCTCTCCAAAAGAATGTGGTGATCGATGGAATCAAAAGCAGCACTAAGGTCTAGGAGCACGAGGAGCACGAGGACTGATGCCATTAAAAGGTCATTTACCCCCTTCACAATTGCTGTCTCTGTGCTATAATGGGGTCTAAAACCAGACTGAATACATTGTCTTCAGGAAGGCAGTGAGTTGCTGCTCAACAGCCTTTTCTGAAATTTTTGAGAGGAATGGAAGATTCGATATAGGCCGATAGTTTTTAAAATATTTTCTCGGTCAAGGTTTGGCTTTTCCAAGAGAGGCTTTATTACTGCCACTTTTAGTGAGTTTGGTACACATCCGTTGGATAGATAGGAGGGCCAAGCACAGGAAGCAGCTCTTTCAATAGTTTAGTTGGAATAGGGTCCAGTATGCAGCTTGAAGGTTTAGAGGCCATGATTATTTTCATCATTGTGTCAAGAGATATAGTACTAAAATGCTTGAGTGTCTCTCTTGATCCTGGGTCCTGGTAGAGTTGTGCAGACTCAGGACAACTGAGCTTTGAAGGAATATGCCGATTTAAAGAGGAGTCCGTAATTTGCTTTCTATTATTCATTACCTTTTCCTCAAAGAAGTTCATGAATGTATTACTGCTAAAGTGAAAGCCATCCTCAGCTGCTGAACAGCTGCTGCTAAACAGTTATTGCGGTGACATTGCTTCCAGAGTCAGTTTGGAACTCAGTAGGGAGTGTTGCAACCGAGGACAGACAATTTTCTCGCTCTTCAGTACTCTGCAGTCCCGTTCTAAGCTTGTGTGGCCTACCACTTCGCTGCTGAGCCGTTGTTGCTCCTAGACTTTTTCACTTCACAATAACAACAGCACTAACAGTTGACCGGTCAGAAATTTGACAAACTGAGTTGTTAATATGGCATCCGATGTCAGTGCCACGTTGGAAGTCACTGTTCTCTTCAGTAAGGCCATTCTACTGCCAATGTTTGTCTATGGAGATTGCATGCTTGTTTGCTCGATTTTATACACCTGTCAGCATAGGTATGGCTGAAAAAGCCAAATCCACTAATTTGAAGGGGTGTCCACATACTTTTGTATTTATTTTCAACTCAAATTAATCAGAACATCAATGGGCAGAATTTCCTTCAGGTTAGCACTAGGGCTGGGCAATATGACGATATATATCGCGTGACAATAGAAAAAACGTATTATGATGTATCGTTTATTTTGTTGTGGCGCAAATCACACTCTTTACGGCATTATTTTTCTTCGTTTGGATAACTCTTTGCATGTGGAAGGAAATTTGCAACACAAACAAACGTGGAAGAGAGTGAACGTGACACAGAGCACGGAGACATGGAGCTAGTACAAAAGAGGGGCTACTTCGGTCGCATGGACGTGGTTTGGGTATGAAAAGTCTTGACACGGACCAGAAAACCGTCATCTGCTAAATATGCCGCAGGCCGGTCCCAACATCAGGCTCAAACACCACTGACCTCGTTTTTAAAAAAATTTTTTTTACCACCTACGCAAGAATCATGTCAAACAGTACGGAGAGAGTCTACGGATGAGACCCAAAAAAGTACAGTCAAGTGCTCAAAACAAACCCCCGACTCAGACGTTGCAAGAGGCTTTTGCCCGCGGCACACCATATGGCAAAGAATCATGAAGACGGAAGGAGAAAACCGCTGCCGTTACAACTTACATCTGCAAAGACAGGGCCCCAATTTACACGGTCCAGAAACGTGGGTTTCACTCGACCGAAGGTACCAAATGCAAATTGATATGTAACATGTATTAATGCCAAAATAACAACATGCAAAACAGGCAAGGCAATATTTATTTATGTTTGCAACTATAGTTGAAGTGTTTTCGATTTACCTTTTTAGATTTTATACATCCATATTTTATATCTCGTCACATGCTTAATTGACCATTTGCGCAAAGGTTCTCAGTAAAAGGAGAAATACTCATATTTGATTAAGTACCTTTTATTTGTTGAGTATAATTCAAAATGTGTTAAGAAATAGGCCTTTACATGTCGTCATTTTCTGTAAACTATTTATTCATTGAATTTACAGAAAATGTGCTATGTATTGTTATCGGGATATGAAATGACCTATATCGGGATATGAGATTTTGGCCATATCGCCCAGCCCTAGTTAGCGCTATACTTCTTTCTAGAAGAGAAGTTCGAAGAGAAACCTTGTGGACACTGGACCTGTAGAACCATTTGTTCTGTTGGTTTTGGGCTGGGCTGCTTCCCTTTTATCATTACTTAAAAGGTACACGTTTGATAGAAGGGTCTTGGCTTGTACAGGATGAGTACTGGCGAAATGATGTTAGCTCCTTAAATACCCCCAAAATATGTTGAACTGTAAAACTGATCCTGAAAGCCTTTTTGGATTTAGAATGCGAGTTCCATTTCATTTTAAGCAGGCTGTACTGCTGTCTGACTGCTTGCCCAGTTCCATTGGGATCTCAGGGACCGAACCATGTTTCTTTTGTGATTCTGTTCAGGTATGAACATAACATGGACTGCATCCAAACACCAGGTCCTTGAGCGGCCACAGGGACGTGTCGAAACGAGTCAGTTGGCAAACGGCATCGCAGAACACTAATATATGAATTAATTGAACTGTCGTAAGGCTGCGAGGGTGACGGTGAGAGCATGTGTTTATGGCCGAGACAGAGACTGCATAGTGGGAGACTGGGACACAGCAGGCTTGAGTTAAGTTGTTGAGCGCTAAAGGAGGCTGACTTGTCTAAGCATCTCTCCACTCACTGGCAGGAACCCATCTCTCATTAGTTTACATATGCATCGAAAAAGATGACTTCAAACAAACAATAACAAACATGGAACATGGCCCCAGTATTGTGTCAGGGACATCACTTTTCAATTAAAGTAGATTTATGACGAGCCTGCTCCAACAGAAGACTGCTTTCCAGTAGATGAAGTTCAATGAGTTCTTAAAATATTTTATTAATGCTTTATTTATGGGTTGTTCCACGAAAGTGCACATTTTGGGTAGTGCAAGGCTGTAAAAAATATATATATTTAACCAAATTTTAATATTCTGCTATAAAGAGCATGTTCCACTTCATAAATCATGTTTTCCCATTTCAAGAGCTCAAATTTAAGAAAAGTGCCAATTAAAGTAACAGGGTTGACTGTAAAAGGGTTGACGATTTCATCTTAAATCAGCCATAACTCCCCAAGTGACTTGTTAAAAAGTGCTTAGCCAACCTATCTATATGGGTTACACTCTGCTTTCTACCACCAAACCCCAGAAAATCACCAAAAAGAGTAGAACCAGCTCACCTGCTTTCACACTATGATTTGACTATTAATGTTCAATGTTTCTTTTGAAAAAATATTTTAACAAGGAATAGTTTCACCATATTAAAACAAGTGTGCAGGTTTCAACCTTAAATGAAGGACAAATGTACATGTATCATTCATCACACAAAATAAATATTCTTCAGAAATGACTATATAAGTAGGGTCTTTGCAATGATGGTGAAAACTTTTGGGGTTAAGTGGGTTAAAATCTTCCTCCATAAGTGATGTAGGTGGGGGATCAATAGAGAATGTTCTGGAAGATCTGTTGTAAGTTCTAGTAGTAGAAGGTTTTATTGGTTCCTCAGTCAGACTGAATTGTTAACCAATTTACAATCATAACATCATTTATAATGATCAAATAGTAAAATCCTGAACTAGCAAAACACTTAATAAAATACAATGTTAAAATATGCAATATAAACACAACAACCAGAATATATTTATATTTCAGACATTGCTCATTCTGATTTCTTTCTTTTTAACTTGTTGAATGATGTGTGTATTGTATTAATGCACTGTTGGAGCTAGAAACACAAGCATTTCGCTGCCCCTTTGCGATAACATCTGCAAATCTTTGTACATGACTAAACTTTGATTGGGGGTACAGGCTACAATTTGTTGCGCGTCCCCCCACGCTTCTGCAGGGTCATCACCTCAACTGTCCCCAAGGATTCGGTGCCCGTTCAAGGGGCAGGTAATATCCTCCCGTCTGCAGGTGTGGGCAATCAGAGTGGTTTCTATGTCGGATCTGGTACAGCCGGTATTTCCTGGTTCTGGAAAGGGGTCGAGACTTTACCCCCTGTTCTATACTTAACCTTTTACTGAACCCAGTGAGTTCAGAAAGAATTCACACCCGTTGACTTTTTTCCACATTTTGTTGTTACAGCTAGAATTTAAAATGGATTAAATTGCGACGGGCTTTGTTACACGGAACGCACACAGTTGACTACTGCAGTTTCGACACTTTGATCAAGTTAATAGGCTTATATCAATATATTTAATAATATCGTATTCACACCCATTTACACTTTCCACATTACAGCCCAAATTTAAAATTGGTTAAATTATTATGGTGTCACGGGCCTACACACAATACCCCATAATGTAAAAGTACACATTTTTTTGCAAATGAATGAAAAGCTAAAATGGCAACCTAAATAAGTTCAGTAGTAAAAATATGCGCAAGTCACAAGTTGTATGGACTCTGTGTACAGTAATAGTGTTTTAACATGATTTTTGAATGACTACCTCATCTCCGTACCCCACACATACAATTATCTGTAAAGTCCCTCAGTCGAGCAGTGAGTTTCAAACACCGATTCAACCACAAAGAACAGGGAGGTTTTCCAATTTTATTTATTTATTTTATTTCACCTTTATTTAACCAGGTAGGCAAGTTGAGAACAAGTTCTCATTTACAATTGCGACCTGGCCAAGATAAAGCAAAGCAGTTCGACACATACAACGACACAGAGTTACACATGGAGTAAAACAGACATACAGTCAATAATACAGTATAAACAAGTCTATATACATTGTGAGCAAATGAGGTGAGATAAGGGAGGTAAAGGCAAAAAGGCCATGGTGGCAAAGTAGATACAATATAGCAAGTAAAACACTGGAATGGTAGATTTGCAATGGGAGAATGTGCAAAGTAGAAATAAAAATAATGGGGGTGCAAAGGAGCTAAATAAATTAATTAATTAAATACAGTAGGGAAAGAGGTAGTTGTTTGGGCTAAATTATAGGTGGGCTATGTACAGGTGACAATACCTCACAAAGACGGACACCTATTGGTAGATGGGTACAAACTTTAAAAGCAGACATTGAATATCTCTTTGAGCATGGGGATGTTATTAATTACACTTTGGATGGTGTATCAATAGACCCAGTCACTACAAAGATACAGGCGTCCTTCCTAACTCAGTTCGTTGAGAGGAAGGAAGCTGCTCGGGGATTTCAATTACATAGTTTAATGGGTGTGAGAGGGGAAAATTGAGGATGGATCAACAACATTGTAGTTACTCCACAATAGTAACCTAATTGACAAAGTGAAAAGAAGTGTGTACAGAAATAAATATATTCCAAAACTTGCATCCTGTTTGCAACAAGGCACTTAAGTAATATTGGCAAAGCAATTCACTTTTTGTCCTGAACACACAGTGCTGGGTTTAGGACAAATCCAATACAGCACATTACTGAATACCACTCTCCATATGTTTAAGCATATTGGTGGCTGGATCATGTTATCGGTATGCCTGTGATCGTTGAGGCCTGGGGAGTTTTTCAGGAGAAAAAAATAAACAGAATGGAGCTAAGCACAGGCAAAATCCTAGAAAACCTGGTTCAGTCTGAACTTCCCTTTTCAACAGGACAATAACCTAAAACACAAGGCCAAATCTACACGGTAGATTTTTACAGAAAAATACAGTGAATGTTCCTGAGTGGCCGAGTTACAGTTTTGACTTAAATCTACTTGGAAATTTATGGCTAGACCTGAGAATGGTTGTCTAGTAGTATGTGTGTCGTGAAGCTAATAGCAGTGACACTATTGCAACATCACCCACGACAGAGAACGGTTGATTGTCAAGGGCAATGAAATCCATTATCTTGGCTTTAACGGATTTTGCCTTTGAGTTGTCTCGCTGAAATGTTGTTTTTCAAATGACTGTTCACTTGTTGACTGCTCGATCCACACAGCAGACATTATGTGGGCTAGGTTAGGAATGCTGTGTTGCACGTGTAGCGCAAGACGTTACGTGGCGTCATGTACCTCCGTTCTATAGGTACGCACGGTAGCTTTGACATCAGTTTTAACATTGGCGTCAAACTAGCTGATACCAATGTTGGCATATTTAGCTAATATCGCACGATTCTGATATGTTCACCAATTTTAAACAAATATATATATATATCGTGCATCCCTATAAATTATATTTCTGTATTTTCAAACATTTCTAAAAACATGTTTTCACTTTGTCATTATGGGCTATTGTGTGTAGATGGATGAAAAACAAATATTTCATGTATTTTAAATTCAGGCTGTAACACAAGAAAATATGGAATATGTAAAAGGGTAAATATACTTTCTGAATGCACTGTAGATGTCCTCAGCAAGCACCTCAGTCTGAGTTCAGAATACTCACAAGCCGCCGGTTATTACAGTCGACTGGCTGGGTGCAAGCAGTGTTACACACACACACAGTACCAGTCAAAAGTTTGGACACACCTACTCATTCAAGTGTTTTAATTTTTTATTTTTGTTCAAGGATAGAGCCTGTCTGCTTCCTGGGTCGCACTTATTCAATAATATCTTTAGTCCGCTGTAGGCCGAAAGGCACTGGAAACAATCCCTCGAGAAAATGTCTCACGAAGAAAGAGCCCAGTGGTTTTGGGGCTGGCTCCTACATATTTATTGTTGTAGCCGATGTCTGTAATTACAATATTAACACAGTACTCTGGTCTGGCCCAGTGGGGTTGCGTGCTTATTGGCCAGTATGTCATAACCTTGTCATGTGTCCTTACTGTGGTGATGTTTCGGCGGTTATATCAGTGGAAAATGACTCATGGTTGTTTTTTGGTGGTAGCTCCACCCCCCCCCCCCGCTCTATCGCTCGCTGCCTGGTGAAAAGTATGGCGTGTAACCCGACACTACCAGAGGCTAACACTGTGGTGGATTGGTGAGGAGCTTTTCAGACTACAGGGATTTATTAAGCCCATTGTTGTTTCGATTTTTACTGCCTTTGCTGTGAGATTTTAATATGGTGTCTCTTGATCTCCATCTCTTCATTCAGGCTCTCTCTCATTGCCTTTTCCTCCTATCACTCACTCACTCACACTGCTTTCCCCTTGACTTTCCAGGCTGCAGCCCACGTTCCACATTCCTCGACACTGGAGATTTCTAGAATTCCTCTCTGTGTCACCTTCTAGTGGAGGCCAGGCCCACATTTGCTAAATCCACACAGAGGCATTTAAAGAAGGGTGAGAGGAACAAGGAGCTCTTTATCCTTTTGGAGGTGCTTTTTCCTGGAGGGATTCAGGGATGTGGTACACATTGAATCTAAAGTGGTCTAACTGGCCGCTGAGGAAGCTTACGGTCAGGGTTGACATACAGTCAGTGTTGGTGCTGTGAGACAACCCTACTGTATACAAGTGAGTGATGCACACCCATTGGTACCTTACAGATACACACACATTGGCAAAGATGCGCACACACACACAGTGATGGAGAATAGGCCTAGTAGATAATGAGCCATCAATTCCCCATAACACTCAACTGCTGTGTTATCCCCGTTTTTGTTTTCATAAGTTGGCACAACCAGCAGGGGCTGAGAGAGAAAGAGAGAGACCTTAGAGTGAAGTGCTTACTTATAAGCACTTAACCAACAATACAGTTTTAAGAAAAATAACTTAAAGTATTTACTTAAAGAGCAACTATAAAATTAGAAGTAGCGAAGGCTATGTACAGAGTCAATGTGCAGGGGGACCAGGTTAGTCGAGGTAGTATGTATGTAGAGGTAAAGTGACTATGCATAGATAATAAACAGAGAGTAACAGCAGTGT
Source organism: Oncorhynchus mykiss (assembly GCF_057628025.1). NCBI lineage: Eukaryota > Metazoa > Chordata > Actinopteri > Salmoniformes > Salmonidae > Oncorhynchus > Oncorhynchus mykiss. The sequence goes on from NC_143024.1 coordinate 44,602,270, forward strand.
AAAGTGGGGGAGAACAATGCAAATAGTCCAGGTAGCCATTTGATTAGCTGTTCAGGAGTCTTTTTCGTTTCCTGATGGGGAATAGGCTTTGTCGTGCCTTCTTCACGACTGTCTTGGAGTGTTTGGACCATGATAGTAAATTGGTGATGTGGACACCAAGGAACTTGAAGCTCTCAACCTGCTCCACTACAGCCCTGTCAATGAGAATGATGGCGTGCTCGGTCTTCCCTTTCCTGTAGTCCACAATCTTCAACTATGTCTTGATCACCACACTACCAGGTCTCTGACCTCCTCCCTATAGGCTGTCTCATCGTTGTTGGTGATCAGCCCTACCACTGTTGTGTGGTCGACAAACTTAATTATGGTGTTGGAGTTGTGCTGGGCCATGCAGTCATGGGTGAACAGGGAGTACAGGAGGGGACTGGGCACGCACCCCTGAGGGCCCACTGGGTTGAGGATCAGCGTGGCAGGTGTGTTGTTACCTACCCTTACCACCCGGGGGTGGCCTGTCAGGAAGTCCAGGATCCAGTTGCAGAGGGAGCTGTTAAGTCCCAGGGTCCTTAGCTTAGTGATGAGCTTTGAGGTAACTGTTGTTGAATGCTGAGCTGTCGTTAATGAATAGAATTCTCACGTAGGTGTTCCTTTTGTCCTGGTAGGAAAGGACAGTGTGAAGTGCAATAGATATTGCAACATATGTGGATCTGTTGGGGCGGTATGCAAATTGGAGTGGGTATAGGGTTTCTGGGATAATGGTGTTGATGTGAGCCATTACCAGGCTTTCAAAGCACTTCATGAATACAGAAGTGAGTGCTACGGGTTGATAGTCTTTAGACTGTGGCTGAAGTCTTTTGAAAATGTTTATGGCCTTGTTGGCCTTGATGCTGAGCAGTTGCCATACCAAGCAGTGATGCTCTCAATGGTGCAGCTATATAGCTTTTAAGCCTCATGAAGGGGAAGAGGCACGATTTTGTTGGTGTGTTTGGACCATGGTAGGTACTTAGTGATCTGGACACCGAGGAATTTGAAGCAACGACCCGCTCCACTGTTCGGCCCTCCGTTTCCTGTAGTCCACAACAATAATCTCCTTTGTCTTGCCCACATTGAGAGAGAGAGAGAGGTTGTTGTCCTGGCACCACACTGCCAGGTATCTGACTTCCTCCCTATAGGCTGTCTCATCGTCGTCAGTGATCAGACCTACCACCGCCGTGTCATCGGCCAACTTAATGATGGTGTTGTTGTGCGTGCCCACGCGGTCTTGGGTGAACAGGGAGTACAGGAGGTGACTGAGCACCCCCGAGGGGCCCAAGTGTTGAGGGTCAGTGTGGCGGATGTGTTACCTACCCTCACCACCTGGGGGCGGTCGTCAGGGAGTAGAGATTGCGATATCTGTGGGTCTGGGGTTTCTGGGATGACTGTGTTGATGTGAGCTATGACCAGCCTTTCAAAGCATTTGGTGGCTACAGATGTGAGTGCCATGGCGTGATAGTTTGTGTGCCTAAGAATGCCAAGGTAACCACTGACTATGGTGGTTTGCTTGAAGTACGTAGGTATTACAGTATGGGTCCGAGAGATCTTGAAAATGTTATTGAAGACACTTGCCAGCTGGTCAGCACATGCTCTGAGCACGCATCCTGGTAACCTGTCTGTCCCTGCAGCCTTGAGTATGTTAGCCTGTTAGTATGTTAGCCTGTTTCAAGGTCTTACTCACATTGGCTACAAAGAATGGCAGGGTAGCCTAGTGGTTAGAGCTTTGGACTAGTAACCGAAAGGTTGCAAGATCAAATCCCCGAGCTGACAGGGTAAAAAGCTGTCATTGTGGCCCTGAACAAGGCTGTTAACCCACTGTTCCTCGGTAGGCCGTCATTGAAAATAAGAATTTGTTCTTAACTGACTTGCCTAGTTAAATAAAGGTCAAATAAAAAGAACAAGATCATATGACACAAGTTTACCTCCCCCTTTCGTACATTTACAGACCACTGCTCACGCCTGTTCGTCCTGTGGTCTGCGCTCCGAGTTGTTGATGGCAGTATGGTTTAAGGGCAGAAAGGTAGTGTAATTGATTTGAATTGGGTTTATTGGGCATGTCGGGAGTTATTTCTCTCTGAGGTCTCCCAAGGCGTCCTGACTCCTCTCTTTGTAGGCAGGCTTGGCTAAGGGCCCAGTGCTGAGACTGTGTGTGTTTCCTCCCACACTCTGTGCTTTAACTGGCCTCCCATTCACCAGGCACTCACCCCTCTCGCTAATTGTGCAGCGCCACTTAAAAGGGCTGTGTAACGAGTCAAGCTGCGCCGCGACTACCATTTTGTCATTGAGATCTCAAGGCGGCGGTGTGAATTAGGACCCAGCGGCGGCGATTACAGGAGGCTCAGGAGGCTTGTCACCAAAAGCACTCACAAACTTCTACAGATGCACAATCGAGAGCATCCTGGCGGGCTGTATCACCGCCTGGTACGGCAACTGCTCCGCCCTCAACCGTAAGGCTCTCCAGAGGGTAGTGAGGTCTGCACAACGCATCACCGGGGGCAAACTACCTGCCCTCCAGAACACCTACACCACCCGATGTTACAGGAAGGCCATAAAGATCATCAAGGACATCAACCACCCGAGCCACTGCCTGTTCACCCCGCTATCATCCAGAAGGCAAGGTCAGTACAGGTGCATCAAAGCTGGGACCGAGAGACTGAAAAACAGCTTCTATCTCAAGGCCATCAGACTGTTAAACAGCCACCACTAACATTGAGTGGCTGCTGCCAACACACTGACACTGACTCAACTCCAGCCACTTTAATAATGGGAATTGATGGGAAATGATGTAAATATATCATTAGCCACTTTAAACAATGCTACCTTATATAATGTTACTTACCCTGCATTATTCATCTCATATGCATACGTATATACTGTACTCTATATCATCGACTGTATCCTTATGTAATACATGTATCACTAGCCACTTTAACTATGCCACTTTGTTTACATACTCATCTCATATGTATATACTGTACTCAATACCATCTACTGTATCTTGCCTATGCTGCTCTGTACCATCACTGATTCATATATCCTTATGTAATATTCTTTATCCCCTTACACTGTGTATAAGACAGTAGTTTTGGAATTGTTAGTTAGATTACTTGTTGGTTATTACTGCATTGTCGGAACTAGAAGCACAAGCATTTCCCTACACTCGCATTAACATCTGCTAACCATGTGTATGTGACAAATAAAATTTGATTTGATTTGGGGTAGGGCGACTCAAAGCCCAACGGGGCCACGACTCCTCGCTGGCGGCAGGGTTCACTGTCTTCACTTCCTGTCCCGGGGTTTTTGACGTAGTGCCCTGTGGAAACGCTGGGAGCTTCTTCTTGCAGGTGCTCTGGCGACTCTCCCGGGATGTTTTTGTGTGTGCAGCGTGTGTGCTGGATTTTGTTTTTGTGAACCCTGCTATTTGTTTAGTTTTTTTCTTGGAAAGAGTTGGACCAAATTAGCCATGTGAAGTATAGGCTAGATCTCACATGTGCATTTTATAAAATGTTTCTCCTCATTTAAAACTTGTTGTGTTGGACTTGCCAATATGAAACACATTGATTTCTTCTGTACCACTCAACCGCAGTGTTTGTTCGCTTCTCTGACTGCACACAGTCCTACAGAGTGAGAGTCCATGATCAGTTTGTGTTTGTACTTTGTGTCTCTCTTTGATTCTGCTTTCCCGGAGACATCAATATTGGCTTCTCAAGATTTTCAAAGCAGCCAGGAAAATCTATTGAACTGCCATCAAAATTGTAATGTTGGCAGGTCTTGGGCTATAATAGAACTGTCAATCAGTCGAGGTTCAACTTCAATTGATTTCCTGGCAAGTTTCTGTTCGACTGAGGGATTTTAGCCTTGAACCGTGTCTGTATGAGTGGATCCAGTGGCCCGGAGGCAGAGTTGGACTGAGTGGGTCAAGCCTGAAGGCTGTGCTACTGGGTTAGCTGGCTGCATGTTGGTTGGTGGTAGTGTGGTTGGGACCGGAGCGTAGGCTGCATGGCCTGGGACTCCAAGGCAGAGTAGAGTGAAGCTGAGCTCTGCTCGTTATGTTGGGTGTGTATGGGAACGCCTGTAAACATGACATTCCCTCTCCGGCGAGCAGGCCCGGGTTAATGAAAGCCCTGCAGCACAATGAGCCGTAAAGTGCAGTCACCACTGTCGCCACCCTACCGCCGGGACTGCGACTCGACAGACCAAGAGTGGACATCCATTCAAATCCATTTATATTTTCTCACGCTCTATCTTGTTGCCCTCTTTCTACCTTCCCTTCCTTTTCTCTCTTCCCTTTCAACCCTTTATTTTAAGCTCTTCCATAATTTCCAGAGAGGACATTAACCTCTCCCACCATACACCACTCTCACTCTCTCTCTGTGCTCTCCTCCTTTCTGCTTTCCACCCATCCACCCGACTGACTCTGGGTTCTTACCTTCCACCCAACTCTGCCGACCTTCTACACTCCTCTGCCTTTCATCTCTTCTCTCAGATTTCCCTTCCTTTTCCCACTCCTCTTTCACTCTTCCTTTCCTCTTATTTTAATTTCCCCACATTTCCCCCTCTACCTTCTGGTCTTCCTCTTTTCATGCTTTACTCTTTCATATCGGAGGCGGAGGAGAGATTTATCGCGTAGCCTCCTAGCTCCGTACTCATCGTTTGAGGTTTTTTGAAAGCTCTACTTGAGTCTTGATTACACAGATCACACACTCTTCCTCTCCTCATCTCCCTTTCCTTCTGTCTCACACACACATATATATATACATACATACACACACTGATTCATCAGGCCACTGTCCAAGGAGTAAAATCGTAGCAATAAATGCCTCCTGTCAGTATGCATGCCTGTCTTTGTCTGGCTGGAGTGTACAGTGAGATTCATGGTATGTCTGTGCGCTCTCATTGCTCCAAGCGCATAATTCTCATGCACATAAATCCTACTGCTCATATTTGGGCCCTCTGCTGTTGCTCCACCACTGTCTATATAAGGCAAATTGACATTACGACATTGGGACCATGTTCACCACCATGATTGGTTTTGATGAGTGAAATAAATCGATAGTGTGCTTCTGAGAAAGGGTCACTGGCTCCTCTGAAGAGGAAGAGTCAGGGTTAAAGGTCTGACCTCAATTACTATGTTTTGAGTAAATGAGTACATTACTGTCAGATTGTGTGTCCAAGAAAAGTGTCTGGCCCATCCCTGTCCCCTGGGTGAGGCAGTGATTTTGAGATGAGTGAGTAGGACAGTGCCAGTGAGGTTAGCAATATAAGCTGAGGGCTGACAGCAACCACCATGGTATTTGCCCTTTTTTAAAAGCGCTGTGTGCCAGACACTGAGAGAGTGAGACGGGCAGACGGGAAACTGATAAACTGATAAAACACGAAGAAAAGAGACGGAAGGAAGATGGACAAACAGACACGCACCGACAGGCGAGGGACCGATGGACAGACAGACACGCGGGAGGCGGAAGACTGAGGCGGAAGACTGAAAACGGGTTGAAGGAAGACGGACTGACTGATGTAAGGCAGATAGAAAACAGAAGGAAAATAGACGGACTGAAAGAAGACAGACGGACGTATTGGAGGTTGAGAGAAAAGTCGAGATTAGATGGACATGAAGCCGTTTCTTCTCCGTCCCACAAAATCTTTATCCAAAAGGATAAGCAGTGATTATAGCTTTAAACGGTCTAGCTCACAATAAAATGTACGTTTCTTCATAACAGAAAATTGCTGGGTATGATCTAGCATTTGAGGCAAGCGATCTGCGAGCTGGAATAATCCTGTTTGAATCTGATAGTGTTTATTTTATGACATGTTTTGTGTTTTGTGACTATTAATAAGCGTGTGATCTCACGTACTCTTTGGCCCAAGCCTCACCTGGTTCTCATATTCCTATTTAGTCCACATAGTCCAACATTTTGGGCACCCCTGCTTTACATTCAGTAATACCCCTACGGTGTGTTCCAGACGTCAATAGCTACATTTTGTCTTGTCTTTATGTCACAGCATGCACTGGAATCACAATCACACATCAGAATACTCGTCGGCCTAGGGAGAGACTTTCCCAGACCACCGTCCCACCTAGTAGTTCGGAAATCCAGAAGGCATTTGGAGTGTGATTACTAAATGGGTCATTCGATTCCCAGGCCCCCCGGGGGCTATCTCACGAAATTGAAATAACAGCGCTGCTGCCTTTTTGTGTTAGAAGCATTTGAAGATTGTGCTTGTGTTGGAGTATGGTGTGCAGCTCCACTCCTGGCACTAGCTGAGATAGTGAAGTGCAATGCTTATTTAAACACAATCTCTCTCGTGTGTGTGTGTGACAACAAGCAGGAGGAATGGGGTCAATTTAGCTGCAGGGAATTGGGCGGTAGCCTGACTTATTCACTCTACCTGTGAGTCATATTCCGTAACATTTCACAGCATGATATTGGTGCCCTCTTTCACCCCTTGCCTGATTTTGCTCTCTGCTTGACCTCTTTCACCGTTACCCTCTTGTTCTCCCAATTTCCAGATCTAAAGCCAGTTACTCATGCTCAGTAGACAGGGATACAAATCTAATGGCAATTTATTATTTTAAAGGGATGGTATAAAAATATATTCCTGAGTGATCGGACAGTCCTACTCCCAACCGGAGGTCCATACCTAGAAATGCCATGGCTGTCAAAGCAGGCATTCTTCCAATAAGTTGACTCTGGAGACTGTCATGGTGAGATCCCCATATTAGTATGTGGTCTCTGACCGAGTCAGTGTGTTGCAACCAAACCAGGGACCTCAGCAACGTCAACAAACACTCAACCAACCTCTTTAACATCAGAGATGCCCAGAACACTTTTGGTTCTGAGACTGTATCTGTGGTCATTTTGGTGTAAACAAATTAAGCTATGTTTTTGTCTTTTTTCTATATCCATGTGTTGCGTATTTCTCGGGTATGTTTTGAGTAAGGTCAGGAGTCCCCACACCAAGTAAAAAAAATAACCCTGTATATAAGCTGCAGTATTGCAGATAGGGCATGTTGTGATACATTGGGACTTCACTTGCCAAGTGGTTTTGAAGGTGGAGGAGCCAGGTGATAATTTGCTTTCCTGTCTGTTCTAGTTGCAGTGTGTCACATGCCTGCAGTAGACCGTCTTGTAAAGGGCAATGGGAGAATCACGGCTTTGTCTGTATAGTGCATCATCTCTGTGGAAACAATATTCTCATTCCAAACTGGAGGAGGAATTTCTCTCCACTCACAGCTCAGGGCTGCACGATCCAATAGAATCACTTCAGCTGAATCAGTCCATTACTACCACACAACACTAGCAGGTTTTTACAGACCGGATTGATGGAGTAGCTAACTGTACTTACGTCAAGTATAATTGTTATACTGTTATTTGTCTCCTAATCAAGAGTAGGGAAATAATCTATTGATGATAGAGCGATGTGATTAGGAGACTTGGAGACGACGGAGCAGAGATGGAGTTGAGAGACGGACGAGGTTTGGATGAGATCAGACTATACGACAGTGTTAGTTGTGGTCTGTTGCATCTTCCTCCTCCGCAACCTATTCTTTGTCCTGCTGCTGCTGTTAAAGTAGGGTTCACAGTAAAGCCAGATGAACAGCCTGAGAGCTGGGATCTCCATGATCATCCTGCTCTCTCAGCATGTCACCCAGCTCGTTGTCTACCAGCCTAAATAAAAACCCCAATAACATTTCAAAAGAACACATCCTACTGCTCTCCAACATCCATATCACACAAAGCCTGGCCGTGCAAACATACTGTTCGTTCCGTTCCACTGTTCCAACCAGCAAAATAAAGTTCGGAAGCAGTTCGAACCACAAAAAAAATAACGGTTTATAGCATTCCTTTTTTTAACTTGTGAATTATTATTATTTATTTTTTTACATTTAGCTAATTAAATGACTTTACAAATCAGTGCGGATAGACCAGGCAAGCTGGTTGTTTACATGCATGCTGGACAGACAAGTGTATACTATGGAGCAAGATGCAACAGAAATGTTGCGGGTGGCGGGAGAGAGTTGAGGAGGCTTGAAGCACTGGGCATCTTGTTATGACATGCATTACTTGAATTAGGTCCACAGAATTCTGTCTAGGAGGAGCGGCTTATATCTTCTGAATCATGCTTGTACATCAGTACAGTAGCCTATGCTTCGGGGGGTCAGGTAGCCTGAACGCGCGCACACATACTTGCAAGAATTTCAGCTTGCAGGCAGACACTTGAATAAGGTTCTGAGTGACAGAGTGAGGGCTTTGCGTAGGCACTTTGCTGCTTTTTTTGTGGGACTGGAAACCTTGTTGTGGCACGTAAAATAACAGTATTACCTGGTTCCCAAGCTTTTACAATAAAGGTTCTGTTCCGGAATGGTATGGATCACTTTCATTCCAGGATCTGTTTCTGTTCCTTGAAAATATATATATATATATATATATATATATATATATATATATATATATATATATATATATATATATATATATATATATATATATATATTTTTTCAGTTTTTTGGTTCTGTTCCCTGAAAATGTTCCAACCCCTGATATTGTCCTTTGTTGAGCTTTGTATGATTTGCACAATACTTTGAACCATGTGTTTTTGAATGGTTGTATCTTATCTAGTCAATTAGATAATGAAATTGTAATATATGATCTGACCCCGTTTCTGATGAGGAACAATTATTTGGTTGATGAATTTATGGAAACAATTGACGAGAGCCCCTGAAAGAAAGCACAGGAAAGTCTTAAAGTTAGGAGTAGGAAAGCGCCACTTAGCTAGCCTGTATGTTTAGCATAGAGTTTCACACTAGTCTACACAGTGATGTCACCCCACAATCACATAAGTAGCCCCCTGTCTAAGACCCCTGTCTCATTCCTCCTTGTGAACAGTGTTATGGCAGCGCAGTGGTATGTGATACGCACACTTCCCTTACAGAGCACCTTCAGCCCTTCACCACTAACTCCACCACACACTGTCAGTGTTTTCCCTAAGTACATGGCGTAGCAAGGGAGTTCTGGGCTGGGGGGGGGGGGGGTGAATTTCCCCCGAGTGAATTTCTTTTGCAGTACGAGTTCTCTTTTGGTGGCCTCTGGTACATTCTAATGCCTTGATTCCATCTGAAATACACAGCTACATTATTGGATACTTTAACAACTTTACCTCCCAGATTCGTAAAATGAGTTGTCGTATTGAGTAGAAAGACGTGACTTCAAAATTGAAATGGTTGTTTTGGATATCGCCTGGGCTTATGACTATTTCCTAAATAAAATAACCTTTTTTAACATTAATCCCGTATTCTCTTAAGATTAGTCACATTTACAGTTGTCCTGCAATATATGCATTGGCACAATGATGTTTGTTCTTCAAATATGTATAGTATTGGCTCTACTGCTGTGGACACTCGGCATATACTACCCACCACAGTGACCTGTATGCTCTCGTTGGCTGGTCCTCACTACATATACGTCGCCAAACCCACTGGCTCCAGGTCATCTATAAGTCTTTGCTAGGTAAAGCTCCGCCTTATCTCAGCTCACTAGTCACAGTAGCAACACCCACCTGTAGCATACGGCAGGGTAGCCTAGTGGTTAGAGTGTTGGACTAGTAACCGGAAGGTACAAATCTGTCGTTCTTCCCCTGAACAGGCAGTTAACCCACTGTTACTAGGCCGTCATTGAAAATAAGAATTTGTTCTTAACTGACTTGCCTAGTTAAATAAAGGTAAAAAAAATTTAAAAAATAAAAGTTTAAATACGCTCCAGCAGGTATATTTCACTGGTCATCCCCAAAACCAACACCTGCTTTGGCCGCCTTTCCTTCCAGTTCTCTGCTGCCAATGACTGGAACAAATTGCAAAAATCACTGAAGTTGGAGACTTATATCTCCCTCACTAACTTTAAGCATCAGCTGTCAGAGCAGCTTACCAATTGCTGCAGCTGCACACAGCCCATCTTTAAATAGCCCATCCAACCAACTACCTACCTCATCCCCATATTTGTTTTTGTTTTTCTGCTCTTTTGCACACCAGTATTTCTACTTGCACATCCTCATCTGCACATGTATCACTCCAGTGTAAATTGTAATTACTTTGCCACTATTGGCCTATTGCCTTACCTCTTTACTTCATTTGCACACACTGTACACAAGATTTTCCTATTGTGTTATTGACTGTACGTTTGTTTATTCCATGTGTAACTCTGTTGTTTTTGTCGCACTGCTTTGCTTTATCTTGGCCATGTTGCAGTTGTAAATGAAAACTTGTTCTCAACTAGCCTACCTGGTTAAATAAAGGTGAAACAAAAATAAAATAAGGAAACAATGTGTCTTTTTGTAATTTAGGTGAACTGTCCCTTTGACAAATAGTTAATCAATCACTGTGGGTGGGATTGTCGGGGGAGGGGGCAGGATGTTTGAGTCAGAGTTGGTAGGGTTCCAGACCTGTCAATCACTGTGGGTGGGACTTTGAGGGAAGGTGGTAGATTAGTAATCTAGTCAGAAAAACTAGTCTTACAAATTAATTTACTCTGGCAAATACTAAATCTAGTCTCCTCTTTACAGACGGTAGGCAATTAAGGTCACAGTTATGAAAACTTAGGACACTAAAGAGACCTTTTCTTCTGACTCTGAAAAACACCAAAAGAAAGATGCCCAGGGTCCCTGCTCATCTGTGTGTATGTGGCATGCTTAGGCATGCTGCAAGGAGGCATGAGGACTGCAGATGTGGCCAGGGCAATAAATTGCAATGTCCATACTGTGAGATGCCTAAGACAGCGCTACAGGGAGACAGGACGGACAGCTGATCGCACTCACAGTGGCAGACCACATGTAACAACACCTGCACAGGATCGGTACAGCCGAATGTCACATCTGCGGGACAGGTAAAGGATGGCTACAACAACTGCCCAATTTACACCGGGAACGCACAATCCCTCCATCAGTGCTCAGACTGTTCGCAATAGGCTAAGAGAGGCTGGACTGAGTGCTTGTAGGCCTATTGTAAGGCAGGTCCTCACCAGACATTACCGGCAACAACGTCGCCTATGGGCACAAACCCACCGTCATTGGCCCAGACAGGGCTGGCAAAAAGTGCTCTTCACTGACAAGTCGCGGTTTTATCTCACCAGGGGTGATGGTCGGATTCTCTTTTATTGTCGAAGGAATGAGCGTAACACCGAGGCCTGTACTCTGGAGTGGGATCTATTTGGACGTGGAGGTTCTGTCATGGTCTGGGGCGGTGTGTCACAGCGTCATTGGACTGAGCTTGTTGTCATTGCAGGCAATCTCAATGCTGTGTGTTACAGGGAAGACATCCTCCTCCCTCATGTGGTACCCTTCCTGCAGGCTCATCCTGACATGACCTTCCAGCATGACAATGCCACCAGCCATACTGCTCGTTCTGTGTGTGATTTCCTGCAAGACAGGAATGTCAGTGTTCTTCCATGGCCAGCGACGAGCCCGGATCGCAATCCCATTGAGCTCGTTAGGGACATGTTGGATCGGAGGGTGAGGGCTAGGGCCATTCCCCCCAGAAATGTCCAGGAACTTGCAGGTGCCTTGGTGGAAGAGTGGGGTAACATCTCACAGCAAGAACTGGCAAATCTGGTGCAGTCCATGAGGAGGAGATGCACTGCAGTACTTAATGCAGCTGGTGGCCACACAAGATACTGTCACATGTCTGTGGAACTTGTTCAGCTTATGTCTCAGTTGTTGAGTCTTGTTATGTTCATTCAAATATTTACACATATGTTAAGTTCGCTGAAAATAAACGCAGTTCACAGTGAGAGGATATTTCTTTTTTTGCAGAGTTTAGTTCATTCTATTGGGAGAAGGCTATACAGACTTTTCTGGCTAGTGAATTGAAACGTTTAAATGAAAGAAGCCTAGTTAGTTAAGTGGAAAAAGTAGCTGGCTAACTATCTGAAGCTATTTAGCCAAAGGCCAGCGCTTATGGAAAATACTGCACTCGTTTGTGCGCACACACACATGCTACACAAATGCTGTTAGAATGGGATTTGTGTGAGTTTGCGTATTTATTATCTCCGGGGGCTATTCATAGTGTGATGAATTGTTACTCATGTGCTGACTGAACTAACTGTACTACAATGTATGAAATGTGAGATAGGGGTCCCTCGGGGGGGAAAAAGGTTGCTACAAATTGTATTTGCGTACTCAAATCATGTTCACCCTCAACCCCGTTGTACATTTGTCATGGTACCATAATACAATGCTGGTCTCAATGCCTGCCACATGCTTGCCTTCGACACCACAGGCAGGCTAGGGAGAGACATTATGTCTACAGTAACCATGGATTTTTGTCAATGGGTGATGTGTCACACTGTATTGATCAGACTGTGTGTGTGTTGTGTTTTTCAGTCGGTGGCCAAGACCGGACGGCTGCTTATCAGTCACGAGGCTCCAATCACCGGAGGCTTTGCTGCCGAGATCAGCTCCACAGTGCAAGTAAGTGTGTTTGTGTGCAGTCATGCATGCAGAGGGTTCTATTGGAATCCCAGGGGGCCTTCAGAGATGAGATGTGGGACGGATTGCACATGGACAGTAGGGTATCTATATCTGTGTGGATGGGGGTTTGGGTTGGGCTTTCTCTGTTTTGAAATGTGAAATGAAGTTCAAATGTCTGTCAGTGGGTGTCCTCAGGGTCAGGCAATAAATCTGAGCTTAAGAGGCACTGACAGACACACTATACCGGTCTAAAGTTTTAAAACACCTATTCATTCAAGGGTTTTTATTTTATTTGAACTATTTTCTACATTGTAAAGTAATAGTGAAGCCATAAAAACTATGAAATAACACATATGGAATCATGTAGTAACCAAAAAAATGTTAAACAAATCAAAATATATTTTATATTTGCGATTCTTCAAATAGCCACCCTCAGTTGTGTTGTCACAGGGTAGGGGTGGTATACAGAAGATTTGGTAAAATACCAAGTCCATATTATGGCAAGAACAGCTCAAATAAGCAAAGAGAAACGACATGAAGGTCAGTCAACATTTCAATAACTTTTATAGTTTCTTCAAGTGCAGTCACAAAAGCCATCAAGCGCTCTGATACTGGCTTTCATGAGGACTGCTATAGGAATGGAAACCCCAGAGTTACCTCTGCTTCAGAGGATAAATTCATTAGATTTACCAGCCTCAGAAATTGCAACCCAAATAAATGCTTCACAGAGTAATAGTAACAGACACATTTCAACATCAACTGTTCAGAGAAGACTGCGTGAACCAGGCCTTCATGGTTGAATTGCTGCAAAGAAACCACTACTAAAGAACAACAATAAGAAGAAGTGACTTGCTTTGGCCAAGAAACACGAGCAATGGACTTTAGACAGGTGGAAATTTGTCCTTTGGTCTGGAGTCTAAATTGGAGATTTTTTGTTCCAACCGTCGTGTCTTTGTGAGACGCATTGTGGGTGAACGGGTGATCTCTTTATGTGTATTTCCCACCGTAAAGCATGGAGGAGGAGGTGTTATGATGTGGGAGTGCTTTGCTGGTGACACGGTCTGATTTATTTAGAATTCAAGCTCACTTAACCTGCATAGCTTCCACAGCATTCTGCAGCGATACGCCATCCCATCTGGTTTGCTCTTAGTGGGACTATCATTTGTTTTTCAACAGAACAATGACCCAAAACACCTCCAGGCTATGTAAGAGCTATTTGACCAAGACGGAGAGTGATGGAGTGCTGCATCAGATGACCTGGCCTCCACAATTCCCTGACCTCAACCAAATTGAGATGGTTTGGGATAAGTCGGACCGCAGAGTGAAGGAAAAGCAGCCAACAAGTGCTCAGCATATGAGGGAACTCCTTCAAAACTGTTGGAAAAGCATTCCAGGTGAAGCTGGTTGAGAGAATGCCAAGAGTGTGCAAGGCTGTCAAGGCAAATGGGGCCTATTTGAAGAATCTCAAATGTAAAAATTGTTAACACTTTTTTGGTTTACTACATGATCCCATGTGTGTTATTTCATCGTTTTGATGTCTCTACTATTATTCTACAATCTATTAATCTAAAAATTAATAAAGAACATCCCTTGAATGAGTAGGTGTTCTAAAATGTTTGACCTGTAGTGTATGTCAGATATGTCATACTGAAACTTGCTAAACTTTGTCAGTTGAAATGAGTAATATATATTGGATCAAGCCAGTTGAAACTAATACTCAACCTTGTCTGTAGATACATTTTCTGCTCATGGAATGTACTGGGGGTGTATCCCCTTTCCCTCCCTCCCGCCCTCTGTCTAATGAAGACTCTGCTCTGGCCTGGTGAGGGCGTGATCAAAGTTTTTGATTCTGTGTTCATTTCAGGGAGAACGTGAGAGGGTTTGAGCCATAGTTTCACCTCCTTTGAGCTATTCCTTAGTTATGATTATGACCCTTGTCGGCAGGGTGTTTTTTTCAAAATTATTATTTAGATTCCCCCACCCCCTCCCCCCCTAGACCACAATCAAAGGAATCTGGTTAATGGCATGCTATTCAGTTTAGGCATTACCTCAAGTGGATGATGCCCTGTGTGTCTGCATCAGCGTTGGTGTGGCGCTGAGGGCCCTCGAATTGGACCTTCTCATCGCCCTGGCTGTCACTCATGTTGTTGTTGTTATCCCCAGACCTGCTTATTGGTAGGATTATTGGTCTATGAGTCATAGCCATGTTTTCACATGTTTTGTGTCCCGAGGTAACCAGCAGTATTTTTAGTCATGAACCAAGGTTTTAAATGGACCGCCATGCTCCACTGTTGAATGTGAGAAAGCATATGGTGAATAGAACGGTTTATAGAATTTATTGTGCATAGCAATTAGCTTTATGAGCTTTGTGTATGATGAGGAATTGTTGAGACTGCTTTCATCTCGCGCCAAATGAATCCTCAACCACTACTGACAGAATACATGATCACACGCACTTGCACCTCATGTCTAAGTGTATCCAGGTGTTGCGGCCACATGCCACGTTGTCCACCCTCTAGAGCAGGGCACACACACACACACACACACACTCTCGTGGGCCAAGTTCCCTTGGCAACGTGACCTCGCTGGCTCCGGAGGGCCCACTTGCAGCCTGTACAGATGGCCAAGGGTGGTGGTCAGTACTGTGACTCGCCGGACTGTGGTGACTCACCCGCTAACAACGGGGATGTGGCGTGGGTTCCACGCTGATAATGCCATGAAACGGAAAAAGCGCTAAAAATAGAGCTTTTAGTAGGAAGGTGCTGAGCTATCGGACCTGGGTCAAGCCTCTGGGAACTTCAACAACAATGTATCAATCCATTACTTAACAAGAGTCGAGAGCAGAGAGGGAGACCTGCACCACACCTCACCACCAGTCAGAAGCAGCGAGGGAGACCTGCACCACACCTCACCACCAGGGTCAACAGCAGAGAGGGAGACCTGCACCACACCTCACAACCAGGGTCAACAGCAGAGAGGGAGACCTGCACCACACCTCACCACCAGGGTCAACAGCAGAGAGGGAGACCTGCACCACACCTCACAACCAGGGTCAACAGCAGAGAGGGAGACCTGCACCACACCTCATAACCAGGGTCAACAGCAGAGAGGGAGACCTGCACCACACCTCATAACCAGGGTCAACAGCAGAGAGGGAGACCTGCACCACACCTCACCACCAGGGTTAACAGCAGAGGGAGACCTGCACCACACCTCACAACCAGTCAAAAGCAGAGAGGGAGACCTGCGCCACACCTCACAACCAGGGTCAACAGCAGAGAGGGAGACCTGCACCACACCTCACAACCAGGGTCAACAGCAGAGAGGGAGACCTGCACCACACCTCACCACCAGTCAGAAGCAGAGAGGGAGACCTACACCACACCTCACCACCAGTCAGAAGCAGAGAGGGAGATCTGCACCATACCTCACAACCAGGGTCAACAGCAGAGATGGGAGACCTGCACCACACCTCACAACCAGTCAGAAGCAGAGAGGGAGATCTGCACCATACCTCACAACCAGGGTCAACAGCAGAGATGGGAGACCTGCACCACACCTCACAACCAGTCAGAAGCAGAGAGCGAGACCTGCACCACACCTCACAACCAGTCAGAAGCAGAGAGGGAGACCTGCACCACGCCTCACCACCAGTCAGAAGCAGAGAGCGAGACCTGCACCACGCCTCACCACCAGTCAGAAGCAGAGAGCGAGACCTGCACCACGCCTCACCTCCAGTCAGAAGCAGAGAGCGAGACCTGCACCACACCTCACCACCAGTCAGAAGCAGAGAGCGAGACCTGCACCACACCTCACAGCCAGTCAGAAGCAGAGGGAGCGAGACCTGCACCACACCTTACCACCAGGGTCAAAGGCAAGACTCGGCCTGGAATATCCCATTCAGGGGCACATGGCGGAAATGAAGGCCTGTGATACTAATGGTTTGGTATGGGTTACTATTACAATTGACGAAATGCATGCTCAGCTGTCAGAGTCCAGGACTCAACTTTTCTTCTATTCTTTATGTGAAATATACTTTGAACAATGTGCAAATATATTTTCTTTGAAGTGACAGGGCTGGGAGTATGCCTTGATTTACCCACCCTGGAGCTTGTTGTTTAATTTGGTTTGTTGAAGAATAAATAATTGAAATCAGGCCGTCAGTAGGCTTATCCCGATGTTCAGCTGTTTTGTCTTAGCACATGTTCAGCTGTTTTGTTATCTGGCTCTGAGGCATGTG
This sequence comes from Oncorhynchus mykiss, assembly GCF_057628025.1. Taxonomy (NCBI): domain Eukaryota; kingdom Metazoa; phylum Chordata; class Actinopteri; order Salmoniformes; family Salmonidae; genus Oncorhynchus; species Oncorhynchus mykiss. The sequence goes on from NC_143024.1 coordinate 44,618,993, forward strand.
CCAACTCTTTCCACTCCTTTCCACGTGTTAGTGACTCCAGGAGTGGCTATACATAAGGCTTTTGTCAATGTATTATGTCTGGACAGCAGGGTGAAGCTGAACGATAATCGGTTCAAAGCCAACTGCCTCAGGGCAGTGAAAGCACGGTCCAATTATGGATTAGTTAGACTTTCTTTCAAATTTGGAACAGCGGTGTTAAGGGTTTGAAAGTTTCCATTCGGTGGATTAGCTGCACCTCGTTAAAGGTGTTGTCATTGGCTGACCTCGACTCAGATCAGTGCTTCTCTGCTGACTTACAATGGACCTCAGGGATACAAAGAGGGCCATGGTAAACTTGAGCAGCCTCTCCCATACTACTGTGCGTACAGCTTTGTGATAATTAACACATGGACCTCGCTGGGCTACATACAGTACCAGTCAAAAGTATGGAATCATGTAGTAACAAAAAAAAAGTGTTAAACAAATCAAAATATATTTTAGATTCTTCAATGTAGCCACCCTTTGCCTTGATGACAGCTTTGCACACTCTTGGCATTCTCTCAACCAGCTTCACGAGGAATGCTTTTCCAACAGTCTTGAAGGAGTTCCCACATATGCTGAGCACTTGTTGGCTGCTTTTCCTTCACTCTGCGGTCCAACTCATCCCAAACCATCTCACTTGGGTTGAGGTCGGTGATTGTGGAGGCCAGGTCATCTGATGCAGCACTCCATCACTCTCCTTCTTGGTTAAATAGCCCTTACACAGCCTGGAGGTGTGTTGGGTCATTGTCCTGTTGAAAAACAACTGATAGTCCCACTAAGCGTATCACTGCAGAATGCTGTGGTAGCTATGCTGTTGTGTGCCTTGAATTCTAAATAAATCACTGACGGCGTCACCAGCAAATTACCCCACACCATCACACCTCTTCCTCCTTGCTTAACGGTGGGAACCACACATGCTGAGATTATCCGTTCACCTACTCTGCGTCTCACAAAGACATGATGGTTGGAACCATAAATCTCAAATTTGGACTCGTCAGACCAAAGGACAGATTTCCAGCAATTCGACCATGAAGGCCCGATTCACGCTATCTCCTCTGAACAGTTGATGTTGTTTGTTACTTGAACTCTATTTGTGTAATGGGAATGGCGCGGAGTCCCGCATCAAACTCCAACCCAACGCACATCGCTGAGTTGTGGTACTACTGGTCCGGGCCTCACATCAAAGATGGCCGTCTTCCATTCCGGCCCAGTTGGGGTTGGTCAAAGTTGAAAGCCTGCGGTTCTATGACATAATTGCCTTCCGAATCAGAAGCAGAACCCTTGTTTGCCTGTCAGGTCATTTAATGAGTCCAGGACACTCTTGAAAAAGAGATTTCAAATCTCAATCAGCCCTTCCTGGTTAAAAAAAGAAAAAAAAGATAGCTGGTTTGTTTCCTCAGGCCCTGTTTTCCTGCACCTTCTTCCACTGTAAAACCATGGCTGGATACCCTCTGTCTCTCTCCCTCACAGGATACACCAATCGCCTTCAGAGGGATGTGTTTATGGAAGAACCCTGTTAAGCTTCACACACACTGAGGAAAGTAAAATTGGATAGTATACAGGCTATGGTAGGGTATGGACATGAGGTATCGCTCCAAGCTCCATGTTCTCCTCTTTGCCAGTTGATGGGTTGAATGGCCACATTCTAGCATGAAACCCTCTTTGGCCAGTTTGGGTATTAATTCATCCATACTGGTCCATCCTTTAACTGCAGAGGTAGATTTTAATCTAAATTGCAAGGAATTCCCCTAAATTTGACCTTCAACAGGATGATCAGAGAATGTGTGATTCATTTTTCCTTCCAGGAAGGTGCTTAGTAAGTAATATATTTAAGTACCAGTACACAGGAAGTCTATAATTAACTCCTCTAATCAGTCTCTAAAAGCCTCCAGTGTTGATGAACCCACTAACTGCGGCTGTCTTTGAACCCTCTGAAACCTTTGTTCATCGGGGAACCATGGAAGCAAATAAACAAATACTTTTAAGATCAAAATGGATTTTCCAAGATGTCTTAAAAAAAAAAAAAAATAGACCACACCATGTATTACTTGTAAACCCAGTAAAATAAGAACGCTGTTGAAAAATAAAATCTATGGACTGCTGTCAACGTCAGAGCGGCGTTGAAATGGCCTATGTAAGACTGACAAAGATACAGTTTAAATGTTGCTGAGAGACTAGGCAGAGGAAAGTACCCCAGCAGTGAGATCTCACTGTTGCTTTCTTATGTACTGCTCCACACAGTGCATTCTGAAAGTATTCAGACCCTGTGACTTTTTCAACATTTTGTTACATTACAGCCTTATCGTAAAATGGATTTAATTGCCCCCCCCCCCCCCCCAACAACATCAATCTACACACAATACCCCATAATGACAAAGCAAAAACAGGATATAAGAAATGTTTGGAAATTTATTTAAAAAAATACAGTATTCAATCCTTGGTTGCAACACTCACGACCAAGTTCGAAACTGCCTCTGGAAGCAACGTCAGCACAATAACTGTTCGTCGGGAGCTTCATGAAATAGGTTTCCATGGCCCAGCAGCCGCACACAAGCCTAAGATCATCATGCGCAATGCCTATTGTCGGCTGGAGTGGTGTAAAGCTTGCCGCCATTGGACTCTCGAGCAGTGGAAACGCGTTCTCTGGAGTGATGAATCACTCTTCACCATCGAGCAATCCAACGGACAAATCTGGGTTTGGCGGATGCCAGGCAAATGCTACCTGCCCCAATGTATAGTGCCAACTGTAAAGTTTGGTGGAGGTGGAATAATGATCTGGGGCTGTTTTTCATGGTTTGGGCTAGACCCCTTAGTTCCAGTGAAGGGAAATCTTAACGCTACAGCATTCAATGACATTCTAGACGATTTTGTGCTTCCAAATTTGTGGCAACATTTGGGGTGGCCCTTTCCTGTTTCGGCATGACAATATCCCAGTGCACAGAGAGAGGTTGAGATCGGTGTGGAAGAATCTGACTGGCCTTTTACATTTGGATATTGTCTTGTATTTGCAAGATGGTTGATTTGATTTCAAAGGTAGTCTACAAGTTATTACTATGTTGGATTCATTCCTCCATCTCAACCAAAAATCGAAGTTGAAGAATAAGACTAAATCAAATCAAACTTTTTTTTAAAGTGCATTTAAAGTTTGATTTGATTTAGTGCTATTCTTTAATTTAGATTTTTGGTTGAGATGGAGACATGAATCCAACATATCAATTATTCATTTCTAGACCAACTGTATATTGAATTGGGAACACAACCAAATATCACATTTTGAAGGAGTGTCTTCTGCTTGGATAGTACACACTCATTGGCCAGTTTATTAGGTATACCCATCTAGTAGCGGTCGGGCACCCCCTGTCCTCCAGAACAGCCTGAATTATTTGGGGCATGACCGCGTTGTTCAATTGGTATCAAGGGACCTTACGTGTGCCAGGAAAACATTCCACACACCAGTACACCACTGCCAACAGCCTGTACGGTTGACACCAGGCAGGATGGGGCTATGGACTCATGGTGCTTATGCCAAATCCTGACTGCATGACACAACAGGAACTGGAATTCGTCAGACCAGGGAACTTTTTTCCACTCCTCAATAGTCCAGTGTTTGTGATCGTGTGCCCACTGGAGCGTCTCCTCCAGGTTTTTAGCTAATAGGAGTGGAAACCGGTGTGGTCATCTGTGATGAGGACTGACAAGTTGTGAGTTCCGAGATGCCTTCCTGCACACACCTGTTGTACTCCGCTGTTATTTTCCTGTTTGTGGTCCGCCTGTTAGCTTGTACAATTCTTGTCATGCTCCTTCGACCTCTCATCAACGTGAAAAGCCCAGGAGGCCGGCCGTTTCTGAGATACTGGAACCGGCGCGCCTGGCACCAACGATCATACCACGCTCAAAGGCGCTTAGGTCACTCGTTTGGCTCATTCTAATGTTCAATCAAACAGTAGTAACTGAATGCCTCGATGCCGGTCTGCCTGCTTTATATAGCAAGCCACGGCCACGTGACTCACTGTCTTATAGGAGCAAACCATTATCGTGAACGGGGTGGCGTTTTAAATAAATATTATGAATAACGTACAGTACATAAGACAATATCCAAAGGTAAAAGTGTATTGTTATTATTAGTATCATGAATTTTCCATCCTATTTATAGGGCTAATGGTTAGCGATTTCTAAACTTCCAAAGATGGATGAATGAGCGTTTACCTAGCTAACGTTGAAATGATGGTGTCCTTTGTTGGGCAAATCAGATGTCAATGTAGCCTACATAAACCTAACCTTACTCCCCCGAATTTACTTTCACATACAACTTGTGTAAGAAAAGTTAGCCGAGTTACTTTCAACTATTCAATGTTATTTTGGTAGTCTACTCAAATGAGTGTGGAAGCTGATCAATGTCTAAACGTGTTGACAGGGTAGCTCTGCTGAATTGAACACGGCTTGTTTCCAAATCTAAGCAGGGTACATAGAGGTAGGTATCTGAACGGTAGACTTGTTCTCACTAAAGTGCATTTCCCCTCGTATACCAGTAGGAGTTACTGTTCAGTCAGGAATCGTTGGAATTTGCTTTCACATTTTATTTCAATATACCTCTGTATTTAGGTTCATGAGGCATGACACTGAAACGATGTTGATTCTAACATACCATTTTACTATCAACTGTCCCCGAAAAAAAAAAAAAAAGTTGTCTGTTCAACCAATCGCTCTGTCAACATTTTAAAATGTGAATTTTTCCAT